>NC_092260.1:27512198-27647198 GCF_036320965.1 Panulirus ornatus | reverse complement strand
AGAAGATGGGGAAAAAACCCGACGCACTGCACCATGTACTGGGTAAATAATTGAGTACAAGACGTTGTAGAAAAAAAAAAAAAAAAATGTACTACGAATGTAAAAATTTCTGACCCTCGTAATGGAATTAATTACTCTCTCTCTCTCTCTCTCTCTCTCTCTCTCTCTCTCTCTCTCTCTCTCTCTCTCTCTCTCTCTCTCTCTCTCGTGATTCTCCGGCACTTTATGTCATTGCAAAGTCATCTGCAATGGCTCCTGCAGTGCTGACAGATTCCCCTTCATCCCTTCTCCTCAACAAGAGTCAAAGTAGAGTGGAAATGTCTTCTTGATCTGGAGGATGATCACCTTCACTGCAGTGTACGATGTTCTGGTCGTGAGTGAGAAGGATGAGACAATCGATGGTAAGAATGCGCAGTCTCGTCTCAGCCGAATCTTAAAATCTAAGGAGGAAATATTACTCTATGGTTGAGACTGTGTTCTAATGGGTTGGATAAGACGACGCCTGACCCTAAGCATCTGGGTTCTCTAAAAAAAAAAAGTCTGCCGACCATTGTCACGATCAAAGATCTTCCTCAAGATGCCTGGCAAGTGAGCAAGCTATCTGGAGGATCTTAAGTGTGTGTGTGTGTGTGTGTGTGTGTGTGTGTGTGTGTGTGTGTGTGTGTGTGTTGGACGGCTATACGAGCGATCTTGATAAACCCAACAGCTTATTGTCACCGATAACGATCACTTTACAACAGCGAGGAGATGGTACTTATGAAACGCTCTGGACTTCTTCTTTTTGTCCATTTATCTACGGCAGCGAACCCCATGCGTTCACGCAGTGGAGTCGAATGGTTGGAATCTTGACTCCACTGGCCATCATGACACGCCGTCGCTGGATCTCCCCCGCCTACCCATAAGGTTGCCATCGTGAATATAGTTGAATTGATTAATGACTTCACAACCCGTGGTGATAGCGAAGTATAGGGACACCTTCACACAGCACATTGCCGTCAGTCAAAGTTTAAAGTGTGATACACTTCATGTTAATCTTTGTATATCTTTTTTTTTCAATCTATTCCAAAAGTACACTTCAGTAATGAATATAGGGTACGCTTCTCCTCCAAGCTTCTCCTCCTGTGGGTCGAAGTCAGTATTCTCCCATCCTTCAGTGTCCGAGGTCAGGTCTCTCCTGTGTACATCATGTCCGGCGGCACGTGTGACCTTTCACAACCTCGGGAGATTTCGCTTTGATGTTCTACCAACTATGTATGCAACATCTTAAATAGCTTACTTGTCTCAGGAAAGAGAAGATGCTCCAGACGCAGGAAACAGACTGGTGATAAGACAGATTATCAAGATAAGTAATCAGACTCCAGAAGTGAATATCAGTCTCTATAGCATTACTGACGAGGTGTTTAAGGCATCAGTTGTCTGGATATAACCAGATGTCATTTGTCTGCTGAGATGGGAACTTATATGAGTAAGTTCAAATAAAGCACACATTAAAAAAAACGAGTAGGATAGGAAATTCCTATGAATAAGTTGATGTTTGTACATGTAAATGTAAATTAATGTCTGATGAAGACAATAAGGCTACCCAAGTGAATGTAAGCAAAAAGTTTCACACAGAATGTAACAAGAGAAGAAAATACAATGGCGCGAGATGGGTCGCCATGTTCTCTTCATCAACCAGCGGTGTACCAGCTCATGAAGTCCGGGCTACGAAAACGTTTCAGGAATGAGAGAGAAGTTAACACTTCCAGGACAGCAGGGAACGTACAGGGGGTGAAAAAAAAATTTAGAATAGAAAGCTCATCCTCACGAGAAAGTCAAGAATAGGTAATGGATCGGAAGTCTCATTAGGGAAATACACATCAGAAGCCGAAAGATAACTCACCACGTCTTGCATAAGAGGCTGACTGGCGTGGGTGTATCAGACGGTGCTCTTGTCGCTCTTGCTACCGTAGCGATGATTGATCTGGTTATAATTACTTTGGAAGAGCAACGTCTATTTGTGGAGGGGAGTAGAGGGTGAGAGTGGAAGATGTACATTGAGAAAGAGAGAAAGAGCCGACTTTTACCATCGTGCTCCAGGATTGTACCATCGTGCTCAAGGTGCTAATAACCCTGGCCGATGAAAATAATCAGGAACGCGACAAAGAAGATGAGGCGATATGGATCCTCTTGTGTAAAATGTCTTCACTCCAGGAGCCACGAGCTACAGCTCCCTCTCCTTTGCTGCTGACGGCATGTGAGACCAGATGGTTTGCCACGGAGCCACCTCGCAGAGTGACACTAGAAATAACTCCCAAAAAAAACTCCATTAAAAAGGAAGTATTTCTACAGCACGAAAGAATGTTCACCACAAAGTGTGCAGTGCTTCACCAGACTTATGACGGTGACCTCACACTCTGCCAAGGATGGACGCCGTTAAAATAGCAAATAAATCACACTACTTGACTATCACAAGTGGAAATCATATCTCATTTCCTTTCTGTTCGGACTCTTATCTTGAAATAAGACATGTTGTGCCTCACACAGGAACTACCGTGAAAGAGGGATAGGTAATTCTAATTCTTGATATAATTCTTGAATTTGAAAGAAAAAAATTACGTCTGGTTCAATTAATTCCAAAGTAAAGAAAAAAAAAGGAAAAACGACGGTAAGTTGAAGGTCACTCCAGGGACTTACTCCATATTTTCATTTGACCAGAATTACATAAAACAGTGAATTTCTACCTTGCTTCTCTTCATTGTTGTATAACACACAATGCTTGGAAGTGTGCGTATAGAACTGACTTGAATCAACAGAAGTAATGCCGCAGTTCAGGCTGTATCGTATTAGGTTCCGTCTAAATACGACAGCTGGACATGTATCCCGCGTCTTGGGACGTGTCTCCTGCTGAGGGAAGACTTGGGTTGCCGGGATGGAGGTAGTGACACACATGCGCGAGGAGACAAGACGCAGCTGTCACTGTTCTCACCGCCTGTCCCTCGTATGACATCTTCTGCTTCAATTTAGCAGTGAAAAGTAATAAGGATAATCAATCAAAGGCTCATGTGAGCATAAACCCGCTCATAGGCTGGCATAAAATCGCTCACTTGGCTATAATTGGCCTATTAAGATTTTTGTTATTTCAGTTAAATTTAGTAATGTTCTGTAGCGGTTATGCTTGATTTATGATCAATAAGAAAATCACCGAAGTAATAAAAGATCATCTACTAATCATTCCTGATTAATCTTACACATCAAATGACCAAATTCCTTGTGAAAAAAAGAAAAGAAATTGAATTTTCAGCCGGCCAGAATTAATGACGGGATGTGGCGAACACATAAGATGCTCAATCAGCAGAAATGAAGAAAATTCATAGAGGAACGAGAACAGAACATTTCAGAAAAGGTTTGTTCCAAGTGTATGGTACGACCCTTGAGCACCACGGTACTTTTCCTTGAGTACGACGTTACGACCCTTGGATATGTTAGTCTGACCTTTTTTTTTTTTTTTTACCTCGCCCTGAAAGGTCTGGTCAAGGTCCAGAATGTTACATTTGGGACGTTTGATCTGCGAAGTCATTGAGAAGAATCTTCGTTGTTGCTATAAGTTCCTACTGCCAGCACTGAACCAGCCGGGCGACCAGATAATGTACCTACACCATCCACAGGGATTCCTCCAGCCCTCACCGACCACAGTGACGAAGGAGTGAGTAAGTAGACCTCATCTTACCTCCATCATAAGAATAAAGAAATGAAAATAAACAGAACGAAAGACTCCCAAGTGGATGACCAGGAGACGAATAGAGAACCCTCGGGTTTGGGTGTCCGACTCAGCGGATGATACATCGTACGACCAAGCGGTGATGGGAAGCCACTGTGGTACCATCACATTTATTTCGTCAGTATGGTTAAAAAAATGATTAATATTCAAGCACTTAAGACAGTTTCCGCAGAGTGAGGAACACGCCACTTGATAGCAGAGCTGAATGTAAACTACTGACATTTGACAGCTTCCAGTCTCACGTTAATCCCTTCTTTTTTTCTTCTTGTAAACAGAAGACAAAGTTTGTTTTAATATTTTCCCTTAAAGATATTGATGATCATTCTTGTGATTCTGCAGAGTCCGCGGAAGCTAGAGAAATTCATTTGCATAAGCTCACGACCATCATGAATATATCTAATAATACTGATATAAACCCCAGTGTTTGTCTACCAACGGCAACACGCATATTAAATATTCCTTAGACACACTTAAGGTAGCAGAAAACTGCAGTGATGCTGATATAGTTAACACAGTATCTGAAGCTAACTTTCTTACACACACACACACACACATACAGAGTCAGAGAAGGCCTGGGTCAGACCATCACACAGCACGACATATGCAACACGCTCCGAGGAATCTATGTGTGAGGGAGACCTTGGAGTCGACATCGCGTCGAACCGTTGCCAGAGCAACACATCAGGCGGAGGTGAGTTATGAAAGAGACAAACTCTCCAACTACAAATAACAGAACAGCATTTAAGTATATAAGTAAAGAAATGCTTCGTGTTCTAATTAAAACGCACATTAGGCTAAAACTGGATTGTCCCTTTATAGAAGGGAATGAAGAAGTGCAACTAAAGTGGTACTACCTGAAGAGATTTGAGCCAAACGTGAGAGGCTGAGGGCTACAAATTTGTCCACCACGGAGGAGAGAAGAGAGAGTGACTTGAGATAAACATCAAGTTTTCAAAACCAGTTGGCGGACGGGGACAGTGAATAGTTCTGTATCAGAATGCCAAGAATTCTGATTTGATTCACCAATAGATTCCGGGACTAGCTTTCAAAGTTCGAGGAAGCCCTACTAAGGACAATGAACCAGATGCATCCACCAGACAACCCAAACAACATCATCTGGTCTTTGGGAGTTTCTCTTCTGTTATTCACAGAAGAGAATCACGAATTAGATATACCATGACATCGCCATAGAATCATAAATCCCTGACAATTTAGTATGTCATTCGAGATCGTTGACTTAGAAAACGAACTGGCTGACTGAATTTTGGATTGTAAGTCTTTACCAGAACGATTTGAATTTCTTCTGGAACGAAGGCGTGGGGGATTACAGGTCTGTATGGTCTTCGTCTAGGTGCTGGATGACTATGTCAACAGGTTGTTAAGAGGTCACGAAGATTTCTTGAAGATATAACAACTTTGTATCTATCGATGAAACCTTAAATGATTACCCCATCCCCAACCCCCCCCCCCAAAAAAAAATAGATAAATAAAAACAGTAGTTCGAAGAAAGGAAATCTCGAAATGTAAGAGTAAAAATGTTTACAGGAGAACGGAAGAGATGAACGATGCTTTCGTCCGTGTCTGCACAGCTTGTGTGGGTGAGGAGGTCAACGTCTGCGAGTCTGGATGTGAGACACGAACTCATCTATTGTCGGTGTGGAAGCAGTTGGCAAGTTGCCTGAAACACGACCAGACCAATGCATAGTTGAGGCTCCAGTCCTCATTGCTTACCTGCGGTACTCAGACATTCAGCTGTACCCAGGTGGATAAAAAAGAAAAAAAAAACGGACTTGATTACTCACTCTAATCATCATATGTTTACCTAACGTTAAGGCCAACGAAAATAGCAATAATAAGAATCAACAAGTAGGCGACAACCTTGACCGAGCATATGTATGGTGGCAGGTGCGGTTTGGGCCCCCGGCCCCCCCACAACGAGAGAGCTATTTTGGCCCCCAGCACCAGACTTGTTCGGATCCCATCCCGCCATCCTGACTTTGGCTTGCGTTCAGCAGCGACTCATTCGGCTGAGGACAGACGGATTTTGGATAGAGGAAGACGCATGTTAAGGTTAGATGGGTATAAAAGGCTTCTAAACACGCGAGTCTTTCAGGCGACTGCTGTACGTTAAATGGCTTTATGACGGACATTTGAAGGCAAATACTCTCGAAGGCCATTTGGCCATGACTAACGTGGACAATATTGGTGTGCACTGGATGAACCTAAACTTTGGCCGATACACCTGTAACAAAATCAGTCTTTACTACTCATAGTAATTCTCTCTCTCTCTCTCTCTCTCTCTCTCTCTCTCTCTCTCTCTCTCTCTCTCTCTCTCTCTCTCTCTCTCTCTCTCTCTAAGAATCCTTTATCTTAGATCATTTCCTATAACACCTCAACGACACCAGACATGATCTGACCCACTTCGTCACAATTCACAAAGGTAACATGCTAAGGTGACACGCGTTCTTCCTCGCAGTGCAGAAGACAGTAAGAGATCTTGTTCATTAGCAAGAGTTCTTACCTCTTCGTCAGGTCCATAGTACTTCGTTCATCTGTGGTGATGGATCCTGATTTTCTAAGGGCACAGGAGTAGCATACAGAGCTATTGTTAGCAGCTGGCTGCCGCGAAGATGGCCGACATAGTATGAACATCTCTCTTGTTCTTACCATCTTTCTTTAACCTTTCGATCCCCAGATTGTGGCGTACTCGTCTTCTTCTTCCACTTATCATCTTCCATTTTCTTTAATTACATATTTCTCATTAGCTCCTCTTCTGTTCTCTCTTTTTTTCCCATTGCTTGTGCTCAAGCTTTCTCTTTCCTTACCGCCGCTTTGCTCACTTCTCCGCTCCTTTCAAGCGTGTGTGTATCGGGGTCTCCTCCACTCGAGGCCAACATCAGCTACATACCAGAGGTAAACTCTGTCTCACATTTGCGCTAAGCTGCGTCCTTAACCCAGTATAAACAAGCTTTTCTAAAAAAAAAACACTGTGAGTGTAGTCAGATTTGTCTTTTTATTTCTCTACAGACTTTTTCTGTCCTAAACTACTATGCAAACATACGTAGAGACAGGAGCGACATATCGGTACAAGGGCGTGACCTTTAATGATGTGTGCATTTGCTGAAATATATATCATTGGACATGTTTGAATATATGCACCTTTATGTGGACTTCCTCATGAATTTATATATTACGCATCAATACAATTATGTTGACTTTATCTTCTTTCATTGAGTCTACACACTTGATCATGGAGGCTGATTGGTAAATGCGCACCTGGCTTAGGTTGGGGCGGTGTGCGTGTGTGCATACATACACAGGAGTGGAGACAAGGTACATATGTACGAGGTTAAAGACGTGGAAATACGAGTGTAGAACTCTCTCCCCGTAACACACCAACAGTGATCACATTCCGCTAGGAAAAGCATATCAGGCACATGCGTATACCATACCTGCTCACGGTAAGTCTTTAGTTAGATTTCTCAAGCGCTGCTGCTTAAACATGACCGTAAGATAATATCATGATCATCAGTGAAACATGATGGTTATTGAGCATTAGATTAACTGATGCTATGTAGTCTTGCATGATTCCTACTTCATGACGAAGAAGGACATACTACATCCTCTCATGCGCTACGATACGCTGTGTCTGAACGTTTTACACATATATGTCACAGGACATTCCACAGGACAGTGTTGGTTCCATACTTTACCACTAGATGGCCATGGCCAAGAACAGGTTACTCATATATTATTTCTAAATTACACACACAAACAAAGATACCTGGGTCTCCCAATCCCTCCCTACATATGTTAAACGTCAGCTGGTGAAAGGTGTGACTTACTGTTCCACACTGCCCAAAACTTCCCGACAGATGTGGCGTGTTGCCTGATTCATCATTCACGAACGTATCCATACTTGATTTATCGCATGTCCCACCGGGACTGCCCCTCCCCGCCAAGACTTTAGCCCACCTGGCGACCGAGGGTCAACGTTTACTGCTATAAACTTCCTTCGTCCGTACATGGGAAGCCGCCTTGTCTTACTGGACTTGCCAGGGATAACCATAGCAATAACTGATCACACACAGGCCATGTAAGGCAATGTGTTGGGTAATCACTTGCTCCACGCATACACACACACTCTCTCTCTCTCTCTCTCTCTCTCTCTCTCTCTCTCTCTCTCTCTCTCTCTCTCTCTACACACACACACACACACACACACACACACACACACACACACACCTTGCTAGAACATCCATCATGCTAGGGGATACAAGAATACCATAGAGCACTAAAGGGAGGGACAAACTGAATCTAACTAAGAGGGAGCTTCCTTCCTAATTGAAGAGATCAGAAGATGTTCTCATCACGGGTACACACAAGGTAGACAATATAGAAGAAGAAAACGAAGACTATGGGGTTAATTTCAGGGATGAGAGGAGAGCCACAAAGCAGAGGTATCTGAGGAAGAGCTGGAGTCTATGAGCCCCCTGACCATTTTGGCTGAACGAAACACCGAAGAAATACATCGAATGGAGGGTGTATATAGCCAGAGACGGGACAGTCATGGGCACATGTCTGGCTTAAGAGGCACAGGTCATACTAGATAGTTGTGTGGCGATGAAAAATTAAATCTCGGGTTAGGGTAAGAATATACAGGAGGCCACAGAACGGCTGCTCAGGAGGTAACAGAAAGGTGGGTAGTTGAACAAATGAACGCCGCTGTGCAGGAGGAAGGTAAAAAGACGCAAATTTGCATTAATCTTTGGGTTGGAAGAAGACCATCTTCCATACGAGGAGGAGGTGGAAGAAGACCATCATCCATACGAGGAGGAGATGGAAGAAGACCATCATCCATACGAGGAGGAGAGGGAAGAAGACCATCTTCCATACGAGGAGGAGAGGGAAGAAGACCATCTTCCATACGAGGAGGAGAGGGAAGAAGACCATCTTCCATACGAGGAGGAGAGGGAAGAAGACCATCATCCATACGAGGAGGAGATGGAAGCCAGAGAAGGGAACTATGTCAAAAGGTTCTTGTTGCGATGGAACTGACAGATGCGAATCAACATTTAATAAAAGTCAGGAGAATGGGTATATGCAAGCATGACACTAGGGAGAGGCCGTTGAGAATAACATCTGACATGGAACTCTGCAGTCAAGAGGCGCTTAGTACTCTAACAAAAATGACTAAAAACCCCTGGGGAAAAAAGGATAAAAATTACACAGATTCTTTTAATTTTCAACTCATTTTGAACAACGTAGATTCGTTTTTTTTTTTTTTTGTTTTTTCTTTAGCAATCTGGAATTTCCAAGGTTCCCCTTTTAGATAGCCTTGCGTCCAAGGGACCCCAAGCAGCGAACAACACGCCTAATGAGTGTCGTAGGCACACGTGCATATCATCTGGGTACGAAAGGCCATTGGCACGGGAACCCACCCAACGAACCCACACTTCAACACAAAGTTCTTGTACCCAAGGAGCACCGAGCTCACCTCTCACTCACTCACTCACTCACTCAGACCCTGAAATGAACACAGATTTACTTTATCTTCTGCATCGCACTTGCTCCAATACAACGAGAAGGACGACGGAATACATGGAAAAAAATATACATAAAGAAAAGCGGATTTTTCAGCGTCGGGCTTCAAGGCTGAGTTGGGCGTCTGACCTAATGTGTTCTCTGGCATGTATGTGAGCGCCTCCTCCTGAACCAGACGAATTAGTCCATTATTTGCAAATCAAGGGAAAAGTTAAAGCTTGTTTATGCAAAAGGTTATGGAATAATTAAAGAAAACTGTCTTTATTCCCTTTGGAAAAAGAGAGACACACACATACATACACACAGACACAGATACACACACACACACACACACACACACACACACACACACACACACACAAAGCCAAGTGTACCTCGGCTGGATTAACAACACTGAATTTGTCACAGGTGCCACATTGCACTTAGGTAAGATCGGAGGTAAGAATGCAGCAAAGCACGAAGTGTACGAGGGTGAAATGCAGGAATTAAATGGCTTGAGCAAAGGTCTTATTACTTTTGATCGTGGCAGTGTCTTCTCGTCGTCGACAGGTGCACACACCAGCTCACAAATAGTCGTCAGGATCGGTAGAGCGTAAGGGTTAGATTCGCTTTTTTTTTTTGCCTTGAGATAAATACATTAATGTCCCACTTGTGTGTGTGTGTGTGTGTGTGTGTGTGTGTGTGTGTGTGTGTGTGTGTGTGTGTGTGTGTGTGTGTGTGTGTGTGTGTGTGGTATGGGGAGAGAGTTTTATTCTCCTGTCGTCCCGTCTCTAAACATTGTATATATGTACCATGTCTAATCTTATGTACAAACACACACACACACACACACACACACACACACACACACACACCACCTAAGTCAGGTACCAATTTCTCGACCAACCTTGATGAGAGGATGAATAGGTGGGATTGGTTGTGAGCCGACTGGCGCGCCCAGGATTCGAACCCGGGCAGGCCTGTGCGTTAATTATGGTAAGCAACACTGTGTGTGTGTGTGTGTGTGTGTGTGTGTGTGTGTGTGTGTGTGTGTGTGTGTAGTAACCTGTGTGTGATCACCTATTTCTACTGGGCGGGGAGGGCGTGTCACATTCTCGGGTCCCCATATCTCAATCCCTCCTGACTATCATAGAACATTTCAAACTTGTTTATGCTCTCTGCATTTAACGTGTCCTCCCTTATGTTATTTGCTCTTGTGTGTACGCTTGCGTGGGTGATCACTGTTCGTGGTAATCATTTGGATGGTACGAGGGGGAGTTTTTACACTCGTGTTGCCCCGTCTCTTAACTTTGTTTATGTATCGGACCTTTACTCCATCGCGTGTATATACACACATATAACCTACAGCTTTGTTCTTATTTATCGTCCAACTCCGGAGAAGGAGGAAGAAAAGCTGGAATGAGCTGTTGGCCCACTGCCGCGCCCAAGACTCGAACCCATGCAGGTCCGACTCCGGGCAGGCCCTGTGCGTGACTCATGGCCAGTAAAGCAAACATCTATCTAAAGTTTCAATTCACTGCCATAACTAGTCTCATTTATCCTCATGAATCTGCCAGGGAAGATTCTTTTATCCCTTTCTAAAAACCTATGGACAAAAAAAAAGATCAAACCCGTGTGAACACGAGAAACTACGGTGCTCAAATCGAGGCAGTGGTTTGTGTTTTTCATCACAAAGATTTCATCCATCTCCAGGGGAACTGTGCTGGTGACTGTTCTTGACTGAACTGGGAAGGAAGAGCAGCACTCATTACTGAGGAGTAACTCCTCAGGGGTGACTTAGCCTTTAGCTTTCGTGCTGCAGCTCAGTAACAATATACATACTGAACCTGGGTCATTACAGGCGACGACATGGCACCTGCATGGATGACACCCACCGCCGTGAGGATGGCTACACCTGGATCAAAAGCCGATGGGTCGGAGCATGACCACCGCCAGATACCGTTAGAACGCTGAAGCTCGGTTACATACTACGCATGACCAGAGATTACAGCATGAGCGCCATGCGAATTGATGAGCACGGTCATGGCCTACTGAGCGTCCTGGAGCCTACATAACTAAGGGAAGTACAGAGACGACCAGACCTGCCTGAGTTAGGGAAAGGTGGGCCGAACTGGTGTATGGCCACGAGCCAGGGGGTTGACAGTGACCCCCAAGTATGGCCATGGCATCGGGAAGGGATGGGATCTGGTCCTCTGTGTCAGTATAATCTGAAGCATATCTACGGCTCGAGCATAGCAACGGCTCGGCAGGTGGCCTCGGTAGAGACACAGACCAGAGCCTTAAGACTGCCTGCTCATATCATGTCCTCAGCCAAGATTATAAACCAGTCGACAGGGTATGGACCAGGACTGGCGAACGCCTATTGTTAAGGACCATGACCGTTGTTCTGTGCATGGCCAGGGCCCAGAACATGGCCAGGACCGGGAATGTGGCGGGAGTGCGGTAGTGGGTCTCGGGGGGGCGCGCGCGCGTGGAGATCGCGAGGGCGAGCCAGAAATAGTCGTAGTAGCGGCGACACACTGAGACAATGCTGGCATCTGGGACACAAGGCGCGGGCTGCTCCCAGTCGCTTATACGGCCCCCATCCCGACCTGCCAATACTTGGGGAGACCCTGGGGCTAACGAGGCAGTAGGAGGGAGGAGCGCCTATGGTCCTGGTAGATGGAAGGAGGAGGTGACGTTCAAGGGAAGAAGGAGACAGGAATATTCTCGGAAAATTGGTGGTCTAGACTGACGTCTTTACCCGCCGGGCTTTTCTTAGCTTGGTGTCGCCGTTCCCAGCGTTGGCTTGTATTCTGAGATCATTGTTGGGTTGTAGCATCTCCCGAGGATGCCACTCTCAACTCTCACGAGTTTCACTCACTCTGTGTCCTTATCTTCATCCATCCCTTATAATTCTTCACGCTATATTCGCACAGGTTTTCCCGATATACAGATATGGTTCTTACCATCACAGGCTTCCAAGCTTTGATCAAGCTTATATAAAATAGTGTGCATTGAAGCTTTAGCCGTATGTGAGCATAGAATGGAAACTTTTTTTTTTTCTTCTTCTTCTTTCATGGCAGCTCTGCTGTATCAGTTCACTTTTTGACGAACACAGTTCTGTCAAATTTCCACAGTGCTCGGTGACCACAATGATACTACAGAGCCTCACTCTCACACTTCAGAGCATTCTCACATCATGAGCAAACACACATCTCTCCCACCATCACTGAACCTTCCCTCACCACCACTGGTGAAAGCTGGAAACCTTCAGCACTGGTGTGAGATGGTCACAAAGTTTACAACCTTGAAACTTCATGTAATTCACATACCGTCGGCCGACGATCAAACCTTTACAGCGATCACGATTATTCACATTTTCGGGACGTGGTACGAACGACCTTAGGTCAAAGTTGAGGTAAAGAAAGCAAAGTTCTTCAATCGGTGGCCGAAAAATGCCAAACCTATTCATTCGTTTTCTTTGCCTTTTCAACTCCAGAGCTTCTAACGCTAAGGAAATACACCAGGCTCTAAATTACTCACTAGGCTTTCTGAACCGAAAGTCCAAGTATCCACGAAACATCACAGCAAGTTTGGATATTCAGGAATTTCTTTTTACGTCTAATCTTAAGAAATTATTTGTCTTATCTCACTGTCATTCACTGATACAAGAATTTCCATAGATATGAGTGACAAGAGGTGAGGAGAGCCTTGGGTGTGATGGCATGTCCAGCAAGGGAGGGAAGGGGCGAGCGTATCCGCCAAAAGAGGGAGGGAGGGGGAGGTGCGTCTGCCAGAGTGGGGAGGGGAGAAGGCGCGTCCGCCAGGGGAGGGAAGAGGAGAGGCGTGTCGGCCAGGGGATTTACGCCCTCATAAACCGTGCACCTTCTCAGTATACCTTTTATAAGATCGACATAAATTCACAGTTTATCTTTTTTACACACAGTCGACAAGGTACTTTTTGCCATTTTTAAAGGTCATACATAATAAGGTTATGTCGTTATATATTATCATCTTTCTTTGATACCAAAAATATGAGGTCGTGAGGACTGTAGGTGGATACACGAAGACAAGGTAAGACGGCAAACTGTGAAGTGAGACAAGAAGAGCCGTAATGGCAGGTAGAGGGAAGGAGAGGACCCCCGAGAGCAAGCAGGGAGGAGGGGTACCGCTCGTGACAGACGGAGCAGGAGGGAAGAACTGCTTGAGAAAGGGAGACGAAGGTAGAATATGGAGGGGAGGACGACGATGTAGCACCTGTGTACACAGAACGCCACCTGCCGTCGCCTCTGGACTTCCACAGTTCGACTTCCAGCCCTGTCGTGACAGACGCTCGCTTGACACAGGTCTGGTAAGCAGAGGGTGCTCTTTGATAATGGTTTACGGTATAAGGTTACGTGCACCGAATGGTCATATCTGTATAATTACAACATGTTCATAGAACCGTGTCGTTCTTATTGAATTATTTGAATGAACTTACAAACAAAACAGGTTTCGATTCTCTAATAGTTGAATGACTGGTAATACGAAGTGTGCCGGTAGTTCCAACAGGACTTATACTTCAGGAGAGACTGTCAATTTAAGGAGAACTGGTAGATCTAAAGACTGGCAGTCATGACAGGACTCACAGTTTATATAAGGCTGGTGGTTCAGGAAAACTGGTAACAATGTTTGCGTGGGAATAAAAAAAAAAATCATCCATAAGGATATTTGAATTTTACATTATCATCCTAAGACTTTCCTTCAGAAAAAAAAATCATTGTTGATATCCTGATACAATGTCGATTTCCTTGTTTCAACTTTTCCCAGAAGTTTTCGTTCTGAGTCGCACCACAACCATAAAACTAATCCCCACCAGTTGTAGCAACGTCTCTCCCCTTGCTACCAGTGACATCCGTCGCCTCACTGAACACTTAACGACCTATTCTGTTCCTCATCTAGCGAAGTCGCCTTTAATTATCACAGTTTACTGCGGCACGACCTCCGGACCTCTGAGCCAGACGCGATGCCATGAAGGTGGCTCTGCAGGCTGAGGACAGGCGAGGTGAAGAAGGGCTGAGGAAGACAGAGTCATGTGGAGAAATGTGCTGGAGTGCGACTTGTATCAACAGGCTTGACACGAACAACATTCTCACAGCAATGTGCACCTCTGCCTCGGATCTTCCTCCTCCATTATTACCCCTGTCATGCTCTCTCTTTCGTCTGTGTTGCGTTTCTTAAGGTCCATCTCTTTCAGATCCCTCCACATCATTCTTCGTCTTCCTCGTCTTCTACTTCCTAACATCATCGTTCTCACGAAAGTATCTCTCGTAAATCACTCATCGGTACAGAACTTTTTTCTTCACAGAATTCAGACTTCCGACAGGTTCCTAATACCACTATCAGTCCTCCTTTTATCTTACATTGTTTTCGACATCTTCCCCTAGTATCTCGTCCACGCTGTTGCTTTAGCTGTAATTTCCTTCCCCACTTATCGTAGCCAAGTGTCTGCTTCGTCCAGCACCACTGACTCTGCAACTGTGTTTGCAGATCTTCTTTTAAATTCTCACAGGCACCATCTTGTCGTAAACGAGCCTCGTAATCTCTTACATTTTCTTCCATCTTACCCTCAGCAATTTCGTGTGTCTTCCACACACACTTTCTCTTTTTTTTCCCCCCTTACTTAAAACCTTCGTTAATCCTTTAATTCTTTTTCTCCTCTTTCATTCCCTCCCTCCTTCTCAACTACTCATCATCACCCTTACTTCCCCCGACATTCGCTTACAGGCTTCCTCTTTTTCGTGTTGCCTGAAACACCTATTTAGCAATTCTTCCTCGTCTCAAAACTGGAGGACCTTCCGTGGTTCACTGTCGTCTCCTGCACCTGAGACCTGCTCGGTCGTCGTACTCTTTCTCTGAACTCTTTTACGTTTTCCTTTTTGTTCTGTTTTCTACTAGAAAGTTCGCATTCTCTTTTTCTTTTAACCTATGCCTTTGCAATTCCTGTTTTAAAACTCTTCAGTGATTGTATCGTCAGCTTAATCATGACGTTGCCAAAGATATTTCTCAGGGTAAGAAAACCATAATACGGCCTCTTATGAACTTATCAACACTAACTCACCACGAACACTATCCTTACTGTTCATCTTCCTGGTAACGAAAGGAAACTGCTCAACTTAGCGTGATCTCTGAACTTTTGTTTCATTCTGACAAAAGTTACGCCAGCTTTATTCCAGTTCTCACACCTTATTACACTTTCTCTTAACTTTATTAACGTACCAAATTGCGTTTCTCTCTGGATCCTATAATGTTCTCTGCGCTTCCAACCCACTTTTCTCTGCAGATGCTTACTTACAGTGGCACACTTGAGAGGCCTCTCAGATCTCGTGGTTTCATCTCTGCTGTGTCAGTTCTCACTGCCTCTCTCTACTTCCAGTTCGGCTTCTTCACTCTTATCATCTTTATCAACTCTGCTCTTTGCATTAACTATTCGTGGAGACCCCTCAATATTATCCTAATGCCTTGATCTTTGAGGGAAAGGACTTTGTCTTTCTTCATCATATATACCAAATACTTTTTCTGTTTCATGTTAATAGTTCTTCTTTTGTCTGAAGTACGTTTACACACAGAAGAAAAGCAAACTCCTTATGAAAAGAGAGCGGTTGGCGCTATTGTCTATGGGCGAGAAATATCATTTCACCCCTGCACACAAAAGCGCTTCATTTAAGATTCCATAACTTAACCTCTCATTAAAACTTATCTTGCCCCTTCTTCTTCCCCACAGCCATTATCAAATGGCGAGTCCGCGACTGGTTCCTCCAGTGTTGCTATGTTATCGAGAGCTTTTCGATCCTCTCTCTGGCTATGATCTAACTCAACCGGAATTTATCTATCTTGTTATCACATGAGACGCGATGTTCTCCTCTGCTGCGAACCCGTCTATTTTCTTATGTGTAATTCAGACCTATAAAGCACTGGATTCTCTTCATCCCTATTTCAAGGTCTGATATCCTTTTTCCATCATGTAGTCTCTGGAAGACCTACATAATCCATATCCCCAGGTGTCCATCCGAATTCTCTATCTTTTTATCCCTTTTGGTGTTTCATTTAAAACAGGGTCGTGTCAGTGACAAGAACCTTCGACATATGAATTTAAATTGTTGTAATCAACCATCAAATCTTGAATCAAACACACACACACACACACACACACGCACGCACACACACACACACACACACACACACACACACACACACACTGGTTCAGCTTCCTACTCCAAACGCTCAGTATTCACTCCCCTGCCACTGGCTCCATTGAAGTCAGTCTGCCGTTTCCCCTCGAAAAGTCCACCACTTCATGCCTCAAATTCTTGTTCATGGTCACGTGCGACTCTATTTTTAGTCAAGTCTTTTCCAGTCTAAGCCCCTGTGCATCCTTTCCCTCAGTCCTCATCCATTATTCCTCTCTATTTCTCGTCTTCTTCGAACATATCACATGGACCGTCATCTTTCTTGTTGAAATGTCACTCTACTTCCTTCACTCGTCGTCGGACTTCTAAAAGACCTTTTAGAAAAGAGGGAGGGAAAAGACCTGAGCCGGGAGTCTTTCCTCCCTTCCCTTCACTTGGCAGGAATGACTCTGGTTCCAGTCATGGCTGCGACGATACCCCTTGTATAACGTCTGACAGCAGCCGGGGATCGTTTCCAGGGGAGGGGCCACTCCCGTTTCTTTCATTAAACGGGAAACTCTTTTGTGTTCGTTGGCCGGCACTTTATAGCAGGGTCGCCGACCTTGACGGTTGCCATTCTCTTCCCTCCATACATGTCACCAGCACGTTCACATGGGCTGATCATAACACTCATTTACACCGCTCGTTCTCCAGTCTTAATTGGCTGATCCTTTGTCTTGATCTTGAACATTTTGATGTGGAAAACACGGAAGACGTGATAGATCAGGGATGAGGAGTTCACCTTGCTATGTATGAACTTGTTGCCATTTACCATCACCCCTGTACTGGACTGGGGAACATATAAACGATGACAGAAGCACTTAGTCTTCCCTTGTACGATGGACGGTGTCGCCTGGACAATAAATGCGGTAGAATTAAATATATGCAGCGGTTGTGTGTGTGTGTGGGTGTGGGTGGGTGTGCATATGTGTGGGTGGATGGGTGGGAGGAGGATGGGTGGGTGAGTGAGGTGACAGGTCCGCTGTAGCGGAGTGGAACAACACAAGCAAGTGCGAGGGTCCGCTGCGTGGATGGGAACCAAGGCAGCAACCAAGTGCTATGTATAGCGGTATCATAAGATAATCATATCTTGATCTGCTGAATGTCTATCATTAATCAGACTTGCCCTGAGTTACTTCATGTTGAAACACAAACATGAATATGCATGAGCAGTTCTCCTGAATGGTTAGATATGATTATCATTGAAGCCTATGTATGATAAAGGTACAACGTTCACTTACATGTGGCTGAGGGAAGATAATTGGATGGGGTAACGTAATGAAGATTCGACAGCACACACACACACACACACACACACACACACACACACACACACACATATATCTATTCTATTTATCTTATTATACTCAACCGCCGTCTCCCGCGTTGGCAAGGTAGCGCAAGGAAACAGACGAAAGAATGGCCCAACCCACCCACATATACATGCATATATATAACGTCTACACACGGACATATACATAGCTATACATTTCAAGGTATACATACATATACATACACAGACATATACATATATACACATTTTTTTTTCACTTTTTGATCTTAAGGCTTTTGTTTCATTATTTCGCAACTTTTGTGCTGACAAATATTTAATTCGAGATTTTGTTTTTCGCCAAGGGTTAGAAAGAACAAGTGTGTTTACTCCTTGCATATATTTACGTATTAATATTGTAGAATATAAGAATTATGCCATTTCAAAAATTGCACGTATCAACATCACAGTCATGATAACGTACGTTCATGAGCTCGTAGAAGACCGGATTTTCAACCAGTTCAAATGTAAACACAGGAGATACGCGTTTAGTTAGCAGTTTATCTATCAGCTTCATGAGACGTGTCTGACAGCTTCATACTTCCCAGTAATGCTGGTGTCACGTTCCAACGAATCAAAACTGCGTTGGCTGAAAGAAGCTGACTTTGCGCCTGGAGATTGAAACATCTTTGGTATTCTTGCGGTAGGCACAGTGCAACATGGCCGGTACCTTCTAGTCAAGCGAGCACCTCCGTCCTACAGGGCACCTCCACTCTCAAGAGTGGATTGTGTTTGTTGTCATTCTGGAGTCGTGGAAACCACAGGAGGCAAGTCTCCTCCACAGTCATCTGTCGGCCTTCCTGGTTAATTACTCCTCTGACGAGGTATCCGACGATCTGTTTATTGCCCTCATCACCTGATGGTGCCTCCTCCCCTGGGCCTTGTATAGCGTCCCCCTCACCTGCTGCACCTTATCATGCTACGCCACCTGTTTTCCTCGGGTCTGCTGCCGCTTGGGGAACAAGGAACATGATGAAGGATTAGCTATTCTTAAGCAAATCTTTTTTTTTTTCTTTTTCTCTTTTGGCCACCTTACTTCATGATGAGGCTGTTAAGGTTTTATGGCGTTCAGAAATATTCTCGTTTCTGAGAGAGAGAGAGAGAGAGAGAGAGAGAGAGAGAGAGAGAGAGAGAGAGAGAGAGAGAGAGAGAGAGAGAGAGAAGAGAGAGAGAGACGTGCAAATTCTACTGCTGCTGAAGAAGCTCACACATCGTATGGAACTTTCGCTCAGAAATAAGTGCAGTGTAAGACAAAGTCCTCACACGTCTTTCCGAGAAGTAATTAACACTTATATAAGGAGTGTTAAATCTCTGGCACAGTGAAGCTCATACAGTGAGGAATGACACCTGCTGTACGTTCAAATTTCATGCACCGAGCAGCTTAAGCCTCAGCGGCATCACAGTACGCAGGTCAGGACCCTGTAATGTCTGGCCACATCCTTACACTTTAGTGTATTTTTGTGGACTTATATGATTATGTCTCCTTTTTGCTTTCCTTTCCCTATATTTAGCATTCAGCTGCCACCTCTGTGAAGAAGATGTTTTCGTTTAATGTATTCTTCACGATTTATTTCATTTTCATTTCTTAGGTTGTAGAAATTACCTGTTGGCCATCTTTTCGAGGAATCTACTTTTGTTTTCCTGTCCCCTACATGTATTATTTAGTACCACCAACTCCTCCCTGAGCTGTCTCATCCATTCTCATAAATTCTGAATCACTTCCTCTAAACAGCCTTATTTCACCTTGTTATTTCCGGTGGTATCTGATCCTCGTTCAGGGAGTTGGAGGTCCACCTCGAGAGACTGACTGGTGTAGGTCTTAGGGCAATAGAACACTGGGTCAGAGGTAGCTTACGGCCCCGGTGGGCGTGGCTTATGTCATGAGTGGTGTGGGCGAGGCTTAAATCACCCCCTGAGTGGGCATACGTGAGTACGTCAGCACTGGAGTAGGGTTGACATCTGTCGTTAGTGGAGTGGGTGTAGCGGCTGACGTAATCGTGCGAGTGACTTACGTCAGTGTGATGGGGAGGGAGACTTGGCCATACAGGCTAAACAAACACTCGCTTACATGACGCAGATGACTCACGCTTCTCTTGGCTGGTTCTGAATGGAAGATGCTGGCCAAGTTGGGCCAATCAAAACTACTGTTCACATGAGTGTTCTGGCTGGGTACAAGCCTATCATAACTACTGCTGATACGAGTGCTCTGGCTGGGTACAAACCAATCATAACTACTGCCCACGTGAGTTGTCCTGGTTTTCTGTTTTGTGACGTCTGAAGATGAGACAATTCTCACAACATGAAAGAGGTTTCCGTTGCACTGGTCAATATTGGGAAGGCTTTAAGCTGGCTAGCCGATTACAGAGGGTCAAAGTTTGAGAGTTGGACGAAAAGGTATCAATGTTGGACAGGCTTGAAGTTACTTTGCAAGAGACTATAAAAGTTGATTGTAATTATGTTCAAGAAGAAAAAAAATGTGGCTTTTAGAGATTCTGGGTGTCCACTTAGCCTCAAAAATATAGCTGACTGTAAAATAGCCAGTAATTGGAATTCTGTTTGGGAGACTAATTACAACGGCCACACAGCCTCCACGAGTAATCAAAACAGAACAAAAGTAATTAGAATGAATGTGGGTGTATACTGGACTCCGCTCCTCGTGGTAACACCAGCGAAGTAGACGTCACCCCCTCGTGGGGCCTGATCATCGTCAGCGGACGGAAAGGAGTACAGCATTGTGCAGGACATTTTCCCTCCACAGGAGCCCACCCGTCTCAGCTCCCGTACGGAATGGAGCCTCGAAGCTGCAAAAACCCCAGATAAAGGGACCCTAAGGTTGCATAACTAGCTACAAACACACACACACGCGCGCGCCTACACACAGCGGAAGGCGACAAAGGACGCATGCCAGAGGAGCCTTCTCTAAGTGGGTTGAGGTAAATCATTCAGCTCTTACCTCCCACAACCAACCTACGCCACCATCTCTCTCCCACACTAAATCACTTTGAATAGTAATCGATTCATCGTCAGAAAAGAGTCGACGTGAAAATATGATGGCAGGAAGAGCATGACGGTTGTATGGTACGGGTGGAGGGCTGTTAAGACCATCTCGGTGGCCATGCGTTAATGAGACAGGAAATAAGACCCGCGACTCTTGACACTGAGGGTGTAAGATCATTCTGGCCACCAGCTCAACGCTCCTAACCCGGGGCGATGCTTCTCTCCTGGTAGATAACGTGTCAACCAGAACTCACTGTTGACCCTGTGAATCTCAAGGCGGCTCTAGTCCGTACTGCCAATTTCTCAAGATAAGAAATTACTGACTGTGATTCTTCACGGCTGAGCTGGTTCATCCTCCACAGCCAAAGACTTGAACTCGCCTCACGCACCATGTGTCATCCTCTGATACCAGAAAGTAAACAAACAATGATAGAAAAGTCCTATGTCGTCGTGAACAAGGACCTGACATCATGAACCTTTTATAACGTATGTTAAGAGTCGACATGATTCTATTACCAACGTCTCTGCTTTTAAAGCTATGCTTTTAGAACTAGTGCTGCTACGAGAATATGTAAAAGGCTAGTACTTCTGTTGGTAGGGGAAGACGTAAAGTACTAATGTTGCTAAGGGTAGATGTAAGGGGTTAGTACTCGTGCTGCTTAGGGTTTTAAGATCTATGACTCGTAGTCCTAAGGACTGATGCAAAGGCTAGATACAAAGGGTCATCACTAGTTTTGTTTACGGTAAATGTAAAGAGTCAGCACTGCTGCTGCTAAGGTTGATGATAAGGGGTATTAGCCTTGGTGATGAGCTTGGCTGGTTTAATTTCAATTTATTCAGTGATTTGCGTCGGACGATTGTGCTGTTACTCGTGACAATGCATCACTAATTGGATTACTGGTGAGTGTAACCACCGGCTGCCAAGCCAGCTATGATATGACACACAACTTGGTCATATATTCAGAGACACAATACACGTACATGCGAATCATACCAAGGTCATGGGGGTGCGTTAGGGTCATGAGAAGTGAATTATCTTACAAGGGGACTTAGACAAACTCCAAAACTTGGCCTAATCCTGGAGGATGAAATTCAACCCGAGTACAAGCATGATTTAAGATGGGATCTGATGAAAAAAGATCTCGACACGAATACTATCTAGCACGGAATGAGCTGCAGGAGTCGGCTTGTGATACGCTCTTGGGAGTCGACATTGCACCGCGACAGCCAGAGCCCCACCTCGAAGAAAAGAAAACGAGACAAACTGTTTCCTGGCAAAACATACACATAGACACACTGGGTGAACACAATAATATGAACTTACATATAAACAGAGAGAGAGAGAGAGAGAGAGAGAGAGAGAGAGAGAGAGAGAGAGAGAGAGAGAGAGAGAGAGAGAGAGAGAGAGAGAGAGAGAGAGAGAGAGAGACGCACACACTCCCACACACGTATATACAAAAAGCAGCGACATCAGCAGGGCATCACACGTATCATCACACACCACAACACCCACACACCCAGGCAGTTTAACTGGTTTGATATCCAGGCAGAAAACAGCACAAAATACCATTATTAATTTTGCTTTTGAATTCCAAATATAACGTTATATATATATTCATACATGAATTCAAAATACTGCAATATCTGTAGCACATGTTTTTACTGCAGACTTGATCAAAGTTCTAATGGCACAGACGCTGTTAAACATTAAATAATTAGTTTTTGATTGTGATTTGTTAGTTGCACTGAGAGAATAAACACCAGATAAACTGAGTCTTATAGTCGGTAGGAAAATAGAATTCTTATCATGAGTTCCAATTTTGTAAGTTTCTTTACTGGTTTATCATTCATTGAATATGATTCTCGACAACTCACGCTAATAATCTTGCTTGATGCTTAAGAGCTGATATAAAGTTTAATTCTATTATCAATGTTCTTCAAGTTTCAGCTTGGGACGGGTCCTTGTCCCGCTGATGGCCCGAACTTAGGCTTGTCGTAAATCCGCAAGAAAGAAAGAAGAAAACCGTGATCAAGTCTTTATGTGTTGTATCAAATAATGCTGGTAATCATGTCTCTGTTCTGGCAACTTTAAGACATCCGAGAAGACGAGATGTCTGACAACCAACATTTCCATTCTATACTGGATAAGCGACCCTCCCTGTAAATGGTTCAGCCCCGGTATACCATCACATTCAACGCAGAACGTGACTTTAATCTGTCTACCAGCTCCTGTATATGTACACACATCCCCACCATCCACCCTTCTTTCTTTTATGCATGAGCGGCGCCACCTGCCAGCTATACACTCAAGTAAAGTGGTCGGGGCCTCTGCCTCCCTCGTTGCCTCAGCGAGTCTGGGCGTCACCCTCACCCCTTGGCCTGGCCCTACGAGGTAACCCAGTCCCTGCTCCAGCTGACGAGAGGCGGGTGGGTGCTGGCACCCCCTTCGTAAGTCAGCTATAAATACACACTTGGGTATTAGTAACTCGAACCTGGACGGGGGTGAAATACGTGGAAAAAGTCCTTCCTGCCAAAGGTGCGTGTGTTGTCCTCACACCATCTGTCTGTTTCCGGGACCTCCAGTGGTCCGGTAGAGCTGAAGGCGGTTCGTTGTTCATCTTCTGGGAAGTACTGGGTTTTCGGGGGAGCTGATAGGATATAAAGTACCGTGTGCTATGACCCCAGCGTGTAATCTATTTACGTGGACGACGAGTGTCCATACCGGGCCTCACTCCATGTCAGCCATTCTGGGAAAGGTTGCTGTATGTTTACATAGCCAGCAGGGCAGAGCGGAGCACATGTCACTGCGTTGACGTGTCGGGCAATATGACTCGATGTTTACTGAGCTCATTCCGTGTAGATAAACGATGACTGATTTGGTCATGTCACCCCACACCAGCCATCCCAAATACATATTAGCCCATAACGAAGAACCTCTTTTTTTCGATATCTACTAATTGGAATATAAACATCTGCTAATCTTATGTCTAACGTCTTATAGTAGTTTGTCATCTGCACGCGGTGGATCAACTGTATAGTTCCTCAGTTCAGTTACGCACATCCTCAATGTACTGAAGAAGACATGGCCTTGTACACTATCAAAAATCCTCCATAATTTCTAATCTTTTTACACTAGACATTTGTTAAATGGGACTGACGCCTCTATTCACAACTAAACGTCTCCACTGCATACAGTCAAAATCCATTCCACTGGCATCATATGAAATACCCATATAACATTAAACAGTTCACTCACCCTCCACCTCTCGTGGTATGCATATTTGCTCATACCTTCAGTTAAACACTACTATGAATCTTCTTCACCAGCCCGTCAGCTGCCATACCTTTCTTGTGGTTACAAATTACGCCTACTGCTCAAAAGACGTTAGCCCTCTAGGTCAATTATTGATCGTACTATCTGTATATATATATATATATATATATATATATATATATATATATATATATATATATATATATATATATATATATATTTATATATATATATATATATATATATATATATATATATATATATATATATATATATATATATATATATATATATATATATATATATATATATACATACAGAGAGAGAGAGAGAGAGAGAGAGAGAGAGAGAGAGAGAGAGAGAGAGAGAGAGAGAGAGAGATGAGAAGAAGGGCCGAGCAGGAGACATCCAGGTGGGGATGGTTCCCTGCTCCGTGACTCACATCACTAATACTAATCAGAAATCAAACGCACGAGTTAAGCTGAATGTATCTGTCCGATTTTGCCCTTGACTAAAGACACCAGAGGCGACGATGAAATTAGCTGGCGCAGAGCAATGATATCACAATATCCTCGCGTGAGATAGAGGAGTTACGATAGCACACATAACGACAGAGTTTTATACCAGTCACTCGCAAACGACGAGTTGTAGGGAGTTACCACGACACCCGTACACCAAAGGGGAGTCACCACACCAGTTGTAAACAAGGACGAAGTTCATGTCGGTCATGTGAAAACTAACGGACAACGGTGGATACAAGAATGTACACAAACCCTCACAGATATCGAATCACCTCTTCGTGACCACAGCAGGTAGGCTGAGTCGCCAACTTTATGGGTTGTGGCTCCTGAGGGAGGGATCCTGCGGTGCTCTCTGACCTTCAGCACACGCTGAGGCCTCCGTCCACACCTTGGGTACTCGGTCACTTGTTTCTTTGCCTGTTGACTTTCTCGCTTGTATGCATCCTGGGTGGTGCATACGTACAGCATACTTCACAAAATATGTCTCTCTTGTGTATTGTCTCGCTTGTATGCATCCTGGGCTGTGCATACATACAACATACAGCATACGCCACAGCAAATGTCTCTCTTGAACAGTGAAACTTCTTCCATTGCAAAGGAAAACAAAGATAAAACAATCTTCCTGTGTATGTATGATTTTTTTTGTCCACGATTCATCGATCCTTTTACATCGTGAAATAAAGTTCAGTCTGCAGCTACGTGGATAACCTGGTTACCGCAGAACTGTTCCAAGACTGAAGGCATATGCCACTAATGTGGTCCATAGTGCTTAAGAATTAACACAGGTATTGTTGAAGAATAAAGAATTATACCCATATAGGTTTAAATATGTCCATTTGAATAATATGAGAACACACACACACACACACACAATGCTGACACGCATACACATCTGTTCGTAATATATCATTCCTACACATAATTATGATAATGTTTATTCCCACTAGGACATCGTCTCTACCTGTGGTGCCATTTGCAAAATTTCACCCTCCCATTATGTTCACATTCACACGTCATTCGCCCTCCCTCTGTCTTCAATTTCTAAATTGCATCGGCTGAGTTATTTTTCTCGTTTGTCCTCTCTCTCTCTCTCTCTCTCTCTCTCTCTCTCTCTCTCTCTCTCTCTCTCTGTACAAAGACATTTACTTATTTTCGTTATGTAATGGACTTTTAGTATAAATCATCGACCTCTGATGTCGAGCTGATTCAACAAAAGTTTGATCATTAAATTTTCTACCCCCGTCGTTATCTGTTTTCCTCTTCACTTCACTGATTTCATTCTTTACCGCAGATCCTTCACCATTTTCCCAGCTTCTCTACTCCACTAACTCGCTCTTTCTCTAACTGCAGGATCCTTAAATCATTGGGTTTTCTCGTAAGCTATTCTTCTCCCTTTACTCTCTTAATGTACCTAGTCAAATCCAGCGTACTAATTGGCACCACAGTACCCTTAACCAGGCACATTTTGCGACTTAAATTCATTTCATTAAAACCCTTCCAGTATAGCCTGCAGTCGTACAAGAAAATGTTTAACCATTATAGAGATAGTCGCTTCCACTGTTCTTAATCACATTTCCTCCTCTCATCCTTGACTCGTTTACCTCATGCTAAGGAGGCCAGCCACAAGCAGCAAACAACGTAAAAAGAAATATAAACAGCGCGATTCTTACCTTCCACCTAAGCACAGATCGTACTATGACATCAACCCAAGAGAACCATGAAATCGCCTAAAAAAACAATTTGTCACTTCCCTGGTGAGTTGGTTGGCTGGTTGGTTGGTTGTCTGGACTTGTCCTCCTACATCCCAACCCCCCACCCAAAAGAAAAGAAAAAAGGAATCCCCCTCCCAGAACAGTTTATAGAGGGTAGTAATCAAAATCTCCACCAGTTACGTTGGCAAATAGAAAAAAACACCATATAAGAAATAGTTTCTACGTACTCAGGAACATCATCTTACCTCAGGCCCACTTTGGGTCTCGTCGTCCATCAGCAGCGCTCCTCTTCCTCCTTCCATAAAGTTGGTATGAAGATAACTGTCGTGGAAAAGTCCTCTCAGATGGCTGGCCCTTCCTCCTTCTCTCATCTCCTTTATCTCTTTCCTTTTCCCATACAGTCATGGAAAGGTCACTGATTACCGCTTTGTTTATATTCTAACTCTTTCCCGTTTTGTTTTGCGAAGTTCGATAAATTTTGCCTTTAACGTAATACCATAAACATTGCCATATGATATCATTGCCCGCAACATTTATTTATTTCGTTTTGCTTAGAGGCCTCAAACCTTCTCAATAAACTAATTGCTTCACTGTTCCACTTTCACTTCTCATCACACAGCCACCGGATCGTAGAACTCTAGGTTTATAATCTTAATGCATCGGAATCTCAAGCATAAGCGGTTGATATTAAAAAGCACAATATTCAATCGTTTCTCATAGTAGTCAAGACTCCAAATGCAACTTTTCATCATAAGTACTCTCCAACAAGCAGTGGATCTTTGAACATGTTTAACAACCATCTACAAACTTTTCTTTACCTTGTTTATCCCAATATCAATGCTTACTTTCCTAATATATCTTGCAATCTTATATCCCTTTTCTCAAACATCTTTATGCGCCCCATTTGTTTTTTCGTTTAAATGGGCTTTGCAAATGATTTCACTGGCCACATAATATTTTTTCACACACGATTCTGGATCCGTCCATCGGGCCGTCCGCACACACAAATACGTGCAGTCATAACACTCGACAAAGAAAACTCTGTCCTTAATCTATTTATTCTTTTTCTCCTCCTAAGTACTAAATACGTCCTCACGATCACTTCCGTTTCACAACTTTTCCTCTGCCACACATCCACTGTCACTTATATTTCACGAGTAATGTGTGAACGCACTTTACCGGCGCTTTTACCATCATTTGCGTCGCCATTTCTTCCTTGGGTTGGAGAGGCTTCCAGCGCTCAGCGATGGTCAACACATCAACTACTCGTGAACGATACCGTCCATATTTTCATAATTCATCGCGACGTCTTTATAACTTGGATTACGATGTTTTCTTGCGGTGTAGGACGGTCTCACTATCGTCTAAAGTACGTCAGCGTACTAAGGAAGAGTGTTTATTCATATCTACGTAAATTTTCACCTCAAAGAAGAAAATTGTCTAGACCTGTTGCTCCAAAATCTCCAGCTAAAAACGGGTCGGTCCCACTGAGTGTTCGGATACAGCATAAGCAGCCGTTACCCTGACAAATAACCTCGTAAATTGTTATTTCACTTATCCATAATCCCATATAACCAACTAAGTATGTTCGAGAGCACTGTTGTGTAAGTACATTACCATAGTCTTGTATAATCTATCAATGCATCCTGTATCTTTATGATGGATGTATAAGATTTTGATAATTATCGAATGGTACTTCAAGCGTCCACGTCGGAGGTGAGGGTGGTATGTTTTGATGCGGGTGCAGCCGAGCCAGAGGGTCTCCGGCTGTTGCGGTGTTAACTTCGTGCTTGGTGCGTTGGACTGGTATACGACTCTGGGGTTTTCTTTGATATAGCTAACTAAATATGGTCAAGAGCACTGTTGTGTAGTACATTACCATAGTCTTGTATGATCTATCAATCCATTTTGTATCTTTATATTGGATGTATAAGATTTTAATGACCGAATGGTACTTCAAGCGTCCACGTCGGAGGTGAGGGTGGTATGTTTTGATGCGGGTGCAGCCATCCAGAGGGTCGCCGGCTTGTTGGGCCGGTATATGACTAGGGGGTTTTCTTTAATATAGCTAACAAAATATGTTTGAGAGCACTGTTGTGTAGTTCATCACCATAGTCTTGTATGATCTATCAATGTATTTTGTATCTTTATATTGGATGTATAAGATTTTAATGACTGAATGGTACTGCAGGCGGCCGCGCTGGAGGTGAGGGTGGTATGTTTTGGTGCGGATGCAGTCCGCCACAGGGTCGCCGACTGTTGAGGTGAGTGTTAATGTTGGGCTGGTATATGACTAGGGGGTTTTCATTTATATAGCCAACTAAACATGTTCGAGAGCACTGTTGTGCAGTACATTAATATAGACTTGTATGATCTATCAATGCATTTTGTATCTTTATAATGGATGTGTAAGATTTTAATGACCGAATGGTACTGCAGGCGGCCACATCGGAGGTGAGGGTGGTATTGTTTGGTGCGGATACAGTCCGCCACAGGATCGCCGTCTGTTGAGGTAAGTGTTAATGTTATTCCTGGTGTGTTGGGCTGGTATATGACTAGGAGGTTTTCTTTAAACTTTGTTGCATATTGTTTTGCTCGAGTTAGGTGTGGTTTTGATTAACTTAGGAAAAGTCGAAGCCAAAGTTGTTATACGTCTTGTTAATGTTTGTGTGTAGTATGTTCGTCGTTACACTGAATATATGGTGTTCATCGTTACCAGTTCTAGTGTGTACTGGGTAGGCCTTTTGACTGACGGTAACGGATGTTCCAATATCTTTTGTACATATTAAGCACCATTTTTTCTTTACCTTTTACGCTGTAAGCTGCAGTCACAGACGAAAGTTTATACCTCCTGTAAATGATCGAACTTTTATTGTCGTATAATTATCTTAAGTAGGCTTTTTACGGACTTAATCCTACGTAAGTAAGCATTTTGCGGACTGATTCTTACTTTTGTGGTAAACATTTCAATATAAATGATAATTGATTTCGTATCACGGTTCATTGATATCGTTAATGTCACTGATTGTGATGTTCATGTTTTACGAGCTCGCAGTTTTTTTTTTATACTAGAATCCTCAGGGTTTATGATTTCCTTAAATACTATAATGATGATTACTCAAGTGTCAGAAATCATCATTACGACCTTCTCTAGCATCGTACGGGTATGGTAGTTTTTGGGAAGATGGCTCATCATTTATATAAAGTCAAATGTTCATCATTTACCTTTAGTTCATAATTTTTCTACATTGCAAATAATTTGAACACAGTTGAACTAAGGATAAATGGTGAATTCTGCCACTGATCCTGGTCTTTTGAGACACCTTGAACTACACAGCTTCCAGGGCTGGGCGATGATTTCCTGAGTATATGTGTGAATGAGGACTCCTGCCCTCCAGGTAGCAGTTCACCAGTCATTAGCACCACATAAATTCCTCTTTACGAAGGGTTTAATGTTTGAGACTCGGAGCCTAGCATGTAAATTACTTTAACAACTCCACACATACATATTATTTAGATATACACGCAAGTGCAATGCATAACAACGTTCAACATACTACTGTCTTGTTACTGGAATGTATCAAGGATTAAGATAAAGTAGGCTATATACGACTGAAACTGCACCAACCGACATCCTCTCGTGAAATCAAAGTCATTTAGTTTTTGCCTGGCTGCTTGCTTTCTCTGATTGAAATTTAGGTAAATTATATGAAAGTTACTAGTTTTTGAGTTAACTTATGTGAACAATGTACCCTCTGAAATTCGAACACTTTAGAAATACAGTGCGCTACAACTAAGCTCATGTAGCTTCTTCCGAATATGAGATAACGTTTATACAGGCAAGTAATTGATGGCCCTGAGGTCAAATCGAAACATGTATATAGTACAGACCAACATATTTCAAATCAACTACCGAGACTTACTTTTCTTATTAAGAGAAAATTACTTATGTTTACACAACCACCTTTTTCATCATGTTTAGAGGTAAATGTTTTTCTGCATTTTCTTTGATATTAGACTTGCTTTTCGCTGGTGCCTTCCTAAACAATCTCTCTGAAATATTTTTGAGTCATGTAGTCATACGTTGAACATGAATTATAATGTTGCAGGAATTTGTTGGAAATGTATGTTGCTTAAATGACCAGAGTTAGCGTAGCACAAGACTTCATGGATCTAGTGACGAGCATATGAGTAGTGGCCACTAGACTGCCTAGTCATCATTAACCTAAGTCAACTGTCAATAACATTTACGGAGGAAAGTTGGTAGTCTGAGATATGCCAAGTGCCGTAAGCATTTACTTAGCGACGTTAAGATCCGTCAAGTGCACGAACACTTATTCGGAAGCATCAGGATCCTTCAAGAGTCATCAACAACACTTGACCAGAATCTAAGAGACGCCGAGAGCCATCGACGTGTTGTGTAAGCTATTTGAAAAGTGAGCTTATTGATGGCTTCGAAATTTGCATGTTTGCGAGGCTGCTGCTTTTTTTTTTTTTATTGATTAGATATCTTACAGAATGATGATCTCTATACGTAAAAGAGAACTTAGTCTAGTGTCTCGAGCAAGGAAAACGTCTTCTCTCGGGACTTTACACGATTATTATTTTGCTAATTTATCGTCTATGTTGATGTTCCGATAGCGTGCAAGTGATTCAGTTCGCAAATAAGCTCGTAGCCAGTCAGTCTGTAAGAGTTCATTGTTTCGAAATGCCAAGTCAGTCTCCATCCTCCACCGTTAGAGATACTTGCCACTGAAACCAGGAGTTTGATTACAGTTTCTTTCCTCGCTTTTCAAACTGGTTCAGTTCCTTCTCGTGAGTCACGTCACACCATGTTGCGCTCCACTAAGCACGTCTATCATACGTTCGCAATATATTGACGTGAAACAGCGTACGACATTTTTTGATTAATTTACCCTTTTGTAACTTGTGGTGCTGCGACACTTCCATTAGCGCTTGTGCAACGCTTGTCGGAAAAAATTTGGATTTCAGCATTTTTGTAAAAACAGCTTCACATACTGATGACGCAGATATTGTGACCAATGTCGCGTATGACGTTGAAGTCACAGTGAACTACGATAACCGGATGGTGAAGACTGGTTTAAAACCTTTTATTTCAGTAAGCAGCCGAATGGGGAATATTCACGACGGTAGACACTAGTCATCATCGCGCTGTTTGATTCGTATTCTATTTATACAACATGATGATATGTATATGACGTTCATCTTCGGTTCTTACACTTAGATTGTAATAAGATCAGGATCACGAGAGGCTAGAACTCGATGACTGTTGGTCTTTGAAATATCTAGTTTACGTCTAATTGTAGCTAGTATAACTGGCTCTCCGCCTCACGGCCTTGGGAGTTGAGTGAATTTTTACCTCACCGCTGCGCAAGCCAAGCACATCCCAAGTTTACCTTTAGGCTGTTGGAGTCTTCCGAGCAAGGGTCTTTAACCAGACATAATGGGTGGGATGACCTTGGCTCTCCTGCCCCCTTAATACTGCAAGCGCCTCTCTGCCTTGCACTTTAACCCTCAGCACCACAAACGCGATCATAAAGACCTCCCGAGGTGTTGGAGGAGCGAGCTTCTGTTATGCTTATGTGGCGAGGGATGGGAAGGAAGACGTGGGAAAGTGGAGTGGAAGAGGAGATGATAGAAATAAAACAAGAGAGAGGATGATTATGGAAGTAGATATTCCGGAGGAGATGACTGTGGAATGATAGATAGATGGATAGATTGACATAGATATATAGATAGAGATAGATAGATAGAGATAGATAGATAGAGATAGATAGATAGATAGATAGATAGAGATAGATAGATAGAGAGAGAGAGAGAGAGAGAGAGAGAGAGAGAGAGAGAGAGAGAGAGAGAGAGAGAGAGAGGTTATGAGTCGGAAGGTAGAGTAATAAGCGACGGCCGACGGATGAATAACTGAGTCAAGGCTGAGAAAAAAAAAACAAGTGATGGTGTTCCTGGCGGTGTGGGTTTGGGTCGAGCGAAAGTTTACTTGACAGGAATTCAGCTTTCGATGCGTCAGCTTTTGCGTAACATCCCGTCACGCGCACGTCGAGTGCGTCATCGTCACCTCTCCCCTATTGAACCCCCGTGACTCTCCCCCCCCGATCGTGAATGACACATGGGACGTCCACACGCATGGCATCATGCTCATGAACTACTTCCTGTCACGAGCTCCCTTATCTAAACCCATGACATCACTGCTCCTCTTATGCACACGCGTGACATCTTGCTCCCTGTCTCGAGCTCCCCCTGTCCTCCCACATGACATCACCGCGCCCTCACGTGCACGCGCGTGACATCATGTCTCTGAACCATAACATGTCACAGTCCCTCACGTGCACACGAAACGCTCTACACTCCAAGACTAGTTCTTTGTAACATCTGTCGGCCCTGACCTCCACGTGCATCAGCATACACAAATATAAAACAAACACACACACACACACACACACACACACACACACACACACACACACACACACACACACACACACAATAGGCCACGATAATTCACTAACCTAATTTACAGCGGGGCATTTGCTCACCACGGGTTCTCACGCCATCATTTGAATTTGTATTGATCATCCTCCTCCCTCGGCTGAGGGAGGCACAGGTGGGCGGCCACGCTGGGAGGCGCGGCTTCCCTGGTGCTGCCGCTGGTGAGGGAGGGAGGGAGGGAGGACGCGAGACAGGCATTGTAGGTCATACACAGGGCGGAGGGTCAGGAGGAAAGATGGAGGTAGTGGGGATGGAGCTGGGATAGGTGAAAAGCAGGAAGGAAGGAAGGGAGATAGATGGAGAGAGAGAGAGAGAGAGAGAGAGAGAGAGAGAGAGAGAGAGAGAGAGAGAGAGAGAGAGAGAGAGAGAGAGAATAATCTTGGCTCTGGGCAATGGAATGGAGGTGAGGGTGAGGAGGGAGTGAGGCAGCGTGGGGGAGGAGACAGAGGGAGTGAAGCAAATGTTCATGGAGGAGGAGCAGGAGGGACGGAAGTTGTATCGCTAGACTGGAGGTCACGACACATGATTACAAGTGTGACATTCTCCTCAGACGATCAGTCTCGTCACGGGGGATATTTCTGTGGCATTTGTATCGACCACGAAGGCATAGCTCGTACACAAATGCCACAAAGAACCGCTTGTGGCACACAGGACAGCGGTGGGGTGATATATGGGCCAGAAAACCCCCCAGAAGAACGAGAGGTTCTGGTTAGTGTTCCCTCGAGAGAGACGGTGATGCAGGCACCACTGGAGTGCCCCTTATGGCACTGTGTGGCAGGATCACTCACCAGATGAACTGTGATAAAATCTGGCTCTGTGATGACAGCCGGGGCATGAGAGACCATCTGACAACCTCTCAGTCCATCTGGCATCATGATTAAACTGCAACTGATAAAGGTCGAAAGTGGTTGTTGGTGGATCATCTTACGTTTTCCTTACGTCACGTTTTCTGTACATATGTTTCACAGTTATAGAACCATCGCTTATATATGGTATTGTTGTTGTTTCCCTTTCTTTTACCCACGTTTTGTGTATACTGTTTTCTATGAATACATACATACATACATACATACATATATTCTTAGGTATATATGCATATGCACATAAACTTTTTTTTAGTTGTACAATTTTGGGACTTTTATGCGATTCGTGCAGACTTTCAAAGCTGCTCTCCAGTCAGGAGCAGGGAAATAGTGGGCTGCTATGGAGCTAGTTCCTCGACGAGACTGTCTATACTCCTTTTCGTTCAGTGACGGTAATTCAACCCACTACCACCACTACCACTGGTACTACTGCTACCACTACTACGCGCCGGCTGGCTCTTCCCCAGATGGATGCTACGTACGTCCCCTGATGGATGCTATACCGAGGGAGGAATACGTGCACGAGATCCGATGGGCTTTGTAGGCGCCGTCCCTCGCCCTCTGGCTCCACTTGGCATGCAGGCGGCCGGCCCGCCACTCGCAGGTGTCGGGAGGAAATGATTTTATGAATTTTAATTTTCTTATTTTCCCCACAAAAGAGAGAAAAAAAAGAAATAGTGAGCTGTGAACCGCGAGATATGAGTACGACAGCTCTGGAACCTTTTCCATTGTTCGGGACAAACGTTCCAGGAATGGATAATATTTTTCCACTCGTTACCAGTGGGGTAATTCAGATGATATTACAAATTCGACCTGATTACCGGATCGCCTCATAGTTAGCCATGCTCAAGATTGATTAACAATACATTTATACAACTTGAACTGCAGAGGGATTGTCAGTAATTGCCATCCGACGCTCATGTGATGCGGTGGGCCATATTGAGCGTACCATCCATACTATATATATGATGGAGACAGAGCCACCAGTACTGTATTTTGCTTACCATGACCATCCGCGCTACCTTCCACACCAACCCACAGCAGCTGTCTGCACCAGCGCAAGCTTCACGCTCTGTATCAACTCATTTCTTTATCACAGATACTTAATCGAGATAACAACCCGGGGAAAAAAAAAGACTATTGTTCAGGGTTATATAGAAAAACGATGGGATTATGAGAAGTGGCATTAAGTACTCACAATACCGAAAGCATCAAAGACACAATTTCATCTATGACATAAGCAGACAAGGAGAGCCTAGAGTTTACACACACACATACACACACACACACGTTCACTGAAGTAGGTTTCTACATTTTTTTCCCCACTGTGTCTAGGACGTGGGCGTGTGTACTCTCAAGTAGGAAGCCTTCACCCACTTACTGCACTGGCCACAGCTTCTGCCAACACTAACAAGAAACTGGCCAGTGGGAAGTGTGCCAACAACGTGACAACTTGTTTGTTGAGTCTGAAAGAGTAAAGGAAGTTATTAATCAATTGAAGGGAGATTTTACATTTATTGTCAGTGTTGCGAAAAGTTAATTTAGGGGTTTTGTATGTGTGGGAAAAGCTAACATTGGAAGCGGCTTTTATGTGCAACTGACAGTGACAAACAAAACTGAATATTCAATATCTGAAGCGTTGCTGAAATTTGTGTGTTCTTATATATCTGGGGTTATACATGTTATGAAAGAGTTAGAGGTTTGTTAATGGATATAATCCGTCGAGATAATTCCTTGCTACATGTATAGATATATAAAAGTTCCTCTTATAAGAACTATACACCTTCAGATCATACTAACGTCAGTCAGTACTTTAGCTGTACATATGAATCATGGCTGTCTTAATCGTAAAGACAGACGCGCCCTTGTATTAGCAGATGTGTGATGAAATTCCCCTACAACATTGCTACTGCATCGGTGTATGTTGCGTGTGTCTGGAGATGAAGACGTAGATGAGACGGAGAGACATCGAAGTTTATCCTCATGAGCTGTGAGGCTGGGAGTCAGTTGTGCCTGACTTCCAACGTACACATATGTATATATGTTTACATATTTACATACACATAAACTCACGCAGCCAGACTGAAAGAATGACAGACAAACGTATACAGGTATATACATAGAATATATTTGAGAATAGACATACACACCTGTGGGAGAAATCACAATTAAATCATTAATTTTCTGTATTTATCCTGGTCTTTCTCATGCCCCATCAGGCGGACCGATGCACATGAGGGACCTGAGAATGCTTCTTTCTCCTCGAATATGCCTGAGTCTCCCATATGACGTCCACTACAGGGGGCGTCCTCCACCGCCGCCACAATACACTGTGACCTCAGTTCAGCCTTCAGCAGTTACAGTGTGAATAACCTACAGGTCAGTATTACTTGTATACACATGAACTCCCTCTGAGATCTGATGCTTTCTCTCCCTACTCCTCTGTTCTCTTCCAAAGATCACAAACCTGCCATGGAGTCTCAAGTTGCGTCTGAATGGCAGCCACGGATCTGTTGTTTACCTAATGTTCATCTTTGTTGCTTCCACCCACATCATACCTCCCTCTACGCCCCGACTCGGGCGTGTCAGGTGTTCGTCTCGTGTACTCCGCCTCTGCCTAGTGCATCTGCCCCCCTGGTTACCACCCGCGCACGTCCCTCTCTCATTACTGTCATCTCCCGGGCATAACCTCACACTACGTTCCCCAGGATTTCCTCAATCATTTTCACTCCTTCCCAGTAATCTGCTCGACGCCTCCCCTCACACTTCAAGAACCAGTGCTAAATCTTTCATGTAGAATCAAGATATGGAATTGATTTTTGGTTCTTCTAAAAGTACCGTGCTCAAGCTACTGCGTCACTTGCGTATAAACGCCACTAGAACCACTCCCATCACACGTGTTAGTTAGTTTATTGGAACCGGTTGGACAAAAAGGATAACATATGACAACTGTTTCCGCAGTTTGACTGTTTACCTCACTGGTGGTTACCTGTGGACATCAGACAGAAGTTTAAAAAGTTGTATGACGGTAGAGAAAGTTCAAGGGATGGAAGCCTTTACGAGTAAGAAAGAACTCGTTCCCCTTACAGTAAAGCTATGCAACCATAAATAGGCAATTAGACACACACACACACACACACACACACACAAGAGTACATGCAAACATATGCGCAATGAAATACTCTTTTGTGATATATTCCCCAGAGTATCACGGGCATCGGGGATGTGATCCTTCCAGCCTGCAGGCCAGCGATGGCCCCTGTTGCTTCCTAAGTCTCTCTTCGTCTCGGGCAGGGCGGGAATCACTGGGGACTTTGTCTCCTCCACGTTCAACATTGCCCGAGTTGTAGTCACAAGGTGAGGGCACGTTCAACACTGCTCGAGATGTAGTCACAAGGTGAGGGCTTCTTGCCCGAACTCAGGCCGCCCCATTAGCTCTTTCGCTCGTGTTTCGTGGCAAGTTTTCGTGAAGGTCCATTCGTTATCTCCCCGAAAGGCATGGGTATTGGAAATTACTTGAAGAATTGTTGTTAGTTTAATCATGTGAACGGAATAAGTTTTTTTTTTATTGGATTCTTTTTTTTTCCATAAAGGTAAAATTCGTTTAAGCACTTCACTGCAATACAATAATTTGAATGACAAAAGGATCAATGTGAATATATTCTTTTTACCGAATATTTTCCAGCGAATGTGGAGTTTACAGTCATGTTATTCTTACTCTTTACCATTTTGTTGAAACAGCCATTAAATATAGACATCCAGTAGTGAATATAGATAAGTGATTATAGATTTTCGTGTCCAGCCAAGATCATGTAGCAGCTTTGGCCTCAACCACTGTATGAAGAGAAGCCATCATTTTGTCAGCAAGACAAAGACTGGTATGAAATACTCCTCATACTTGGTGATGAAGTGAATCTTGTGTTTATATGTTTTGCAATGAAATAGCATTGCCGTATGATTCATATATATATATATATATATATATATATATATATATAAGTGCAAGTAGAGGAAGAATACAAGGAGTAATGGGAGAACTTTATTGCTTTTACGTTTTGACCCCCAGGGTCTTGCTGTGTGAGCAAGACCCTTGGGGTCAAAGCGTAAAAGCAATAAAGTTTTCCCATTACTCTTCGTATCCTTCCTCCACTTACACTCTCAATTGTCTCCAAGATAATCAGATAATCAATATATATATATATATATATATATATATATATATATATATATATATATATATATATATATATATATATATATATATATATATGTATATATATATATATATATATATATATATATATATATATATATATATATATATATATATATATATATATATATATGTGTGTGTGTGTGTGTGTGTGTGTGTGTATGTGCTTGAAAGGATCTCAATTTTGCGCGTGATCAAGATATTCCTATGAGTCCACGGGGAAAATAAAACACAATAAGTTCCCAAGTGCACTTTCGTGTAATAATCACATCATCAGGGGAGACACAAGAGAGAAATACAAGCCAGTTGATATACAACGAAGATACGTAGCTAAGACGCCATTTGGTAAACAAGTGACCACAATTGGAAATAAATAAGTTTTGTCCCTTTGAACGATATCTCAAAAAAAAAACTTTCCGGTACAGACTTTGGTTAATTGGTCCCATTTCTTTGCCTTCTATGATCATATAAAGGCTGACAAGACATTTGTTTACAGATAAAAGGTAAAATAGGCGCATATGTTGAGCACGCTTAGGGTTTCCCTCATAAGGGTGAAGACCGTTAAGGTCATTCAAAAAATTAGCTCCTAGTGATAGAATCTTCGTGACCAGGAAGCGATGTCATTGGCTGGTCAAGAGTTGTCGAACTGTTGATCTTGTTTAATTCGATTTAGATTATCCTGTGGTCATTCCTCTGATTAATCAGACGCCAGATAAATCCACAAGTTATACAGTGATCAAAGACAGTGCCTTGGGCTGTACTGCTTGATCATGATGGGATTGTTGGAAGCACATCTCTTGATAGTTCGTCTTCACATCTGGAACTTGCGGCTATTCCATCCTTGGCTCCATATGCTCCCCAGAAGGAATCAACTGGAAGATCTCATTTTCTTCCTGTGCCAGAGCAGGATATGCAGACTTCTGGGTCTGCTGTGAGTGATTTAGCTGAAGAGTCTGGAAGATCTACTCGTAGCTGCTTAAGCTAGAAACGGTCTCTAGTATGTCAGGTTTTCTAGATATACTAAATAATCTCACGACAGACTATAGTCTATCTACCTCCTTGTTTGATGTCTTCACTTTTCTTGTCTGTATTGTACTACAGTAATATCAAACTACAGCAATTTTAGCAGCTGGCTCGATCATCTTTATTCCCTTCTAGGAGATAATCCTTCGGTCCCTGTACGGCTGATCGTCGCTAATTCTGCAGAACTTATCATCTTCTTGTTCTGATTTCCCGCCAGTCACGTTCCATCTCGCTCGAGTTCGTCAAACAGAGTCGAGCTGCCAGACACCGCCACTTGAGTCTCACAGATGCGTTGTTTGTGTTTTGCGATAGCTATCTCCTAGGCTTATCATCTGTCCTCGGAGATAATAATATAACGGTTCTGTAAGCTTTTAGAATTTCACAGGAATAAAGTATTAAGGAAATTTTGAGTGTATTCTCATTTTCTTTAGTTGTAGGCAGCCTTTGCTGCTGCTGTTTCCATGTATATATATATATATATATATCGTCAAGGGTTTAGTTTGATATTGAAACTAAAATTGTATTGGTACATTTAATCATAACTTGCTTCAGGTTCAAGCGAAAAATGATGTATGTGTTATACTAAAATTCGAGGCAAGTGAAGCTAATGCTTTACCTTCGAAGTATTCAAATGAATCAGTAAAACATTCACACTCGTGTACTATGAGATTTAATGAATTTCTGACTACATTTTTGCTTCACAATTCTGCTGTATTTTGCCAGTATCAACATCGCTGGAGATTTTCGAGAGTATCCTTCCCGGAAACTCTGCAATCAAGTTGTTTACCAATTAAATGTGTTTTACTTCCTTGTCTTACAGGTATTTACTCAGTTTCTAGCTAAAAGCACCATTTCAGTGTATGGTGTCCTCAGGTTCAACATTTCAGTTTTTCTCTTTTCATTCTCTGAGAGACGATTCTATAAGAAATTATAATCAGAAGGTCAGGTTTTCTTCCTGTGTGGGTACACACACACTCAAGTTAAGAATTTAACGCTTGCTATCATTTTTTGTTATCTCCCTTTTTGCATATCTAAAGAGTGCTTGATCTGGTGGAGGAGGCTGGCTGATATGTGCTCATCTATCTACCGTCTGTATGTGTGTGTGTTTTGTGTGTGTGTGTGTGTGTGTGTTTTTGGGGGGATGGTTTTCAGGGCTGAAAGCTATGCTCTCTTTCTTTTCGATTCTCTACTTGCTTTCAGCAGTAGCTCTCGTAGATGACGTTTTACATGAAATATCTGCTGTTTTCTTTTTTTTCTATTATCCTGTTCCCAGGTAAGTGTATCTCTAAATACGTAAAGGAAATTGTGACCTCAAAAATGTTTTCTCTGCTTCAGTTTCCATTTCGCCTTGTGGGGCGGGAGAGTGGCTTTTGAGGTACTAACAGACAAGAATTTTACATACTTTCTTCTGATCTTTATTTTTTGTTCTCAATCCCTCGGTAAAGTGGCTGTTTAGTTCGAGAATTAGTAACTACTTAGATTGATCTGGTTGAGATAAACTTCTTGTGTAAAAGTTAAGAGTAGAATTCCGAAAGCCAATCCACTTTCCTTTTTCTGACTCCTCAGTTCCAGAGACGTGAATTACTCGTTTCATTATTTTGGAATCATGCAAATGAGGAATTCAATACACATTCTTTGGGTGTTAAAAAAATTTTCTTCCGTCTATTTGTGGTTCATTACAGTGGCCAGCTGAGTTAGACTTTATTTTGAGTATTGTGAACTAAACTTTACGTTTATAAATTAGTTGCTGTTGTCTGGGTTTTGTGCAATATATGTGAGTTGGCCAAGGGTTCGTATTAATTAATGTCAGGTCGATCATTTCTCATCTCTTGATTGGTTCAGAGTCGCTTTTTTTTCCTCTTCCCGCTATATTATGGAAGTCGGAAGGCTTTCTGTTACTTTTTCTTTCAAATCTTTCACAGAACCTTAGATATTTTCCTGAGTTTAAAGAGTTTTACTCTATTTCTCTCTCTTGCAGTATTGTTAGCTTCTGTGCCTATCTGAATGTTCCTTCTTCTTCATTTCAGCTTCCAAACTTTCGTAATCAACAGTTTTCTTTGTCCCTCCTCTTACGAACTTCGGCTCCCTGAGTGAGATATCTGAAACATCACAATTCATCATACCCTTAGAAGTATTCCATCAAGTTCTCCATAATTTCTTTTTCCTTATTTCCAAATGCAGTTCCCCGTGCACAAGGGGATTATGGCGTTCCTCGTCTTTCTCCTCATGAGAGGTTTTGAAAATTCCTTTGAGGGTTCTTATCCCTCGCTCGTTCGCCATTTTAGAAGTCATCCCTTGAGATCTGTCTTGGAAACCTTTGAAGTCAGTATCTTGTTTCTTGACTTGCGTCGTGGGCAAACAGCTCTTACGTCCTCCTCTTAAGCCTCTACTTTAATCTATAGTTTCCAAAGTTAATCTATAGTTTCCAAACTTACGAAGGAGGAGTTTGATTTCATTTTGTAAAGTGGAGGAGGGGGAGCTCCTGTTATTTCTTTTCAGAGGACAGAGCAAGTAACAGATTCCATATCTATCCAGGCTTCAAAAGTTTATGGCATGAGGAGAATTGCATCCCCTTCCTCAGTCATTTTGAACTTTGCATATAGACGTTTTTGCTCCTGCTTGGGGAAGGAGAGGTTACCCATTGCGTTCCTCGCTTTTCATTTCTGTAAGACTACACAACTCCTCATAAAAACAATGGATGTTTTGCAAAAATCTCTAATCCTATTTTTTTTTGTCAAAGAAATGGAGATTTTGAAGATATCGGGCTTCTTATCACGGCAATATCATTTGTCTGGAAGCATTAAAGTCGAAGCGAAGTACATATAACTTTAGTTATTCCTTTGAAGTTAGCCTTTAGTACAGATGGTGTCTCTGTGTTTCTTCACATTTGTTGAAGCGAGAAACGTTCAATCTTCACGCTCCTCGAGGCTAACCTAACCTCCTTCCCTGGCTCTCTCACGCCCCCCGTGTTTGACACCTTGCAACATTCTGCTGAAATTCTTCCCTCCTTCCCTGAAGGCTTTGCCTTTCTGTCTCTGTCTGTCTGTCTGTCTGTCTGTCTGTCTGTCTGTCTCTCTCTCTCTCTCTCTCTCTCTCTCTCTCTCTCTCTCTCTCTCTCTCTCTCTCTCTCTCTCTCTCTCTCTCTCTCTTTTCGGAAGGGCCATCAGTAGCCTTTGGGGTCATGTCCTTGAACGCCACTGGCGTTTCAGGGTGAGAGTGTGCAATGATCACTAAACGGGATGTGTTGAGGAGGACTACGACCCTTAGTTATTTCTTCGTTTCTTTTTATACCGTCAGCTTCCCAGTGTTTTAGCCACGTTTCCCCCACCAGGTCTTTCCATAATGTTTATTCGTTTTGAGCCAAAGAGGAACACCAACAACAACAGTAACGACTAAGAGAAACAAAACTCGCTGTCTTGGCCTTACCTCAATTGCCCAAATCAGTTAAAGTGGCTTAGTTTCGAATTACGGAGCATCTTTTTCGCAGCGTACCCACAACCCGTCCTAATGTCTGGAGAGCCTGGCTCATGGTGTACATTATTTCATTTTGACTTTCTGTAAGGTTCAGTGTGTGGGTACGTATTTTACCTGGTTGGAGGGAGGTATAACCTTCTGAGCAATGTGGTCCGATGCCGGCACATAGAGAGAAGTTTTCCAAGTTGCTGGTTGTCAGACTCATGTCGGGAAGTCTGACCCAAGTTTGGGAGGAGATTATTTCATTTATTTTTATGAGAATAAAAAGAAAATCTCGATGTTACCGAGAATAATTTTGTCTGCTTGGCTCTCATATGAAAAGTAAGGACGCAGTTGTGCTTATCTGGGTCAGACATTCTCTTTATAGATATTATTTCCCCGAATTATGCATGAGTCAGGGAACATGTAAACACTCGAGTTTTGTCCATCTTACTGAAGTTCCCACATGGACACACTGGACGCCCCACACACTCTGTCAACCCAGCAGCCAGGTAGCGGTGTGTCGTACCAATGTCTAGCACACATTAACGTCCCCTGATGCAACATTAAATTGTGGGTTGGGGTATGGAGGTTTAACCTGGAGGCTAAGCACTCCATTATTTGAGGCCACGTGAACTGATGCCTGAACATTGTAGCTTGGCCTGTACGTGCACTTTCAGCCCATGCTCTTCATTGCGACGTAACTACATCAAGAGTAATGGGGGCTCTTTAGAATGCAAATGTGTGAGACTCCGCGCCTTAACTCGAGCAGTAAGTTTCCCACGAGAGCAAACATGAATGATGAAGGTAATGAATCACATTAGACCAAATGACAACAGTGAACCGATAAGCGTATATAGTATGGCGTCTTGCAACACATATTACAAGGTACACATGGAACACACATAACGTTCTTTGTTTACCCTCTCATTGGACTGCGAATGACAGACAACCATGAACTTGTTCTGTCAACGTTTTACATTTTTTCGTCAAAATTTGGTTGATGGTTTGTAGTAATGAGCCAAACATGGTCTCTCATGCACTACGTCAGACATGCTGGTCTGGCTGGCTGCGCATGATAAACCGCGAAATTGGCTCAAACTTCAATATGCTGTTCAAACAGTTTATAGCTCATTACGTCTTTTTCATCGCCATGAACACAAGCGCGCACACGTTCAGCCGTTCAGAACGTGGAGGTCATTGCTCCTTCAGTACGGTAAGATAGGTCGAAGATTGAGTGACTCTCTTTACGGCTATGCGTCTCACTCTACCTATCCGAACTCGCTGTCAGCCGTAACTTTGAAACCATTCCTCTTCCTCTTCCACCAGGCGATTATGAATGTAGATATTACAGTTCATGTTTCTCTCTCTCTCTCTCTCTCTCTCTCTCTCTCTCTCTCTCTCTCTCTCTCTCTCTCTCTCTCTCTCCATGCTCTCACGTACCTTTGTACGATGACACGTCTCGATCTCCTCTGTGGAGCCTCAGCGTCTCATTACTCGGTCCTCTGTATTGGTCTTGGCCGCACAGCTTAGGTAGCTCCAGCGTTGCCATCGCTCTCTTTTCCCTCCCGATCTGCCTCACACTTACCTCCTCTGTCACCAGTTGTCCTTTTAGACCGGGGGAAAAGAATCAGTGATTTTGAGTGAGATGGTAAATTTCCCACTAACGTGACATTGATCTGAGTATTGACTGGAGGACATTGTATTGATGACGTCTGTGATGGCTAGCCAGGTGAACGTGAGTAGATATTTTATCTGAATACAGTGAGCAGAGAGGATAAATTCGTCGGAGAACATTTAGAGAAATGTAAGGGAGAGAGAGAGAGAGAGAGAGAGAGAGAGAGAGAGAGAGAGAGAGAGAGAGAGAGAGAGAGGAGAGAGAGAGAGAGAGAGCTGTGTTCCATATAAATATTTAAGGTTGGGCAGCTTGGAGTGGGTTCCTCTGGACCATTCCCGAGTGATGGTGGTATTAGGCTGGCCCCAAGGCACGGGGCCGTCCTTTGCCGCCCCATTGCCTCTACCAAGAGTCTCTCGTCTCCCACTCTGTCCGTCTTGCGCCCCTTTTTCTCTTTCCCCTCCAAAAAAAGATATGAGGAAGCGAAGAATTGAAATTGTTAATGAGTTACTGTTCCCTCGTGAAGAACACGATTGCTAATTATATTCGTTCTCCTGAAATAAACAAAAAGGCGAATACGTCAAGAACAAAATAGAAAAAAGATTCAATGTTTTCCTCTGTTCTCCGGCCAACGAGCCCACTCTACTTCGATGTTGAGCCACTCACAAACCACGGTCGCTTACTGGGTCGTCGGAGGCTTGTTCGATTGAGTTGAACGTAATGCCTCGGTGTTATTAAGGCCAACTCCTAAAGTTATTTAAACGTGGGTTAAACTTCGGCTTCAGAACCTACAGGAACGTCCTAATATAAGCAGCCTAATCATGAAGATAAAGGACGACCCAGAACCCCAGCCCACTCAGGAGAACCACTGTGGTCTGCAACTAGTCGTGCCCTGATGAAGTTTGCAGGTCTCACAACATCGATTACATTGGTGTCGCCACCACCTCATTGTCTCGTGCACTAACAATGTATACGAGTGAGACCTGAGGGAGGGTGCGCTCCTAAGCAGCATGTGTTTCAACAGCCATCAAGGAATTTGATACGAGGCGACCTGTCAAGCAACACCAAAAGCTTTAACTGTAGTCACAACACGAGGATGCTCATGATCATAGGTAAGGTCTTGTTACGAGAAGAATTTTCACATCTTAATAAGTTGGCTCTTCGCATTTACAGTCAGCCAGCAGCTCCCCGTCAAGAAAGGACAAAGCTCATAGGACATGCTTCGTAGGAGTACAGTGCAGTCTCGTCAAAGAACTTCCCTCTCCAAGTGAGTCTACAGTTCCCTGGTACTGGAAGTAGCGCAACCTTGGGTTGCAGGATCCTTTAGCACCAGGACTCTTCCATAGAATTGTGCCCGGAGGTAATTATAAACAAATAGATACATGCCCCCATGTAATCTGTTTGTGTGTTTATCTATAGTAATATCTTCATTACTATTGATACTTTATTACTGTGGGTCATTTGTGCATACTAAATACGACCCGGGCAAATCGCAACACCAGCTTTCTGCAGACAAGACTTCTTGCTATCATTAAACGCAAAGGGGAGGCAACTCTCGGAGCAAATGGCCTGAAACTGGAATATAAAAAACCTTGAAGAAGTGGAAGAAGATTCCAGGAACTTGAGAGTTGCCACTTGTTTAATGACCTGCTTGTGATAAAGTAGGAGGAGACACTATGAAGAAAACATAAGGAGGCCAGATATAAGGTGATGATTTCTTGTGACTTGTGTATGACGAGGGAGTATGATGGTCAGCGTAATACTGGCGATGGGCTTTTGTTTTGCTCACTGTCGCCACCAGAGCTTTCGAAAGTCAAAACTGGGAAGAACGGATCAAAGACATCTGATCTACCTTTTTGAATTTTCATCATAACTCATCCGTTATAAGAATCTGTCTATGTACCTATCTATCTTTCTATTTGGATAGATATTCTTTTTTTTAATACTTGTCCGCCGTTACCCGCGCTAGTGAGGCAGCGCTAGGGACAGACGTAGAGGGTCCACATTTGCTCACTTCCATTCTCTATCCGTCATGTGCTATGTACCGAAACCGCAGGGAAACATTACCCTTGGTTGGTAAATTGTTACTTCTTTTCACGTTGTTTTGAGTCATTTATTTTCATCATCATTGCAATAATTATTGTGCTTCCGGACTCCGCCTACATGTGGTTACACCACGAGTTAAAAGTCATTTTTGGTGGGGCTGTATCACTGGGAGTACAAAGGAGTCCACATTTGCCTGCTATTCGAAGAAGCACACCATTAGCTTGCAGGAGACGCAGTAAAGAGATCCTAGGATATATATATATATATATATATATATATATATATATATATATATATATATATATATATATATATATATATATATATATATATGAACACCAACACACTCTCTCACATACGTGTATATGTTTATGTGCAGGTTTTGTTTGTCTTTATGTGTGCGAATATGCGTGTCCGTGTACGTGTCCTTGTGTAGATGCTTTTTGCGTTTACGAGTGGTTTTGCAACAGCAAGAGTCGTTGTGGTGATTTATAACAATGAGTGCAACACACAGTCAACATTTACCCCATGACGAATAAAGCTCGACCTGGTACCATCTTGCGTCTCCTCCCCCTCCTCCTCCTTTAGCTCAGACGTGGGGACTCTGCTCCTCTTTGTGGGTCAGGATAAGGAAAAAAAAAAATCTCAGATGCCTCCAATGCATGCGACCACAGTACGGACTCTCCAAAGGAAAGAAAAGGAGGAGTCCGCGGAATGCGGTATCCTCTGTCTTTCTTGAGCACAAGGGTGACACTGTGCTTGCAAGAACATGCCCTGCACCTCCTACCTTACCTCCCTCCTCCTACACCACCACCATCACCCATCCCAGAGGGTAATCCTCGCCCGACGCCATGCAGATAGTTGCAGCTCCACAAGCCCCCTGCTGCATTGGCTTGGCCTGAACGTGCCCTGCCTGGACTAGGAGTTAAAGTTGACCAGCTGTCCTCCCTCAGCCTCACCCCCTTTATCCTCAAGCAATTTAGGAGGAGATGAGAAGAAAGGAGCACTTTATCTTTGTTAGTGAGCTTCGTGTCTTACCCTGACATTGTGTGGTGTTCCGTGATCCCTCGGTGGGAGCTGCTCTGCTGCACGATTCAGGTGGCTTGTCGTCTCTCAAGTCTTTGTGTGACGGACAGCTGGAACGCTGTGGACTTGCGTCCTCGCGCAACAACTCAACAGCTTCAGCACGATTTTTAACCCCACTTGTGGATAGCATGGACGAAAAAGTATCATCATCATGGCTACATTAAGCCAAGGATGCAAAAGTTGGTTGGGATATGGAATAAGTTGTGAGGACGATGACTGAAGATGGGAGATGTATTTTTCCGGAAGAAGAGGTTACACTTAAGGGTTATAATCACGAATTCAGCATACTCTCTAGGCTTAGGTAAGAGGATATACTGCGATAAATAATACTCTATATAAAGTTAATAGAACGGTATAATGAGGTTCTTCAACTTTGGAAATAGTGACAACGTAGGATTGTTAACACGATGCCTACATCCACAGCAATGATATATATATATATATATATATATATATATATATATATATATATATATATATATATATATATATATATATATATATATATGATAATTCGGGAGTACCCGGATTTTCTTTATCGTGATATAACGGTAAGGATTAAACCATATACTAATGATTAATCATCAGGGTTATCTCATACGCTCCACACGTCAGGAATAATACAGACAAAGACATTCGTAAATGAGAAAATAATCGTAAGTGCAAAAAAAAAAAAAGAAAATGAAAAGCGCGAAGAAAATGCAGGTACGTCCAGGTGGGAAGGGAAATTGCTGACTCGAATGTTTTATGAGAATCGTTGCTTAAGGAGGTCGACTGTCTGTCTGTCTGTCTGGAAGTGAGTGATCATTTCTTCATTATCTGGAGCAACTGTTGTTGGATAATGCATGCATCTAAGAAGTGTTATCCTCCAACTGTTTGCACAGACGGATGATCACCACATGTTTCTGGAAAACACAGAAAGAAAATGAAAAAGAAGTTAATCATAATTAATCCCTTCAGGTCACTAGTCAGAAATACTTAAACGGACTACTTCATTACGTATCCACGGAGATGCTCAAGGACGACATAGAAATATCTGGCTTTCTGTTGTCATGTTTGGCTGGCTTCTCCTCGCAATGAGAAGAGGTCATTGGCCTCTGGAATTATTCAACTCTATAATTCGGTCGGGAGATCTGTTTCCACATGATGTGAATGAAACCTTTTATATTAGCTGGAGTGCTCGATGGCTTTTAGAAGTCGCTAAAATATTTATATGTGTGTTAAGCCAGTATTAATTTTTATCACGTTACAAAGTGACAACACAAATGAGTATTCTGTGATTCGTATATACATTTTTGGACTGTTTTCTGTGAGGAAGCCAGAGAACGTGATGTTTCCGTCGTGCTCTCTTGTGTTGCCGGAAATAAAATCTAGTTTCCCCGACAGGACAGAATAACGCTCATCACTGGTTATATCTGCACCAGGATTATTAACATGACAGACGCAAACGCCGGGACATACAAGTGATAAAAGTCCCACATCCAGAGCTCCCTCAACGTACTGTAGAAATGCGTACTTTTGCTACAAATGTGAACATCACGCACCTTTTATGTATGCAAATGAAGCTTGCAGATGCACACCTCTAACCAAAAGCAGTGAGTGAGGCAGTGTGGTGTGGTGGGTAGCTCTGCCACCCGCTGATTGCACGGGGCGGGGGCTCACGTTCCGGGAAGGGCTAACGGCTCACAGCCAATCCGGAAGTTCATCCTTCCCTTCTGGGCTTCTTGATAAATGGGTACTTGCTGTAAACTAAGGTTTATATATATATATATATATATATATATATATATATATATATATATATATATATATATATATATATATATATATATATATGTTTATCTATCTACCAGTGTATGTCTTACCGTTGATTAGGTTGTATAATCGTCATAAGACGGAAAGGAATATAGGGTTAAGGAGGATCTTTCCCCTCGGAGGAGCCTCACCTAACCTACTCTTGCGTATAGCACATCCTTGAAGCGGCAGAAGCCCCATAAATGGACTTTTGATGTTACGGAGTTAACTGTTTATCAGCTGGACACACGATGCTAAAACATTCCTCAAAAAGTTTTGGAAATGCATTCCCAATATGTGTTTGCGTGCTGAAATAAGTGACAGGAACTTTAAAAGAAAGTTCGTCGAACTTCGCCGTGAGCGGAATATCCTTTTAGACTAAGGAAGACGCTCTTGAAGTTTAGCGGGGTCTGTTGAGCCACACGACTCCGTTCCTTGCAGCATGTGGGAGTTGTGGATACTGTGCAACAGACTAGTGCAGTTGCTGTCCTATTACCCGGATTTTACACTCCAAAATACATTACGCTGTAACCGGGAGTGTGCCCATCAGGTGTGGCAGTGTGAAATGTGAATTGCCTCAGTGATAGTGCGAAAGGCAGGGTGATGTAGTTGATGGGGCAGTGTGAAAAGCGGAATGCACTTTAGTTGGTGAGGTAGCGTAAGAGGGCGGGTGTCTTGGCTGGTGGTGAGTCAGTGTGAAAGGTGGAGTATCGGGTCACTTGGTTGGTGAGTATGTTTGAAGCATTGTTGTGGGTGATGTAGGAGAATGAGGTGTTCTTGATGATGATATAGTGGACCTACAAATAACATGGCATGTACTCTCCTCGTCAGGAAATGTCATTGGTAATGTCTCTCACAACGGGTGATGTGAAATGAAGGATAATTTCATTGAGGGGCTCCCACCAAGCGCATCATAATATGGAGGCATCTCAAATGATGAGGAAATATAGCTGGCGAAGCGTTTACGTTGAGGCGAGTGTTGTGAAGTGTGTGGCGTTAGAGGCTGGTAGGTGAAGCGTCTTGTAACTTCCTTGAAAATCTCCCCGACTCAGCATTTTTTCCGGTGTTTGCATCTTTATTCTCTCACCCTCGCTGAAAAAACTCCTCACATACTTGAAATATTGAACACCATCAAGCCTCTTAACCGTCTGACCATACGACAAAGTCCAACGCCCTTTTCTCCGAAATCACCACCCTAGCTAGTCTCGTCAGCGTTTCTGGTCGTGGACTTGCTCCTCCCTGGCATCTTTCCTAAAATGGGGGTAGTTCCTCCTGCAGGTCTGCTGCCGATGTATTTAGTAATACGGCATCGTTTGCGTAAAGAGAGAGAAAAAAAAGATCCTCCTCTTCCCTTGTGCTACAAGTTTCTCCATTCCCTCCGCCTTTATACCCGTGCTGGGAGCCATCTAGAGACCTCTCGTAATGTACCATTATGTCTTACTTAAGCAACAAACTTCCTCTTGAGATGACAGATGCCTCACTCTCCTTACAGAGTTCTTTTAAAGTCCCTTACAAAAATCTCTCCTTCCATATATTCTTAGTAAAAATAGTTTCGACCTTAATGTAACTTTGAATCAAAACATGAAACGGGAACCCACTTCCCTCGTCGAAAATTGCCTCAGCGTTGAATTAAGAAAAGGGATGGATGACTGTCCCCTACGAACGGCTAAAACTTTAGATAGCTGAAGATTCTTGAAGTCCAGAAGTTAGAGTAGAATCCTCATCCTCTAAACTTCGATTATTTTTTTTTCACAGTGATTTACGGTCTGCTATCATATCAGAGATTCAGAATTCACATAAAAGGTGCAACTGGTCAATGGGTAACCCTGGACGAAGAAATGATCACAGAAAACCTGTAACGTTTGTGTGGTTGTCAAGAACCTCCTCCTCCTTAGAGTCGCTTGTCTGGCATTCATTAGCCGATTTTTGCCGGGTATTTTCCTGTTACAATCAATTGCCGAAGTCAGCTCCTCACCTGAGGATACAGAGACAACATGATCAACTATATCTAAGTACTGATAGCGATGAAGGTTATCATATGTCTCTTATGTGACGACGAGAGTCTCTCACAGACGTCGCTGGAACGTACATGCCACTGTTTCCCCCCCTCAGATCAGTCTTCTTATCCTGCCTACGTCTTCCTACAGAGCAGAAGTGCCATTGATCCAAAGAGATCCTCTCACAAGCTTTCCAGGGTTCTCCGACGCTCCTCGTTAGTCTTGCTGAGATTAGTCAGTGTCTAAAAGATACTCCAAGAGCCCATTGGGGGTTCTCTGGAGGTCGTTCACAGTACAATAGGCTCATCCAGGTTCTCTCACGTCGTCCCGTACCTACGTATACGGTGTTCAGAGAGTTGTCAAAAGGATCGTCTAGTTCTCTACGTCCTCTTGTTGTCATCTCTTGCCTATATAAACTACGAGTCTTCTGATAGATCAATCAGGACCTTCTGCAGGTTCCGTATATTCCCCCAAGACAGACGTAGTCAGCGAGGCGCCACTGTTCAACCATCTGCTTTAAATGTTCGCAAGTCCTCAGAAGTATAACCCACCGAGTTATAACTTATTCATGGCGTACTCGAAATAATACCTACCCCTTCCCTTCACCTCTCTCTCTCTCTCTCTCTCTCTCTCTCTCTCTCTCTCTCTCTCTCTCTCTCTCTCTCTCTCTCTCTCTCTCTCTCTCTCGCTCAATCTCTGTATCTCTGTTTTCAGAATCAAGAACAATGATCGAGGGACCGAGTTATGTTGGTCTCCGTTTCTTTATAAGTTATAGAAAAACATGATCCCGTCATTGCCACCCTCGCTCACTTCGTTCATCAGGGTATATCCACCGTGCCAATATGGCACCTTTAAGCCTCTCTCTCTCTCTCTCTCTCTCTCTCTCTCTCTCTCTCTCTCTCTCTCTCTCTCTCTCTCTCTCTCTCTCTCTCTTCACCATCCGGGAGGTTATTCCACTTAATCCAGTGCCATCATTGTAACAGACACGCATGGTGAGTAGAACAAAAATATCTGACTAATCCTCCACACTGAGATTCATGACGAGAATAGGAGGTCCGTCCACCATAGGGGAGGTCCACATACATATGTACATAGGGAGGTGAGGAGCATTAAAAAGATTCGGAAACTATGGAACATCATATTGCAGGCCGCACACACGCACACACAGACACACACACACACACACACACGGACATTTTCTCTCTCTCTCTCTTCTCTCTCTCTCTCTCTCTCTCTCTCTCTCTCTCTCTCTCTCTCTCTCTCTCTCTTCTCTCTCTCTCTCTGGCTTATCTGCCCATTCAAACACTTCCCGTCACCACACTTGCCTCTTCGTCTTACCCTTGTGTAGTCACACGTGCTTTGTATTACATGCCACACTGGTTAACAACGTCCTTCACTACATAGTAGGCCCTTGAGAACACACAGAGACGTGCGTGAATGTGGTGTGTTCCTAGCACAATCCCAGGTCAACATACCTCCTTGATCAGGACACTCATACGACCTATCGATCTTCCCTGGGAGAAAAATAGTAGAAGATAAGAAAGAAACCCTAAATTCATCCTGCTTTTCGTAAAGGACATTCATCATAAAATGGCCTCTATCCCTGTCGTCACCTTGAGTGGAAGCTGCGTGTAGATATTTCTAGTTTTACATCATCTGACGTAACATAAATATTTCGTAGATTTAGCCACCTAAAGGCGATGTTCCTGCAGCCTCTCGCTGATCCGCTTGTAGCTTATTATGCTGGGATCCGTTTTGACTCGAGGAGACTCAACCCCATTAGTATATGTCAGTGTACGCATTTAATCAACCAGGGAGAAAAAAAAACAAACATCATTTTACAATGTAGAATATACAGCGGCATTTTATATAGTTCCCTTCTAGTATCTTGGCACCAAATGGACTCTTTTTTTTATTCCAGCTCAAGTGCACCCTCGACCGACACGTATTGCAGTGATAGAAGTTTTTTGTTTTCTTCTTCATAGTTCTCAAGCTTAGCTTCAACACGTTGCGGACACTGAATCAAAATCTTATATGTATCCTTCAAGTGCCTGGTATCATGTGAGCTTTGTGGAACGAAGTTTTGACAGTCTTGTTACGCTATCGCCTCCTCTTCCTTCTGCTGACTTGAAGATACCATCGCAGAAGTTCTTGGTCCTTTGGGTTAGGTCGATGAACATGATATCCAAGTGCTCCTGATCTAGGCTGGCCATTAGAGACGTCATCTCTTCTTCATGACGTGAAACTTTCAAGCCTGTATGTATGGAATTGCAGAAGCAACAATGGCTTCCTTGGTCTCCAACCGCAAATATGACTTCACAAAGACAGTTTACCGCTGACCAACTGTGTGTGACTTTGTTCCTCACTGCTCTGTAAGTCTACAGACACACAATCCTGTCTCTGCCAGTGATGGACCCTGAGCCGATTTCGTCTGTATCTGTTGTCTCATTATCATTCAGTCTTATCAAGCAACGTGGTCGTCGTTAATACGCATCTGAATCATCAGAATTTTCATGGATTTACAATTTCGATCTTGCAGACCTAGTTAGGTAGTACCTGCTCGCCTGTTGTTTTATGTATGACCAGGTTAACACCGACACTATGTTTTTATGACACGTCTAAACCCGATGATATTGAGGGAATTTATTGACATGTACTAATGAAACTCATTAAATACGAGGACATTTAGGAATAAACCGTGACAACTTTTTTTTTCACACGTCATTGAAAAATGAATACTTGATTCATTAATACAATTTAGCATGTTTAAAGGGCAAACGTCGGCTGGGTATTTATATTCGTTGGTGTTGAAGGAGATGTACCAATCAAGAACCCTAAGGCACATGTTGACTGACATATTATGGCTCTCAGTTTCAAAGTGGTTCGACGTTAGCCGTCATCCATTAGCTGACCTATCTGTCAGGTAGTTTCCTACCACAAAAGTTTGATGAGTTAGACACCTTTTAGCTCGCAGAGGCAACATGGCTTCACCTACGGAACACTATTTATTGAGACGATAAAAGAATATCGAGGGATCAATAATGACGATGATGATGACGACTTGTTTGCCCCGATCGGCCTTCTCAACTCTGCACGTCTTCGAAGACGAGAGAAAAAGTTCCCCATCGTCCAAGAAAAAGGTCATTTGACCTGTTGTATCCAGGAGTTTGCTGGTCTTCCAAGTTCTCTAAAGACATCACGGGACCTCGTAAGTCCACGAAGACTTTTTGAGAAAGAGTTAGTTCCTAAAAAGTGTTTCTTGGGCCAAGTGGGGTCACTGGAGGTCATCAAGAGCACAGCAGTCTTATCCAGGTTACGCCAGGTCATCCCGTTACCTACATAGTTTTCAGAGAGTCATCAGAGGCTTCGCCACGGTCTGTGAGTCGTCTCTGGTCAACTCTTAGCTAAAGGTTTCCCGTCAGGATTACCACAGGTCAGTGTCAGAGTCATGCAAGTTCCCTAAGTACTCGAAGAAGGAGCTACAGAGAGAGCGAGGGAGAAGTGTCCACCTTTTCGCTTAATAATTCAAAAGTTCCAGAGAGTATGAACCAACAAGTTGTTAAGTTATTCATAGTGTAACCGAGACAAGTGGTACCCCCCACCCTCCCTCACCTCACCTCACCTCGTGCTCTCTCTCTCTCTCTCTCTCTCTCTCTCTCTCTCTCTCTCTCTCTCTCTCTCTCTCTCTCTCTCTCTCACACATTCACTCTACTCTTCTAAAGGAGGAACGGCGATCGAGGGGCTGGGCTATGTTGTTCTTAATTGGAGTGCAAATCATAAATAAACACGACCCTGTTATCCCTCACTCACTGGCTAGTCCCGCGCGCTGCCTTCATCCGCTTGTTATCGTCCGCAACAAAATGGCACCTTTAAGCCTTCTCTACGCTACACGGTAGTGTTTTTTTTTCCTCCCTAACTATGAACACCATCGTTATAACAGACGTGCTGTTAGTAAAAACTGCCAGTTCTCAGTTCAAAAACGAGCTAGGGAAGGTGGAGGAGGTAGTCCAGAAAAGGTGGACAGAGCAGGTAAAGGTCATTCAAAAAGTCAGAAATAAAAGGAAGGAATATATATATATATATATATATATATATATATATATATATATATATATATATATATATATATATATATATATATACTGTTTATTTGGAAAGATATAAGTAAACCTTGAATCCTGGTCGGCTCTTTAAGAGGAGGGGTCCGTGTGTTGTTATTTAGTTTTACATCAATATTTCGCAGATTTAGCCACCTAAAGGAGATACTCCTGCAGACCTCGCTGTTCCCCTTTCTGCTGAATGCTCAAGGTCGATGCGATAAGTGTTCTGTTTAATGAGAGAGAGAGAGAGAGAGAGAGAGAGAGAGAGAGAGAGAGAGAGAGAGAGAGAGAGAGAGAGAGAGAGCTCATACGGCTCACAGGCAACAGATGGGTCAGGAACGAAAGTACTTAGTGAGGGGGTTCCTCTGCGCTTCGAACAGTGTGCGAGTCTCTCTCTCTCTCTCTCTCTCTCTCTCTCTCTCTCTCTCTCTCTCTCTCTCTCTGGCCTGTATGAAAGCCCAGCAAAATGCTTTTTCTTTTTTTTTGGCAGTAGTCTAAGCTGGTACGTTGGGTACCGGCAGTAATTGGTCCTTGTGATCACCCAACAGAGGGGCCTCACCACGCTGGTTTGAGTGGTGCTCCAGCAGGATCGACTGTGTGGTAGGACAAACAAAAAAATAAAAATAAAAAAAATAAATGGTTTTTGTGATACCGTAAGCCAGTCTTCAAGGCATTTCCAACAGTTTGTGCTTATACAGTGACCCAAGAAAATGATTCCCATGGTCTGTACTGTACTATCCACCAAATTAGTGTCTGTGCTAGCTCAATAAACTGTTTTGTGTAGTTACGTAAGAAATTTGTTATCGTGTCAGTCTATCTACTGGTCTGCGTCCGTACCTGGCGATAGAAGTAAGAGAAAAAAATTGGTTGTGAGGCAGGTCTCAGATTATTTTGAATGTGAATTACACATGCTGATTCACGAGGTAGCCGAGCAATTTGATCGTTTGGGTAACCCATTCGATTTATGGTTGTAATAGTTCCCGTGTTCGTAAAGAAACCTAGATAACCAGTGATGTTCTTATGGGTTGACGAGGAGTTTAGGAAAACAATTTCATATACGCAAGATTTATGGTATGTTATCATGATATAGTTCCTTGGGCACTGAAACTGTGAAATTACCTTTTTTTTCTTTCTGTTTTTGTTGTTTCTATGAGTCCTCCCTACGTCAGATGTCGTATCTATATACACACGACGAGCTCAAGTTAAGGTTAACTTACGCATTGTTTTTCTCATCCTGTATATTTTGTTTTCCGAAATGGTCACAATAGAGGGATGTTTTTGTCTGTGCTAAACAAGATAATATACATACATACATACATATATATATATATATATATATATATATATATATATATATATATATATATGAGATACATTTGCGACACACTCAAGAGATGCGCGATCGCAGATATCAGTTGCCAATAACTATTTCATGACCATATAACTAAAATGTGAGCAACTATTCGGAAAATATAATTTGACAAGTTTTTAAAGAGCAAATGTGATACAGTCGTGTGCACTGAAGAAGGTGTACCTCCTGGCAGATGCCTTCCGACACAATTTGACAAATTTTGGCACAGTTGTCAGAGGGAATTGAAAGTGGCTGTCACCCTTTTTCAAACGTTTGCCACGTAATACTGCAAACGTCGAGTGAGCTCGAGATCTTTATTCCTCAGAGAAACAAAATAACTTAAATTCCCAAACAGGATTTCCTAAAAGAGTCAAAGAATATCATAATATCGTGAGGGAATCAAAGAGTATCATGATATCATTAGCGATTAATGCAATCACACTTGTCTAATGAAAACGAAGACTCAGAACCTTCATTGAAGCTCATAACTCATGGAGTAATAAGTAATATATAAAAAAGGATTAAGTAATAAAGTTCTTTCTAAATTGCTCTCGTCAACAGTTCGCATCCTCTTACACCTACATAAGTTCCCCTTGGTTCACAAACCTTCTGTGACAATTATCCAGATCTTTTTGTACAAGTCTTTCAAAGGTCCTCTGTCACCGCTGCAGGTTCTTGTAAGCGTTGCCGAGTTCAGTTACTTCCTGACCGAGTGTTCTAATGCCTGGTAGTGACTCTGTAGGTCCCAGGTCAACATATGTACTGAAGGAATGTTTGCAAAGCGTTGGAGCTTCTTTGAGCGGCAGCTGTATATGCATCATTGGAATTCAGATCCTCTCTGGTAGTAACGCCAGGAGTCTATAATCTTGTTGAGGCTCCTGCAAACGCATTCCAAACCTCCTGTATTTGTATATATTTTTTTTTTTCTCTACCACAGTGCATCATTTTTCATGTGTATGCGTTCGATCTGCCACTTCGGGGCAAGACGACAATTTATCTGAAGTCATTGTGGGTGATTCTGCAATAATTCTCAGCTACGTCCTATTTCTTCTTTTGTGCCATTAGCAAATTCAGACTTTCTTATTTAGGGCTTTGCCGTCAGCACTGAATTAAAAGATATACTCGATCTTGAAGACTTGATTATCCTCATTATGGATCCTATATTGTCCTTGAAATATTATTTACTTCTTACGTATTTTGTTGGTATTATTGCTAACGTTTTATTTCAATCCTTACTTCCCTTATTACCTCTGTTCTACCTCTAGAGATAATCCTATATTTAAGAGTCGTGTGGAGTGTCTGATTCCTCTAATCTTTCGTAAGCATCAACATTTTCTAATAGTAAGTTAGTTTTTTCTTCACAAAAGTGGATTTTATATACAATTTTGGTTTCTTGTTTGATATTGAGGCATTTATGTTTCTGTGTCTTGAATATCATATTTTCAGTTCAATATTTCGTTCCCCATGTTTACATCTGGGATGGCGAATCTCGTCACCAGTGGTGGTAGTGGTGGTGGTGGTGGTGGTAGAGGGTCTAACACCACCACTACCACCACCACGACCACCACCACGACCACCACCAGTCGTGGCAGAGGTCGTGGTGTTAGTATGCTGGCCACGACACTGCTGGCTGCTCCCTTACCGTTCGTGACCTAAATTTTTAGTGGTATTCCAAATATTTTTCTCTCATTTATATGATGCAGATAAACAGTGTGTTTCCGCTGGATGGAGGGTTTTTATACCATTATTTCCATCATTCTTAACTTGCTGATTATAGTTTAACAGTTCTTCACACGAGCATTCGAAATATGTTTTCTGATTATTTCAAATTTCATTAGAAGCTAGATTGATTGAGCGACACTGCGTATGTAGATGATTTTCATATATTCTTCTTTAATGTGTGTTTATTGGCGTAACCTTAAGGCAAATCATCATGTCCGTCAGTGAACCAACAGCTCCGTCAAGAGACATCATTTTTTCCTCTTATTCTATTAACTGGGAAAATGAGTTGCTCATTCCGTAAGCGTTTGTCTACTCTATTACTCTATTATCCTTAGCGTTAGAATGATTAGATAAAATGCATTACAATTATTTCATGAATTCAGAGACGTTGTTTGTGAAGAGTTTGAGTCGTGTAGTGTTTTTACTCTATTATCCTTAGCGTTAGAATAATTAAATAAAATGCATTACAATTATTTCATGAATTCAGAGACGTTGTTTGTGAAGACTTTGAGTCTTCTAGTGTCTTCCAGTACAGACTAGTACACTTAGATTTACCAAGCAAGACGAAGGGACACACCCAGACGCGCGGCCATGAGCACTTGTAACCATCACCACACACCCGCTCTCAGCCATACATAATCACGCTCCCCCACACTGACCCAGTGTCGGCAGCTCATTCCTCTCTCTGTGCTGGTTTAGTAGTATCTTAGATAGGTTCAGTAGTATCTTAGATAAGGAAGCGTTGATACTGCGAGTCCCTCCTGTACTGGAATGATGCCAGCAGAGATAACACTGAGATATCTACTGAGCTGTTGTTGTCTTGTTATAAAGTCGTATGATATTTAGACTAGGGTTGTCCAGTTGTTTTAAATTCATATTGTAGTGTTCGGTAATTTACTTGTGAACCGTTGGATTTTATTCATGACGATATTTTGCCTTTGTCACCTTAAGTAGTGTGGACCAAACTTTGTCTTCGAACCCCTGGTTTGTGAGGGTTCGAACCTACATCTATATAGTTCAGATGTCTTTGTTTTACATTGAATCTGGTAAAGAGTAAGGATCATTTTCAGTTACTTATGGACAACATTTATATTCTTTCTTTATATTCGGTATTTTCACATTCCTTTTGAAAAAGTATCCTTAATTTTTTTCTCGTTTGTTATTTTTGATTAATGTACGAACTACTTACGAGAATATTTGTCAATGCAAATCACTTTTAAGCATCAAGGATTACACCAAGCAATTCCTATTTTTTTTTTTATCTTACTGTTCAACTAGTGTCCTTAAATCCTACACTGCCTCACAGTGAACAACCTGAGATCTGTGAACGACATTACCTTCTTACATTTTACCTACGAAAATATACTCAGGAACACATTTAACCTACGAAAATATACTCGGTAACACATTTTCAAATTCTGAGTAAGAGAGAGAACTAGAACTGAACTTTAAAGACAAACACATCGTCCCTAGTCAAATTACAGGACTGTTGATAACAAGCTGGTGAGCCAGGTGGCTAGTAATGATCTAGTATAATTCTAGAGGAGGTCGTGATAATCGAGAATAATCCTAAGTGCCTCGTGTCCCAGAGAGTCGTACTTACTTACTTCTGCGTGAACCAGCGCTCCTTCCTTCGCTCTGCCCTCCGTCAGACTAGACGGCGTCGGCGCCCAGGACACATGACATAGCCATTGATCGTAGCACATCGCTCACACTTAGCCTTCTCTTTGCTCATGTTGAATGCAACAACAAGTGATAGTCGGACCGATGCTAATGAGATACTCGCTCGTTATACTGGGAAAGCGTTACGTGACGTCACGAGTGGACGAACCCACGGCCAAGGCAGCACACACAACATTGGGATGATGACATGATCCAAACTTTTCTTTCTTTATTGATTTTATTTTTTTTCATGACGAATCATAGAGGTAAACGAGCTGGAAAAACGGGACTTCGTGAATGGAATGTTTTCTTCGCTTTCCATGATTTCACGTTTTACAAATCAATGATTTATGAGAAATATATCAGTACAAGAGACGCGTTGGCGTGACATGTTAATCTCTATCTGATCCAAAGATATTCCTGTAGGTCTTGAATGATTAATCTCTAGTGCTTAGTTGGTCGACCAGGAGCGCTGTTTCATCTCTGGTCGGTGATAGATGGACCAGGAACAAGGTTTCATCTCGTGGTTGGTGGACCAGGTACAAGGTTTCATCTCTGGTTCGTGGTTTAGTCGACCTTAGAAACACTGTTTCATTTCCGACGTCTGGTTGAACGACGAGAAACAATGCCTCATCTCTAGTTTGGTGGTTGGCCCGCCAGGAACACTGGGTCATCTCCGACTCGTATGTTTGTCTACCAGGATCATTGTTTCATCTCTGAGGGACGTAGGAAGACGGCCAGAAACAAGAGGTCGTGCTGGTATTGACTGCAATATTTCTAATCATCTATTGATCTATCACCGAGACATCTTTCCAAGCTTATTACCTGCTTCGTTTAACCTGAACCTGAATAGCGTGTTCATGAAAATCCCAGTGTTAGTGTTCTGCTCCATAACACTCCTCTGTGTGACTGAAGCAGGTGCCAACCATTCTTGGGTAAAATCACATATTCATTTCTTCAATTTTCTCTCTTATGTATCTAGCGTGCTAATCTTACACGAGCATTTCTGTGCAGTTGATTGATGTACATCTTTTTAGAAGAAGAAATTTGTGTATTTCCTGGAAGTGTCTGAGTATTGTACTGTTCGTAGGGTGAGTGAGTGCGAAAACACGCGATTCCGAGTGTGTGTGCGAGTGTGTGGTGGAGTGCATTTTGGGATGTCACACACCCGCTCACTTTTGACACTTCGCCCCTGCTAAAGAGAACACACGATACTAAACCCCGTCTTATTTTCTTCAGGTGAACATTATTTGTGGAGCTCAGGATCCGCTTCTATATTTAGTAAGGTTAACAAGATATGAGCAGTGAAGTGTTAAGTAGCCTCAACTTAGCCAATGGATACGTGATGGAAACCGCTATATGAAGTAAATTTGAAACTGTCAACTGTTAGAAGGAAAGACTGATTCACTGGAACATTGAAAATGGCATCAAAATGTCTGCTGATGATATAGATGCTAAAGCTGTGAGGTTCAGTCAAGAAGAGAACAGATGGTTGTTGCAGTTGGTCTACACTAACTATGTACCATTGAATAAGTTCTTCCTTACATTCTTCATCAGGTAACCTCATTATACGCTAATAGGTTCAGTTTTATCTGTTTTCTCTGTGTGATATATATGCTCTCTCTCTCTCTCTCTCTCTCTCTCTCTCTCTCTCTCTCTCTCTCTCTCTCTCTCTCTCTCTCTCTCTCTCTCTCTCTCTCTCTCTCTCTCTCTCTCTCTCTCTCTCTCTCTCTCTCTCTCTCTCTCTCTCTCTCCTTGGGCACTGCACTTATTCATAGAGCCAAACAACGTACATACAATATAAAAGAGGAACGGCAGGGGCTGTAGGGAATATCTCCTTTAGCTGGCTAAATCTATGAAATATTTAGTTTATGTCAGATGATGTAAAACTGGAAATAACAACACACAGCCTCCACTTAGAGAGACCAATAGGCTTTAAATATCTTTACATTAATCACTCTTTCAAGATAGACGTACGGACATACGGTGGCCCGTTTTCACTTACCGACAGGGAAGGTTATATAGGCATAAGAGTGTGTTTATGAAGGAGTCATGGTGACCTGGAGGAGGGGGGATCATGTGGGGCAGTCATACAGATCTGGAAGAGAGAGAGAGAGAGAGAGAGAGAGAGAGAGAGAGAGAGAGAGAGAGAGAGAGAGAGAGAGAGAGAGAGAGAGAGAGAGAGAGAGAGAGAGAGAGAGAGAGAGAGAGAGAGAGAGAGAGAGAGTTCTTGTGTACGTTCTTGGAGGACACTATGGATTAGTCATAACACATTGGTTTATACTCCTTGGAAGTTGTGGCCACAGAGGGAGGCCCCTGTTTCAATATTCTCTTCTGGAACAATTCAGAGGACTTGGAAGACTTTGATGAATCTGTGATAGCTTTGATGACGTCGTTTACGTCAAAGTTTACATGTGAGGACCAGAAGACTTTGACGATTCCAGCTTCCTGACAGCTACGTTGCTGAGTGACAGCCTGATAGATCTGGATGGTTCTGTTGTGGTACGAATGACCTGGTGAGATCCAGTTAGATTTTAGATATTCTTTTTTCCAGGAACCAATTGAACTCGTGAAGACAAGTGAAGCTACACGAAAATCGACGACGTCGTCAGGAAAAACTTATAACCATTGCGATAGTCTGGCCATTCGTCAGACGAGCTTTGTGGATTAAGGGGAACACACGCTCTTCATCTGGAAGATGTGGGTTGTTGAAACGACTGATCCGGATAGATACTTGATGTACGAGTTTCAAGGAAGTCTGTCACTGTTCGTTATGAGTTAATATGTATATGACTATCTTCAATGTTTCACTGGTGCGTTTCCGCGAGCCAGAGTTATTTTCATTCAGTACATTAAAGTTGTTGAGCTCGGTTGATGCTTGCAACAGGAAACAAATACCCAGCTAAAAATTCGGCGAGTGGATGATGGCCAATGTCAACCCACTCTGAAACCAGGAGCCAAAACACGTCAGTCAACGTGTGGTGAAAGATTTGTGGCAGGCACGTACACATCTCCTTCAACAACTATAAATACGGTTTATATGATATTTGATCTTTAATGCCTGTAAACTGTAGGTCTGAATTATACGTTTACATTCCACTGACGCATGTGTACGACAACGATGCACGTCGTGATAAGCTGTCGTCTCTATTGTACTGAGTCCGTCCGTCGTAGATGTACGTCATTGGATTTGATATCGATTTGATCATCTGTAAAATAAGGAAGAGGAGAATACAAGTCCACTGATGTTCTGATGATGTATTGTCTGTTGACTACATTTTGATTGGTCAGAGTGGTCGTCAGTGCGTCAAAAGAGGTGAAAGAAATGATCCTAAGTCTAGTAGACACTGGGGCTTTAAGGCCGTGAGAGTCGAAACTACGTCCACTTCCACACATACAATACACCCTCACTTTGTACATGACTGTTGGGTTGCTGCACAGAGGAGGTCGCTCTCCACGCCACCAGAGGAAGGGGCAGAGGGAGGACAGGCCATACAATCACAAGGGTCTGGTCCCAGACGCCAGATATCGCGGTCGCCTCGCCCCTGTTCTTGCTGTTCTCTCGACCCGCGTCCTCTCTGAGCCGGGGCTCTGCCGAGGGTTTTCATATTTGATTTCATTTAGATTTAGAAGTATTTTTTTTTTCTTACATTTTATTTCGTTGTGAGTAATAGAGTTAAACATACATACATAAACACACACAGACACAAAGAGAAAGATATATGGGTACACACAACGGATGTCGATCAAAGAAACACATACAATCACTCAAACTCGTACACACACACACACACACACACACACACACACACACACACACACAGATACGCCATAATGTCACTTGTTTATTTCCAGTTCAGCGGACCTGAGCCTTGACAAAGGTGTACCTACCTTGGTCCAGTACACCCAAGCACAAGCCTCCAGGTTTCGCGAGGCCACAGGACAAACTTCATTATTTCCAGAGTCGTTAATAAGTCGACCGTGGGCTGGCATAACCAATACACTGCCAGAGATGCTGTGGTAGACGTTTGAATTCGGTCATTAATGAAGACGTTTCAGATTGTTTCGGTGTTCTGTGTCAGTTTCTCTGTATATCTTAATAAACACCTTATCACTGACTTGCTGAAATGTAGTCGATTCATCTGAACTATAGCGATGAAGAGGATTATCACGATATATGTAACACAGTTCAAGCATTTTTAATTAACCTAATTATGGTCTACAGGAAAGATTAAAGCTCCCCTACCAGTGCGTATGGCAGTCTTAGGAGACAAGACGATCTTAATATACCCGGTACATGTGTCGCTGCATCTAATATTCTACGTCCACCCTCACCCCTGACAGCTGCTAGTCATCTTGCCTGGTCATGCCACTCGGCTCCCTCCCTCACGCCGGCCTTGCACCCAAGCGCTGGTGGCACAGTGGAAGAGGGAGGAGGAGGAGGAGGAGGAGGATCTTAGTGAATGAGTTAAGGGGTAGCAGGAGGAGCTTAGACAGATACACTATGTCTCCACCTTTGAGATACGTAGGTCGTGAGATGGTGAGGTTCATGACATGATATATGACAGCAGCTGGAAGGTTTCAGATGTGTGCTGACGTGATTGGATGTAGAGCAGATCCCGGGAAGGGTATAGCGGTCATGCTCTGCTGCTGAAGAGCAGATCCCCCTAAGATAGCGGACAAGTTCTATTGCACTGCAGAGCCTCGAGGCCAGTAGTCACGGTCTCATGCAGAGCAGAGCCCCCGAGGTCAGCAGACAGTGGAATGTGTGGACGCTTGCCCGTCACCCACAGCTCGTGAGTCATCTAATGATTCACAGACGAAATATATAATTTGCGCCATGATGAGACTTTTAAGGTTTTATGCAGGGATCTGTTTCTTATCTGAGGACGCTAGTTAACCAAGGCTTGTTGGATGTAACTGCTGCTCTGATGGTTCTAAGGAGATTAACAGAACATCAAAGGAAGAGAATTTTTCACTGTGTTCTCGGAGCAAAGATTCGAGCAGCAGTTGCCCATCGCCAGCGTGAGTGAACCAGTCCAGCAGTACATTAAAAAATTTCAGCCCCCCCCCCAAAAAAAAATAAATGGCATTCGTGAATGATTTTCATCGCAGTTTGTAGAAATCAGAGAACGAATGAGTCTACGAGAAATGTTGTGAAAAAGCGTTTGAAATACCAACTCCACAAAAGACCATCAGTTATCGTCTTTCTGTCATTGACACCAGGTGGGCGTAGCTTCAACACCCACGACAACAGAACACAGTAGACGTGGGAGGAGGAGGTGGTGGTGGTGGAGGCTGGCCCCTGGGACAATAGTGAGGTCTGGCGTTCATGACGCTTCCATTTTCCTTCTGAATTACACCCACGTCGCCAGGAGCCTCCTGCTCTCACTGGCGTTATCATATTGTCAACATTTGATTCTTATCATTTAGTTGAGAGAGAAAAAATATGCATATATATATATATATATATATATATATATATATATATATATATATATATATATATATATATATATATATATATATATATTATGTACATTTTGCGAATGGTATATACTATTTTCTCTACAAATACATCAATTTTTTTTTTCGGCTTCACTTGAGCATGTGATGTATCAGTGTGGCACGCAGGACCAGACAGTTGACAGCTGTCACACACAACACACACACACACACACACACACACACACACACACACACACACACACACACACACACACACACAACTTTACATTCCACTGAACTTTCCCTGCGTCAGGGGAAGAGGCATATCAACAAGCTCTGAAAATCAGTGAGGTTTGACCGTCATAATGTATATGATTTTTTTTCATAAATCTCTCTCTCTCTCTCTCTCTCTCTCTCTCTCTCTCTCTCTCTCTCTCTCTCTCTCTCTCTCTCTCTCTCTCTCTCTCTGCCAGGTTGCTGTCTTTTCTTTCTGTCTCGCCCACACACGGGCTACCGGCATTCACTTGACAAAGAGACGTTGGAACCTTGATAATAAAGTACGAAGGAGAGTGGATGTGTTGGAGATGAGATGCTTGAGGACAATATGTGACGTGAGGCGGAGTGGTCGAGTAAGAGAGAGAGAGAGAGAGAGAGAGAGAGAGAGAGAGAGAGAGAGAGAGAGAGAGAGAGAGAGAGAGAGAGAGAGAGAGAGATTTTAGCTGAAATGTGCTAGACACACAGATAAGACGGGTGTAGACAGGCTAACTACGTGGCATGTGTGTTAGAAGTGGAGGGAACAGAGAGGAGTGGGAGGCAGATGATGGAATGGAAGGATAGAGTGGAGGAAGCTTTTAAGTTGTTGTGACACGAACAGGCAGAAAGGTGTGAGGCTCCTGCAGCTCCAAAGATGCTCTACACTCAGTAGGAGGGACAGGATAGACTCCTCTGAAGTTCTTCTGGCGACACTGTACTCTTGTTTCGTCAACTGACAATGATGCACCCTCGATAACAGTGTAGCCAAAAGTAGGCGGAGGAGGGCAATATATATATATATATATATATATATATATATATATATATATATATATATATATATATATATATATATATATATATATATATATATAAGCAGTTTATACACTCCTTCATAACCTAGCAGAGTGGTTGATATAAGATCTTCTTCCTGTTTTAAAGTTTGATCACAGTAAACAGCAAGCTCAAATCACGAAGACTGGGAAGCTGTCATTGAAAGAATTTCTCACGAATTCCTTGTCGCGTTCCGTTCCCTCGTAACAAAAGCAGTCAGGGTTATAAGTTTGCTTTACTGCAGATAACGATAAGAGAGATCGAGGTCAGATCTCCCAGAGATTCTCTGAGTGTGTTTACGATACGACAAGTTCTGATCACGGTTCATTCTGCCGGCAAGGGAAACCATCTGGAGAGCTCGTCTTTATTCATCCCTTATGGTCGTAAATTGTTCTCTGAACTCGATGTCTTTCTCCCTTGTCGTTGTTGGTCCTGACGACGTGGCTCATGGTTAGAAAGAATACACTGGGCGTTACACGACAGTTGTCTCAATGATGTCGAACTACCAGCGATGGTCACGCTAACTGTCATATGACTGACGTGGTTGTCTGAGTCTCCTTCCATCTACATGGTCAACACTACCATGGATGTCTGAGGGTATCCAGTCTACTACTGTTGTCTAGATAGTGAATAGATGACAAATGCTTGGGTAACTTGAAGTGATTTTGAAGAGTAAGAGCCTGTAACATGTTATTGTCTTGTTTACTGGAGATGGCAGATGCTTTGTACTTTGTGAGCATTTAATGTACAGATGCCGTGGTGTTTGATCCTTAGCATAGTGGGTGTCATGTTGGAGTTACGGACCAGTATCTGACGTGATGTGTGAGGAGTTCTGTCTAGGTGGTGTGCAGACATTGGCGCTAAGGTGGTGTCTGGGGAGTGGCACCTGGTTAATGGAGAGGTCGGCTCATGTATGGTGTGGATGGAATGCGCCCAAGTCGTGTGCAGGGTGATAAATAGGTGAGGACTAGCACCAATGTGGTGTGGTAGTAGTCCTACCCAGGTGATGTACAGATAGTGGCACCTAGATTGTAGTTAAGGACTGATACCTATGTAGTAAGAAGGGTGTGTGGGAGGTGGGAGCCATTGGTTCCTAGGGAGTGGTACCTAGGTGGTGGGTGGGAGGACTGCAGTGTAAACCCGACACAGGCGTGAGAAGGATCGTCATCTAGGGTGGTGGAGGTATGTGCTGACAGACACCTGAAATTTATGGGACACTTTTGCACCAGATACGTCAATGCTCAAAGATTGAACTCACCGTGCAAGCATAAGATGACTTTACTATTGAATGATAATGACAATAATGATAATAATAATAATAATGGTGATGATGATAATGATAATGATAATAATGATAATAATAATAATAATGATAATGATAGTAATAATAATAATAATAATAATGATAATAATAATAATAATAATAATAATAATAATAATAATAATGTTGATAATGATAACAATAGGAAGAAGAAGAAGAGGAAGAAAAATTCTCTAACAAGAGATGACCAAAATATACATTATAAAACCGTCTCTTCGTGGTTTACTTGCTCCCTGCACGATCATATATCTACCTCTGTCCACCGGTGCGCTAATAACTTGCCGGGGGAGTGGCAGACCCACCATGAACCTTATATCTCCGCGTCCTCACGCTGTCAGGTAGAGAGCACCATGCCAAGACATGAGCCAGCAGACTTCCTCTCCCTCCTCTAACGGAGACTCGCCCCTCGACCGTCTCTTTCGAGATTAAAGGTAAAAAAGTAATTCAGTGGAGAGAGAGAGAGAGTTCCGACTTCCTTGTGTTGGCTCACAAGATACAGACGTCTGGGCTGGGAGCGTGTATGTTTACCTGGCGAGGTTTGCTTTACGCCTGTTTCGATGCCCTTGAGGTGGTTTTCGGACCGGGTTATCTTCTCTTTTCTCTTCTGTTTGCACCAGTGTTAGCACCTGTGATGTGGCGTCTAGGGTCAAATGTTTATGCTGCTATGTAAGTCATTGCTTATACCTGTGTCATCACCCATGATGTGGTGTGGATGACCATACACACACACACACACACACACACACACACACACACACACACACACACACACACACACACGTCATCTTGCCTTACATCTGTGTCAACTCCTCTGGGGTTAAGACTCGAGCTAGAAACATGCATCTGACGAAGGATTAGGTTCCACCTGTGTCAGCACCCCCTAGGAGGCGTGTGAGCCAGGTGAAGGTCACTGACGAGAAAGTCTCTACCCATGTCAACAGCTCCGAGGTAGCCGCAAGGGCTTGGGAAAGAGAGACAGGAAGTCTTACCTCAACACATATGCGTCCACTGCCCGTGAGGTGTGGAGTGAGAGAGTGAGATGAGGGAGGCGCGTTGAACGTACCGTACCGACGAGGCTTTGAAACTTGTACGTGAGTTATGACACCTGGGGAGGTGGTTGGGCGTGATAGGTGTACCTGGAGAGGCAGTCATTTATACCCGTGTCATCAAGCCAGGGCAGCGTGTGTGTGTGTGTGTGTGTGTGTGTGTGTGCGCGCGCGCCCTAGGTTATAGGGTTGGTGACGTCGTCTGTGGCTGCGGTTCGACCTTGCCACACGCCCAATAAACACCTTCACTCGTCCTTGGCTAAGGACTTGTGTCCCAGTGTATATAAGTACACATATATGGAGAGGGTTAAAAATGGCTTACCCTTCTTATTTTGGGCCGCCAAGACTTATCGTCCTCCATGAATATATATATATATATATATATATATATATATATATATATATATATATATATATATATATATATATATATATATATATATATATGTTTTTTTTTGTTTTTTTTTTAAACTATTCGCCATTTCCCGCATTAGCGAGGTAGCGCTAAGAACAGAGGACTGGGCCTTTTTTGGAATATCCTCACCTGGCCCCCCTCTGTTCCTTCTTTCGGAAAATTTAAAAAAAAAACGAGAGGGGAGGAATTCCAGCCCCCCGCTCCCTCCCCTTTTAGTCGCCTTCTACGCCACGCAGGGAATACGTGGGAAGTATTCTTAAACCCCTATCCCCAGGGATGAATATATATATATATATATATATATATATATATATATATATATATATATATATATATATATATATATATATATATATGTAACTCACCCAAATCTCATGGAAGAATTGTAGTTTCATCTTATTTTCGACCAGTTCAAATTACCTCTGGATTACTTCTCTGAATTTCCTACTTTGTATTCCACGCTTTTCAGTTGGTTTTGCGTCCCCAGTGGTCGACTGAGAAACATTTTTTCCCAGGATTTTATTACAGCTAACCAAACTTATTTTGCGTAAAGTGTATGTGACTTTTTCTTTTTTTTACGTTTCGTCTTTTGTTCAAGGTAATCAGAGCGTTCCATATATGCGTTATACACTGGAGGTTATCACTTTCATCATAATGTAAACATATAATTTGATCCCTGGCTCTTGATGGCATATATATATATATATATATATATATATATATATATATATATATATATATATATATATATATATATATATATATATATATATATATATATATATATATATATATATATATATATATATATATATATATATATATATATATATATATATATATATATATATATATATATATATATATATATATAGATTGATTTCCTCAGGAATGGTTTCATAATTGAATCGTTAACTTGATGAAAAGTAAACTTTATACGTCCACAAGGAAGACGATGTTATGATGAAAACTACAGCTCAAAACAACGCTAATAAAAGAGAGGTGGAAAAAAAATAGCAATTACTTCAGCACGGTAGCAGCAGGGAGAGCAGGTGCTGGCTGCTGTCTGATTATGGTCGCCCGACTATGTCGTGACTAATTTTCAGGAAAGAATTTTTTTTTTCTTCATTTTATTGTTAACTGGGCAAGACAAGGGGGCACAGGCTTGTTGAAGTCTGACTTACCTTGGGTAAATGTATGATAACAGGCATACGAGAGGAATGCACAGTGCAACACAGATGAACCTGAGTTCGTCATTTGTTTATAGATCCAGTTATCATATGTGGAATCGTTGATAACTAATCAGACGCCTGGGTTTCGGAGCATCGCTACCTGAACGACGTAGACTCGAAGTGTAAAACGAATTCTCCGAGTGTCGTATCGTGATATAAGCCCTTGGGGGTGGCGGGGCCAGGTGACTGCCACAGCCCATGCTCTCAAGAGCGTGGCTTACATGAGGTATACATGGCTTCCCTTTGAATTCAGTTAACGTGTTTGTTCATAAGACGCTAAGGAAATTATTGATGTGTGTCAGTGAAGTCACCTACTCTGCTTAGGAACGTAATTTCTTTTTACTATTACTCGGAAAGGCAACTATTCACTCCGTAAGCGATGAACTGTCACGTGGATTTGGTCCTCAGTTATCCAAGTCAATATGAATGGGATCCAATCATTTGTTCAAGTTCAAAGACGTTATTTTTCGAGAGTTTCATTCGTGTGTTTGTTGACAAATACAATAGCTGTAATGCTTCGAATATTGGCAAGACGAAGCGACACCTCGGGACACGCATCCGTGAGCATTAGACCCAGGCAGGAGGAACAAGGTGCCGAACGACCGAACCACCGTTCACTTGTTACAACGCTGACCACACCATTGCCGGCCGGCCGGCAGCATGTGTGTGTGTGTGTCCCTCCGTGTTACCGTGCAGACCAGTCGCTCCTCAGACAGTGAAGTGATAGTTAGTACTCGAATCCCTCCGGCTGGAGAGGGTTCACACACACACACACACACACCGTCATCGACAGCAATGTGAGGTATGTAGGGAGTTATTTTACATATGTTGAACTACGTTTTAGATTTAGGTTTGTACAGTCTTTTTACCTGATGGTTGTTGACTCGTTAGGGTAGTTACGGAACCTGTGAATGATAGGATTTTAATCTTGGCCATGATGTGTATTGTCTTTGTGTATCTATTATGTGTATATTACGTAAGTTCGGATTATTATTCGGTTGTTTTCAGTCTAAATATTTTCCTCTTTATTCTTTGTTTATTTTACTTTGGTCATTCATGTCTTTATTGATGTTACATCTTCATATTTATTAGATGTTATGATTTGTGCAGACATTCTAAATGTGGATATTACACGCGTGTTACTATGTCCTTTTACGCTGTTGGAACGGTATAAAAAATACGAAAACCTTAACGAAGTGAATAACCAGTGAATCCAGGATTCGTTCATTGCGATGACGACCGGAATCATATATATATTGATGTCGAAACTGAAAAAAGTAAAAGTAGAGCGACGCGCGTTGACCCACACCCCCGCCAGGGGGATAATCTTAGCCCATACAATCCATGTTCTTTGTTTCGTCTGCCATCTGTATTGTGGTACTTGGCAGCCCGGGCGAGCGGTCCTGGCCAAGATGTGTCGAGGCCTTGAGAATTATACCTGTTTTGACAAGAGTCAGCTGCGAGGAGGTGAGTGTGTTTTTGACCCGTCCCTCCCTCCTCCTGAGTGAGGTACCGCAGCAGTAGTAGCACAAGGTGACAACAAGGTATTTCGACGCTGCTCTGGCGCTGGGTGTGAGCGGTATTTGTGGTGCTGCTGTACATGGCTTATTTTAATGGTAGCTTAAGTGGTGTAGGTAACTGAAGGCCTTAACCCTGGTCGTCTTCATATGCTCTCTCTCTCTCTCTCTCTCTCTCTCTCTCTCTCTCTCTCTAGCCTAAGCCTCATGCCCATTCATCGACCAGACCCAGTGGGTGGATGAACAGCTGGGTTGGCTGTGGACACGACTGCCCAGCTCAAGATTCGAACCTGGACGGGCTTGTAGGTAAGCATTATGTATGACGTATCCCGTAGCGTAAGCACTAACTTTTAACACAACCTACACGGTGACTCCAGTTTTTGACGCAATCTACAACGTGAGTGTTGTTTTAGACGCAGTTCACTGTGTGAGCGTTATTTCTGAGGCAGAACACACTGTGAGTACTGTTAGTGACGCAGCTCTAAACGTGATCATTATTTCTGACGCGGTTATCGGAGTGGTCACTAAATCTGACGTCTCTAAGAAGAGGACTGTCTTGGAAACAATTCTTTGTGAATTGCCTCTCTATCCATCAAACCCGTAGTGCTTTATATGTTCACTCTGATGTAGTAACATCACTTTCGTTTTAAGAAGTTCACCCTCAAAATATCGTCTGACGCCATCCTGTGTGACGACAGTGTAATAATGCATAGCTCACTGTAAAGGCACTGGTTTGGCCACAGTCCGCTGCAGTGAGAGGGTTGTTCCCCCCTTTCAGCCATGTGTATTAGTGATGTCTTTAGACGCAGACGAAGCGCTGTGTTTTGACTCAAAACCATGGCGACGACACTTGCGTCAGGGCGCGTTCATGATTATGACACTGAAGGCTCTTCGAGGTCAGGCTACTGGCAATCACTCAACACGAGGTGTGAACACCATTTGTGTGTGTGTGTGTTTACATGTGCCCGCAGGTAGAATACCAGATGTTCTTACAAGGCTTCGTCGTGGTCAGGTATGGCCTTAGAATGCTTTGTTTGTGTAGACCTAAACTAGACTGAAGATTATCAAGAAACTGGACTAGAAGATCAATATATCTGTTTAGATTCAGTTCTACGGTGGACTTACTGTATTTGTTGCAGTGATGGACAGACGTATTTATAACAATGGGATGATGTATGGATGATTTTAAGGCGGCGTTTACAGTAGGATTTCCACAATGCGTGGTAATGTTGGTTTTTTGATTATCATTAAGGTCGATTGATAACTTTGAAATTCATTTCTGTTTAAAGATAGAGTATTTTGCATTCGTTTTTTACGGCATTCCAAGCACACACGAGGGAACCAACTACACTTAAAAGCGTACTAGTTTAAGTACACACGTATACTCGTACATGTACACACAAACATGCATTCACTAGCACATATATTTCGCCCTTACACACAAATACATACACACAGAATTACATGTTCTTCCTTCCCATACACACACGAACCTGATATTGTTGGAGTTGTGGAGACGAAACGTGCTAAAGAGATAAGATCTGACATCTGTCCAGAGGGATAAATGACGCCAAGGAAGGAAGGATAAGACAAAGAAGGAGAAGAGTCGGTCCTCTTGATGAGGGACGGGAGAAAGTCTCAGGAAATATTGAGAGATGAGACAATATACAAGGAAGAGATTAATTGTAGGAAATAATCGCGTTGTGATGTGGATAAATCTCAATACTCGTCAGACATAACAATGAAGGAGACAAGAATGGTATACATGAAGCAGAGGAACACCCCCTTCTCAACACCCATTCCTCAGAGATAGTAAACAGATAGACGAGGATAATTTGGTTTCTCATGGAGACAGACAGACAGACAGACATGGTGATAGAAGCTCGCTAGAATGGTAAGGGACAGAGCAGTATCATCGCTAGATCTTATCTTCACGTGACTGAATACAATCATTAGAAATTAAGTTATCACGCGAGGAGGTGAATGACAACTTCAAAAGTGTTTTCACAGTGGGAGACACTATGGAGAAAATACCAGTGATATGGAATGAGGATGAGGTCTTGGAAAACACGACTGGACGACCCTTGAGCACGACGGTACGATCCTTGAGCACGACGGGACGACACTTGAGCACGACGATACGACCCCTGAGCACGACGGTACGACCCCTGAGCACGACGGTACGACCCCTGAGCACGACGGTACGACCCCTGAGCACGACGATGCGACCCTTGTAAAAGACGACCTGGCCTTAGAGTAGCAAGTGTAAGATTACCTCTCTGAAATATACATATGAATGATTACACACACACAACACACACAACACACACACACACACAACACACACACACACACACACACACACACACACACACCAAACTGACAAAGACACACACTTTATTTCTTTCAGACTAATGATACTCTGTCACTTAAGCTAAGGTTGAAGAATTCTAGGAGAATTTATCGTGCAATACACAATGAGGCATATTACGGTACTGTTTAGTTTAGCTTCTAATACAAATTCTTCCCACGTATTATATTCTTTGCCACCACATAAAATGCCGCTGGATAATTCCCCCCGAATAACATATATCAATTTCTACATATTTATCGTTTTTCCTTAACTATGTAAATGGCTCGCGATCTGTAAGAGTAAAATGGCTCGCGATCTGTAAGAGTATAAAGCCTTAGAGTTATTAGAGCAAAATTGGTAATATTATATGTTTAACATATTTGTTACAAATTATGGCGTAACGACCCATTCAAAAACTGAGAGCCATTAAGTCCAACAGTAAAGACGCGAATGTATAAGCCGGAAGTAGACATTTCATTTGCAGAATTATGGCCTGAAATATGGCCCGAAATTCACAAATACAGGAGGTACAGGTTTTGCATGACGGAACTACACACCTTTTAATCATCTGCTGTTGTCAAAATACGTAGTTCATCGTCTCGATATCTGGAGCCTATGGTGATTCTAGGGAAGTGAGGTCATCTTTGCCCTCGGTCAAGGGTTGTTAGATTTCTCTTAGTTCCTTGTATGATACAGTGGGTTGTAGGTCGTTGGATGGATTACATAGGTACTTGTAGTGTGTCACGGGTTATTAGATGTGAAGAGTTAGTTTGATGATGCGAGATGGTTCGTGGGACCAGCATACTTACACACGAACACACTCAAATACACACACACACACACACACACACACACACACACACACACACGCACACACACACACACACACACAAACACACAATTACTGAAATACAACAACTAAAGTGTCAATTACTGTAATATCGTTTAAATTATTTATAATGTAAAATACAGGGAGGAAGAGAGGCTTTAAATGTCAGTTTTGCCCTCAGGTGTTCTACGGACGAGTTATTTTGTCCCTCGTTTAAATGATTTTACGAAAAGCTTTTCAAAAAATATCCGGCTTTTCACAGGGTAATTGTGAATATTTTTTTTTACATTAAAAATAGCAACACTGATTTACTTTTATGATAATGTCATTGTGTAAATGATCTGTCTTCTCTGCGACGTGTAGATCTATGGCCTGATAAAAACCTGTTGGGAAATTGATATAGAAGTATATGCAGAGAATGCGTTGGATCATATCTATATTGATCGTACGCCCAGGTATAATGTTGTAATACCTCCAGCCTCCGTAATGTGTGAATTGAGATCTGATAAAGCGTAACATGATACTTGATCAGAATGCTTTCCTCTTTATTGTGAAGTTTTGTGACCGTTTGGTATGTGTTGGTAGAATTTCGATATGATTATCAGACATCTTTTACATCTACGTACACTCATGTAAGTGGTAATACGTGAGATAAGCAGTCATACTCGAAACCTTCCCTGAAAGCTTAAAAGGTTAATTCTTTTTAGGAGTGAGAGGTGAGAGAAGAAGAGAGAGACCCCGGCATCGAGATATATGACACTTAATCGGATCCTCTGTAGTGGATCAGCTCGTATGATGTCTAAGGTTTCGGCGTCTATGACCTCTCCACAGTTAGCCAATCGCTGGTATTATTTTCCCTGCCAGTTTTAACCTGTTGATCACACCGGCATTATTGACCTTGAGCTAGACGGGAAGACCGTAGAGCGCACTGAAATTGCGCACGACCGTACGGTATGCCTTAGGTGCATATTAACGATACAAGCCTTAATCACGAACGCACGACCCTTGAGCATGATGAATGTGCGATCCTTAAGCACGAACGCACGACCCTCGAGCATGATGAATGTACGATCCTTAAGCAGGAAGGAACGAACGACCCTTGAACATGATATTGCGACACTCTTGAGCAGGAAGATATATGACCCCTAGGTATGACGACTTGACCTTTTGACCTCGGTTGATGGTCAGGCCATCATACCGTCCGTCCTGCTCAAGGAGATTACCGTCTTTCTTATGAGGATGAACCATAGACGAATTGCGGGAATGACGAACCAGCCTCTCTCGACGTCCCGATTGGGTGTCGGAGGAGGGTGGGTCCAACGCAGACATATCTCATCCAGATCGAGACGGGTGAGACGAGCCTATGAATATCTTCCCCGAGTAATGACCAAAGAGACGGATCTTACGAGCTGTAGGAATTGGAAGAGGTTTTATTGGAAGGTCCCGGTGAGTGGGGTGGTCAATAGAAGGTTAAGAAAACAGACGAAAATGAGGAGGGTGATAGAATCTCGATGGGGTGTGTCAGTCGAGGTGCTGCACTGTCAGTGTGGCAAGGACTTGTGTGGTTGTTTGGGTGGCTGAGGGAGGTTGATGGACCTCATTCCATCTTCTAGTTATCATAAGCACCGAATCCGTCTACACCTGAGTTTTTTTTTTTTTTTCCTCTGTCCTTCTAGACTCATTTGAATATAAATCATATTTCTGTGTATGACATAGAAATCATATGATGAACTTGGTCCACTCCAGTGCAGCTAAAAAAGAATCACAGATCGATAGAGATAGATATCTTCAGTTTGTTGACGTTTAATTGAATTCAACCTTTTGTCACATGGCATGAACGTGTTATGTATTAACATTGAATATCATCTACTCTCAAAATATAGATTGCCTTGTATACTTCTTGGCTATGGAACCAAAGACAGAACAAGCGGATTCGTTCCTGTCTTATTGCGAGGGAAGTTACGTCGGCTAGCTTCTGTATCAACAAAGTACGTCATCTTTTCTCTGTCATCTGAGCGAGGAATGGAGAAGTCCAGATAAAGATCGTCTCATGATATTATAATGAATAATTTCTCCCGTGATATCCTGTCCGATCGCGCCTGCTGCAGGATCTGAAGCCCTCAGTAATCAAACTGGTCCCTCCTGCTTGGGTCGGACACGTCGCGTCGAGCACTGGATTGCTCCGTGTACGGCAGGGCGGCGGATCACCGATCTCTTATCATAATCCAGGGCAGAGCGACGGCTTACAGGAGGCGGGAGCGGCGGAGCATCAACACGAAGCACGGCGGGATATGGGAGATCAGCTGACAACATAACACGGGCTTATTACATTAGCAGCACAACAACATACGTGTTTGTTATCTCTCGTTCTCATAGTAACGAAATACTGTATTTCGTTTATGAAATTTACTCATGGGTAAACATAAGACTGTAGCTGTAGAATGGTATTTGATCCCTGGAGGGCACACGTGATAGTATCGGACTCCATCTCGTGTGAGGTAACATCGCAGCCGGAAAAGTCACCTTTGGCAAAGTTTGGCTGTCTTGCCGAAGAACTTTGCTTCGGAGGAATCCATGTTTTGATCCTACTTATTGTAGTGTAGCCTTGGAGCTGCAGGAATCCCGTAAAAAGGGAGGGTTTCTTGATATGTATATATACATAAAGTAGTTAGTGTTTATAGTGAATGAGAAAGAAAATTTGCTTAGACGTTAAGACATGTCAGTATAACTTCCAGGCAAAGGTGCAAATGATTCTTTAAAAGCTTATGTGAATACATGACTCATAAAACACAACACTTACGAAGCGAGGTAATTTTACAGCCGAGAGCAATCCGAAGAATTACTGACGCATCTCACAAGGTTAAGTCTGATTCTTAGTGATGTTGTTATACTGTTGTGATTATATTCCTTTTGTCTTCCTCTGAAGGGCGTCATGGGCGGAACGGACGTCCGACAGTCCCTATTGAATCTCTTGAGGTTTTGAGTATGACGGTAGGAACCTTGGAGCATGACGGTGAACCGCTTTGAGTATGACATTGTGGCCCTTTGAGTATGACATTGTGGCCCTTTGAGTATGACATTGTGGCCCTTTGAGTATGACATTGTGGCCCTTTGAGCATGACGGTGCGCCCTTTGAGTATGACATTGCGGCCTTTGGGGACGTCGACAGTTCGATCATTAATGACGACAGTGCGACCCTAGGGTGTGATGGCTCGCTCTTTGACCTGACCTTTAAGTGTCAGGTCACTAGGGTAGCGAAAATGATGTACACCCAACATAATGACACTCGCACGAAAAAGTTTGCATTCTTTATTGCTTCGCCGGGGTACCTGTCCGGTGGGTATTCTTATCTTTATCATCTGTTTGTCTACTATTATCAACTTTATTACCCTATCCTCAGGAGCTTGATTCCTCGGATCAGTCGTATGTGAAGCTCTGAGTCACTGTCCCATGAAGCCTCAGACTACTGTCTCAACAACCTCGAATCGTCATCCTGAGACTGTTGCACAGTGATGGGCTTTACGATATTAGAATCGAAGGACTCGAACCCTGCACTTAAAGATTAGATGTAATCCAGAAACACACATACAGTAAGCTACGTTCTAATTCATGGACGGCAGCATTATGGGGTTTCTCTGTAGTTCTCGGGGTTAAAATTTGATATGAAGGCAATGATACCCAGTTTTGGCACGCAGTGAGAGACCTCAGCCCCATAGGCCAAGTTATCTGGTGTCTAGAACTGTTACGTTGTTTTACCAACAGGTGAAGAGACGGGATGAAACTGATTACTGAAACCAGGCGGCCTTTAGCCGCAAGCCTACCAGAATTCCTATCCTACGCTTCCTTGCTACGTTAATGGCTTATTATGTTCATGCAGCCACTACACTCGGGGACAGGGACTATTGTGAAGACTCTGGCTGCTGGATAACAATCGCTGTTCCCGGAAGAGTCGAAACCCTGAAGCAATGAAGAACTTCGAATCAGTGTTCGAGCGCTCGGACCCGCGATGGAAAAGGGGGATCGCGACAGACAGATGCGCCTCACGTATGATTCTATCCCCAGTCAGTCGAGACAAGAGCCACGAGTCTAAGCGAGTCTCCCAGGTTCAGAAACACAAAATGAAAACTTTAAAGCTTTGGTGACTAGTACCAAGGTGCTGTGACAACTGACTTTACTCCCCTTAGACCAGTTGAGGCTCTGAAGAACTGGAGACCACCTCAGTTGAGGTCCCGAAGAAAAGACATCGGAAGTATGTGCTCTAGCAGGTCTGCTGTGACCTATAACGTAGATCAATGACGAAAATACAGGGTGTAGAGTTCCACCGTGCGACATCGAACTGTGTGGCATTCAGAATGAAACTGCTTTGCGAACGGACGGATGAATCCACGGACGCATATATAAACGGACGGACTTGCCGAACGCGACCTCTTGTATCACAACATATCTAAAGACACACCACTGAAGAAACAATGCGTAACCCTGATGAAATATGAGGTGCGGTTGTATGAACAGCACTTACACGTATCCCTGTCTATATCTTGGGCAAAGTAGAGCTACGCGATGTCGGGGTAAATAGTAAACTCCCAAGACATCAGTTTAGAATGGAGATGCAGGTGGCGCTGATGGACACAAGAGGATTACCCGCGTCTAAATACCATCCCGCTCGTCAGGTTTTCTCAACTGGTCGGATTTCTTCGAGGGTTCTCTCTCTCTCTCTCTCTCTCTCTCTCTCTCTCTCTCTCTCTCTCTCTCATCATCATCATGACAGTGTTGTTACGACTTACAGTGGTCATAAGGATGGTCATGATAATTAGCGTTAATGATTAAGAGGATAATACAGATGATAGGACTGGTATAAACAATTATGATTATCATGATAAAGGTAATGATAATTATCGTATTAATGAACGATCATGGGATGATATTACTGAGGCAGACATTATCGACAACAGTGATAATATCATTATCAATTATTGATGCAAATATCATTTATATCATTTCATTATTAATATCATCAATAATTTCATCACTGGTCCCGTTGTTGTCGTTGTTGGAAGCTTTTGTTATTTATCATCATTGTTACCCCTCAACATCCGGGGACTGGGTAATGTAATTGGTTAGTGTTTCGACCGTTCTGTCATGCATGTGTGGGTCTGCGGCGTGCATGACAGTGCCAGGCGTGAATGAAAGAATCTTAAGCTTTCACGTCCCCACAATTTTGTAAGCCATTGGAGCAACAGATAGTCCACAGTCCCAGATACATGAGTTGAATTTCTAAGTGTACAATTATTATCATTATCATTATCTTTATCACTGTTTTCAATACTTTATTACTATTTTCAGTATTGGTGTTATAACTGTAATCCCCACTGTTGTAGTTATTTTTACGGCGATTCAGACTTACGAATATGAATAGAAAGTAATAATATATATATATATATATATATATATATATATATATATATATATATATATATATATATATATATATTCTTTTTCTTTCTTTCAAACTATTCGCCATTTCCTGCATTAGCAAGGTAGCGTTAAGAACAGAGGACTGGGCCTCTGAGGGAATATCCTCACCTGGACCCCTTCTCTGTTCCTTCTTTTGGAAAATTAAAAAAAAAGCAAAAAAAACAAGATATATATATATATATATATTTATTATTATACTTTGTCGCTGTCTCCCGCGTTAGCGAGGTAGAGCAAGGAAACAGACGAAAGAATGGCCCAACCCACCCACATACACACGTATATACTTACACGTCTACACACGCACATATACATACCTATACATCTCAACGTGTATATATATATATATATATATATATATATATATATATATATATATATATATATATATATATATATATAGACACACAGACATATACATATATACACATGTACATAATTCATATAATTCATATTCATTTCTTTTTACAGTGAGTAGAACAAAGTCCTCCCTGTGGAGATGAAGGCAAAATGATTATAAATTTATGGTCAGTTAACCGAGGCTGTGAGGACGAGGGGAAAAACGTGTGGTTAATGAAGTAGCATAAAACACAAACGTCAATTAAAGTGAACAAACTCCCTACACCTGACTCTCCCTAGTGACCGAGAGTGACGTCGATTTTCAGTGTTTTGTCGTGAAACTACGTCACTCCTTATTCCCTTCCTCCTCCGCTGGGTGTACTCAGTAAACGAACATACGCTCAGAAGGAAGCTTTTTTTTTAAGCTTTCTCGTCTGGAAGTTCCTCTGAAATGTACCCGCGAACGCACACGGCCCAAGCAAATGGACGAAAGTAGACAATGAAATGTGTTTCAGATTTAGCTGAGGAAAATGGGGTGAGTGTCGGTTTTTAGGGAAAATTAGGCGGGATTTTCGTAGATGCTGTTGGTATGTTATACATTTTTCTCCTTTTACGATATCTTACCCCACTTATAGTAACTGGTTAACTTATAGTAAGTGGTTCAAATGGTGAACACAGGTTCAAGGCAGTGATGTTACGGTTGGTATACACACAGTGGATGTCACAGCTGATGTTACAGTGCTAGATTAGAGGTGTCACAGCTGGCGTAATATAGTAGTGGGGAAGAGGTGTCACAGCTGGTGTAGTATAGCTTTAGGGCAGGGATATCACAGTTGGTGCAATATCAGCAGGGTAGGGGTGTTACAGCTGGTGCAAGACAGTGGGAGGGCAGTGGGTGTCACAGCTGGTGTGACACAGGGGCAAGGGTGTCACAGCTGTTGCAAGAAAGTGGGAGGGCAGGGGTTGTCACAGCTGGTGTGACACAGAGTCAAGGGTGTCACAGCTGGTGTAAGACAGTGGCAGGGCAAGGTGTGTCACAGCTGGTGTAAGACAGTGGTAGGGCAAGGGGTGTCACAGCTGGTGTAAGACAGTGGTAGGGCAAGGTGTGTCACAGCTGGTGTAAGACAGTGGTAGGGCAAGGGGTTGTCACAGAGGTAGTGTACAGAGTGTTGGCCCCGCCGGTGTGTGAGGCTGGTGGTGCCCAAAATACCCTGCGTGCTGGTACCACTGTGGTGCCCGCCGACCGACCTAGGGGAGGCCAACGTAACTACTACTACCGCGCTCACATTACACTAACCTTACGCGGTTTGTTTCTCCCGTGGCCACGCCGGTCACCGCAGGTCTGCAAGAGACAGTCATGAGATTAAAGCTTTGTTAAGACGATGATATTAGTTGTAGGAGCGTAGCGTAGTATCGGCAGTGGTGTGGGGCGCCTGGTGAGTGGTGGCAGCTGAGGCGGTGCGCTTGCGCCGGTCTGTTCTGGCTGGGCGGCGCGCCCCCTCCACCATTTGGTGGCGCGCTGTGTGTGGAGGGAGACGTTTAGCTCCCGGCCCGTGACTGAGTGTGACAGTGGCAGACGTCATGACGAGAGCCAGCCTCTGATCCCAAAACAATTTCTTTTCCTCCTCTTCTGTGCCCAGTGTCTGTGTTGTGTGGTGGTAGCCAGAACAACGGGCACCATGGTTGAACACAGAGCTAGTTATTCATCCCACTGGGGAATGCGTTTTTTAGTTCTGAGTGTGTTAGTGCTTACTCTATGCAGTCCAGTCTCTGCCGAAGAAAAAAACGATACAGATATCTTTGGAAAATGCCTCGACGGTCTGATTGTTCCGCTATGGTCACCTCAGGAAAACCTCACCGTCGGGGACCGCGTGGCCCGGGCTATTGTCTACTTCGTGGCGATGGTGTGGCTCTTCATCGGCGTGTCCATCATCGCGGATCGTTTCATGGGTTCCATTGAAATGATCACGTCACAAGAGAAGGAGGTCACGGTGAAAAAGCCCAACGGGGAGACGCAGATCATCGTGGTTCAAGTATGGAACGAGACGGTGGCCAACCTGACCCTCATGGCTTTGGGTTCCTCCGCTCCTGAAATCCTTCTCTCAGTGGTTGAGATGTTCGCCAGGAACTTCGAAGCCGGAGACCTCGGTCCCGGAACGATCGTCGGTTCCGCGGCCTTTAACCTGTTCGTCATCATCGGCCTCTGTGTGTATGTCATTCCCGACGGTGAGGTGCGGTACATCAAGCATCTCCGTGTGTTCTTCGTCACCGCCTTCTTCTCAGTGTTCGCCTATATCTGGCTTTATTTCATCTTGGCCGAAATATCTTACGGTATTGTGCAGTTCTGGGAAGCTTTCCTTACCTTCCTCTTCTTCCCTATTACTGTCATTCTCGCCTACGTCGCTGACCGTCGTCTTCTCTTCTACAAGTACTTGACCAAGGAATACCGCATTGGCAAACGCGGCGTTATCATCGAGACTGAAGGCGTTGCCGATGTTGAGATGGGTAAGAAGGACGAGGGAGGCCCATTGTACGATGAAAATGTCGACGAAACTGTCAAGGAGTTCGAGGAACATCGCAGGGAATACATGGCCGTCATTCGTGAGCTGCGCCAAAAGCATCCCGACATCGCTATGGAGTCCCTGGAGTCTATGGCCCGCGAGGAAATTATTAACCGTGGACCCAAGTCCCGTGCCTTCTACCGTATCCAGGCCACCAGGAAGCTGACTGGTGGCGGCAACATCATGAGGAAGGCCAGAGAGGAAATCAAGACCGAAAAGGAAGAGGATCTTGATGAAAAGAAGGACGACGAAACCATCCGCATCTACTTCGACCCTGGCCACTACACAGTCATGGAGAACGTGGGTACCTTCGAAGTCACCGTCGTTCGCGAGGGAGGGGACCTCAACACCACCGTTCTTGTGGACTACAAGACTGAAGATGGAACCGCAAATGCCGGAGGTGATTACATAGCCGCTGAAGGTACCCTAGTCTTCCTACCTGGCGAAACTCAGAAGACCTTCAACCTAGAAGTTATCGACGACGAGGTATTCGAGGAGGATGAACATTTCTACGTACGGTTGTCTAACATGCGCTTGGGCTCTCCCGATGGCACTGCCGTGACCCATGCCGTCAACGGTGCTGCTGGACAGCCCAACAAGCCCGTCAAAATGGAACTGGCTGCACCATACGTCGCCACTATCATGATCCTCGACGATGATCACGGTGGTATCTTCAACGTCAGCGAAAAGGACGTAGAGATCGTGGAGTCTATCGGAACATACGAGCTGAAGGTGGTGCGTTGGTCGGGCGCACGTGGCCGCGTTGCTCTGCCCTACAAGACTGAGGATGGCACTGCCAAGGCTGGCAAGGACTACGAGGCAGCCGAGGGCGAACTCATCTTCGAAAACAACGAGACTGAGTAAGTATCAGACTGCCTCTCTTCACCGCCTCTATCTTCATCCAACTCGTTCCACCATGAATTGTCTTGTGGTAGGTAAGGTCAGGGTAAAGTAGGTGAGCCCATCATAGGCAAGAAGAAAAAGAAGAAAAAAAAAAAATAGGTTAATGAAAAAACATCCTTCGCCTTCATTATGGGTCGGTACACTTACAGTCTGATGGCCAAATTGTTTTTGATATCAGCCTTGTCGAAGGATATAAACAATATTGTAAAGAAGAAACTTATCAGTCAAGGCAAACTCTCTCCATGTCAGTTTAAAGTTGTTATCGAGTTAAATCCGTACATGTTTATGGAGGTTATTACAGGGCTATAAAGATGTATATAGATTGTAAGATCTCTTCATAAGCTATGATGTTTTTTTACTCTAATAAAGTAAGTCAATATTGATCAGAGAATCTGTTGGAGGAGAACGTGCTTTCTTGCTCATGGGGACAGACAAGACTCAGACAACTAAAGTGACAGAAAAAACAAGTTATCGTTTTCATTTTTCTGCCGAGATATTCAAGTATTGTCACTCTCCACGCCCTCGGGGCAAACTTGAAGACATATCGTGTTCAGGGAACATTAATAAACACATCCAGATAAATTCCCCCTGATGTTTCTCTTTCCATTAGCCTGAAGGTTCGTTTTTAAACTTGAAGGCGTCTTATACGTTCTCAGATTAATTGCTCTCACATGATTATAGTACTTTGAGATGGAGAGGTTTTACGACGAAGACGAAGGCTAGAATGATAAGCAAATGATGAATAACAAACATTAAGCAATAAATGGGTGGTTGTTGAACAATGAGTGCTCATAAGAGGCGCAGCATAAACAAGATGCAGCATGGAGATATCAGTCTATGCAGTGTTGACGAAGCGGTTCCTTCAGCATCACTAGTCCTCCCACTGCTGTGTGGAAACGCACCGTCGAAAAGAGAGAGCTTTATTTTTCTTTATGAACGATGGTTGGAGATAGACAGATAGGAAGGAGGGAGCTGCCACAGTGACAGAACCACCGTCTGTCTGCCTCCTTCCCCCAGGGTTGGGTGCTGTTATGATAGTAAGAGATGGAATGCAAGAAGATACTATTATCTTAATTCTTATATGCAAACGGAACTCTTGGTTTCTGGGATGTTAAGAATCAAGAGTGTAATTTTGGACGTTGCTAGACTAAGGTTCAGTTCAGAGGGAAAGGAAGAGTAAATGGTCATCACTCATGTCTTTGGCAAGGTAAGAAGAGCCTGTGGGAACCGAGCCACCTGGACGACGGACTCCAAGAGCCATCGAACTGGTTGAAGCCAGACACACCCCAGGCTAAGCTGGAACAATTCCCAGCCTCGTTAGTTATATTTTTGAAAGCTCTCATTCTCTACTGCTGGCCACAGATGCCAGTGTGACGAGGGCTGAGTAGCTGTGGGTTCCAAGGCTCTGCCAAAGAGCATCTGTAATGATCTGCTCCTCCAGAGAGCAGACCAAACTACAGGACACACACGAGTTTGATAATGGCATTAACCAGAGTTAGACGAGGAGTGGTCAAGGCCAGGAGACGGAAGTGGATAAACCAACAATGGTTATGTTTACCTCAAGGTCTCTCGCATCGACGCCACCCATCAAAAATGGCTCAGGTGCTGCTAAAATTCTTCCTAGTTGCCTCATGAATCTACGGGCAATTCACTTTATGCAAGGAGTCCGTCCATCCATCCGTGGGTCTAGACTATAGCCAGTTTCTCCTATCATTCATAAGTTAATCACTTCGTCTATATTCATCCAGTTTGGTCATTTTCTTTTACTCAATTGCTCATCAGCTTTCCCAGTAACCCATCCGATCATAACTTCTCTCAACTCATCCAGATTCATCACTTGCTCTATCCACCTTCTTCTACACTGCATCCACCCACCTATTCCTTGCTCTACCCACCCTCTTCTCTACTTCCCCCACTCACCTACTTCATTGTTTCCTCCATCCACTATCCTCTCCATTTTCACTGCTCATCCAGTTTATCACTTTCCCTTTATCCAGGTCGTCGATGCTCCCACGTCGTCTGACCCGTCCTCTTGCACCACCAGAGACACTGAACACCATCATTGATCAGTAATTCTTCCTTCAGCATAAGCAACGATACACCCAAAACCATCTTTATCTCTCGTATCCAAAAACATTCCCAACTCGGCGAGCAGATTAGACTTAGGGCCCACAATAGCTTGCTCTTTTTGTGATGTGTACGTATGTGGTCACTGGCGAACTCATCCACCGCTTGTGAGTACCACACTCTATCTCACTGGTGAGTACCACACTCATCTCCCTGCCTTTTGGAGGGTGAGAGCCTCTCTGAATACTCGCGAATGAATCTGTTGGTTGTCCTTCGTCTGGTCGATACTGAGCCACTACAGAGGTGGATTGGATTCATGTGTTAACTGGCATATCGTATAGCCAGTCGGTCGTTTACTTTATACATATTCTCTTATCACCGCAAGACTACAGCACACAGGGAGCAGGGGAAAACAACTATTGCGTTGAGGTAACTAAAGCGGAGGGAGAAAGGGAACACACCTTTTAAAAATGGTTACCTCGCACTACAGGGACGGATATTTCTACGGCTTGGCGCCTCTCTCTCTCTCTCTCTCTCTCTCTCTCTCTCTCTCTCTCTCTCTCTCTCTCTCTCTCTCTCTCTCTCTCTCTCTCTCTCACTGAGATGGCAGTATGTGATACTGTGCCGAAGTTTTGCTATTATGTTGAAGTACAGATAGATATCAGGGCAGGTCAGTGAACTTAGTTAATTCCAACGAGCAGTTACGAAAAATTTAGGCCACAAACTTTATATCGCTGGTGTAGCGGAGTGGGAATGTGTGGCCTGGTTGGGAAAGGAGAAAGAAAGAAAGCAGCGAACATCATCAACGTTAGGTAGGGTTTGCGGAGCAGCCACAATCACGGAAGACAAAAAGTTTGTGACGGTGACGAACGAGATCTATATACGCGTGTAGGAGGAGGCAGAGTCACCCTACGTATTCAAGGAGGGAGGCAGGGAGGGAGGGAGGACGAACCGGACATCATCGGCAAGCTATTATTCATGAAGAGGTGAGTGAGGGAGGGAGGCAAGGGGCAGAGGATTCCCGGGGTCTTGGTGAGGGAGAGAGGCAGGAGAGGAAGGTTCTCAGGTTGCAGCTGAGGGAGGGAGAGAGAGGGAGGATGATTCCCAGGCTCCAGGTGAGGGAGGGAGGGTAGGAACTCCGGCTCCAATAGGAGTGAGGAGAGCGATGAGTTACTGTCCGCGAAAACGAGGAATGAAATGTACCCATACGGTTGAGAGAGAGAGAGAGAGAGAGAGAGAGAGAGAGAGAGAGAGAGAGAGAGAGAGAGAGAGAGAGAGAGAGAGAGAGAGAGAGAGAGGAATATTAAAGAGGAAAAGAGGAGGATTGTTATAATGTACATTCTGAAGGAGGGCTGGCATCCATTCTGTTGTTTTACCTTCAGCCAGCTCACTAGCGAGCCATTCAACCAGCCACCCAACCAGCCAGCTAGTCATCCAACCAGCTAACCAGGCAGCTAACCAGCCAGCCAGCGAAACCCACGGCGGAACGCGTCTCTCTCTCTCTCTCTCTCTCTCTCTCTCTCTCTCTCTCTCTCTCCATAGCAACACCGCTAATTCACCACTTGGGTCCCCACCACAGTGGCAGGGTATCTGGGGCGCAGCTCCAGTTCCCCCCTTGAGGAACACGCTATAAATCCAGGGTACCGATCACACACCCCCGCGCGACCTGTCATGTCCTGCAGGGGGTTTAACATCTGGATGTCTCGACCTCGGGGCGGGTACGTGAGCCTCACACAGTGTATTACTGTTGCCCTCACTTGTCTGTGTGTTTAGAGAATGAGTGAGTACCATGGGCTGACTGAACGTCTGTCTGTATTAGGCTGAAATTGTGTAATTCAAAGCGTGTGTGTGTTTTTTACTGTGTTTGTCTGTGATGCGGTGTGTCGTATTTTGGTCATAAGCTTATTTGTACGACTGATTTTGTGTCCGTCTGTTATGTTTGAGTTGCTGGCAGCTTTTGTGATTCAGTGACCGTCTCCATGTCAGAATAAATCTGTGTAATACTGGGTTTATGTAAATCAAACTAAGCCTGTTTTACTCTGTGTGTGTGTGTGTGTGTGTGTGTGTGTGTGTGTGTGTGTGTGGTGTGTGTGTGTGTGTAAGTCCCTTAGAGTCTGTATCTATGTGGTGTTTGGTGATACTGTGTGGCAAAGAGTGCGTCTGTGTGGTACAGAATGCATGGAATGTGTTTACACGGTCCAGAGTGTTTGTGCTTGTGACAAAGACTGCCAGTGTGACACATCGGGTATGTGTGCGGCACAGAATGCGTCTGGGTGGAGCAGAGTGGTGTGTATGTGTGTGTGTGTGTGTGTGTGTGTGTGACAAAGAATATCTGTACTTAAGTCTGTGTGTGTGTGTGTGTGTGTGTGTGTGTGCTTGCGTGCGTGCGCGCGCGTGCGTGTGTGTGTGTGTGTGTGTGTGTGTGTGTGTGTGTGTGTGTGGTGTGTGTGTGTGTGTGCGTGCGTGTGTGTGTGGGGGGGGGGGGGGTTCTCCATGTCTTTGGCCTGTGGCCAAACTAGACAATTAATCTGCTCTTGGCTCGGGGTGAGGCAGCTGCCTAAGTGGGGTTAGGAGGAGGGGGGGGGGGGGGGGGGGAAAGTGCATTTTCCTGTGGTGGGGTTAAAGGCCAGGTAGCGACTTGTTTACTCTCTCTCTCTCTCTCTCTCTCTCTCTCTCTCTCTCTCTCTCTCTCTCTCTCTTCCATACGCTCGCTTTAAATAGATTTTCTTGCCTCGGTGGACATGTCTATCGATGGCCACCCTGCGGTCTCGTCAGATCCACGGCTTCATCAGGGCCATAAAGCTGGCCTGGTGGAGGAGGGAGGAGGAGGAGGAAGCCTACCCCACCAGCCTCTCCACCGTAACCCTCAACATGGCTCGACGTCTCTCTGGGGGGGTTGTTTACGGGGGGGTAACATCACCTTTTCTTGTTCTGGGTTTAGCACTTTTTTCCTCCAGCTCAGGTTTAGTAGTGGAAGTACGTGTCTCCCCAGAGTCTGGAGTTGTACCATATCCCCAGGTTCTGGCGGGTCTACGGTCTAGGGGTACCGCTACTTCCCCTCAAGTGCAATGCTTTAATTACCTCTTGGCGACGACACACGCTTCATTCTTGAGGTCCAGCCTATACGCCCTCTTACGCATCATTACAATAACCAGCTTTTCTTTCTTTTCGTTACTAGAATTGCAATATGCTGTTAGCGGAGGCCAGCTACATAATAATGCTAATGATAATAGTGATGATAATGATAGTGATGATGATGATAACATGATAATTACAATTCTGGTACCATCTTTGTTGCCCTTTTCTGGATCTTTGTGCATCCATAGGTTCGGTGACCAAACATGAGAAGCACATTCATCTTTTAGATACTTTCGTCTGCTGTCCAAAACCACAGTCTCGTAGCTCCCATTCATCCACTACTCTTATACTGGTACAGAATTTCTATACATCTTATCTAGGGTTTTATGCCTTATTTAATCCCATGGTTTCTGGTGGTGGTTTTGTCTTTGTACCTTTTCGAGAATCGTTCACACTGTGTGTGTGTGTGTGTGTGTGTGTGTGTGTGAGTGTACTGTACTGTACCCATATTTCTTTCGTTAGGATGCATTACTATCGTAGTGACATCAGTAAATTGGGTCTCCTGCATCACTGGTTTTCTGAGAAACCCACCGAGCACTTCGTCCAATCAGCCGCCACTCTCGTCCACCAGATAACAACCATCGTACCCAAACTGCTCTTGGGCCGTTGCCCTCCTCCTTCCTCGAGACTGTATCGCCCAAGTTCCCTCAGTGTTGTCCCCGAGTATCCCTCTATACCATGCTTGATACACATGATGTGAGAACGTGGGGCGGTGTCATTTCTCTCCTCACTGTTCCTAAGGAGGTGTGTGTGTGTTGTGTGTGTGTGTGTGTGTGTGTGTGTCAGAGTGGGTGTGTGTGTGTGTGTGTGTGTGTGTGCGCCAAGCTCATGGACTTTGTACAAGCCCGACTTCCGTATATTTACCTGCATGTGCCTCGTGTGTGTTTATGATTGATATCGAAAGGGTTTATTTGCTCACTGCTGGAGTTGAGGAGTTGCTAGGCGGGCGACGTGTGGTGGGGAAGAACCTTGGGTTGAGGGACGTTACTGGGGAAGAACTTTTGGTAATGATAAGTCAGGAGCATTAGGAAGCTATACTGAGGCACGAGTCGCGGCGAGTTCAGAAGGGAGGAGAGGTACGAGACGGAGGGAGAGGCTGCATCGGTGTTCGTACAAGGTGAGCGGGAGTTGTAGGAACGGATGTTAATTCCTAAGACGGGAAAAGAGCGAGACCGGCGAGGTCTATCAGCTGACGACCTCCGGGTATTGATCAGCTGATCAACTTTTTTTTTTTGCCTGGCAAAGAAATCGGTATTCCGGCCTTGAAATGAAAATAGAATATTGGACCCGGTCGCTTCATTGTTGCTGAGCGATGCACCGAAGTCCGTGATGTCCTCAAGACGTTCGTGGCTTTGACACGTCCATGGCAGTAACACGTTCGTAGAACACGCACGGGAGGGGCTAGGTCTTAAGAGGTGTACTACTCTATGCTCCAACGTTGGACCGTGGGAGCTGTAGCTGGTATAACGAGGAAGCAAGAGATGTTCCTAGCGAGTCGTGTTGCTCTGTGTAGGCCACTGCTGACTACGTATGTTTTGCCTCCATCCCTCGTCTTGTTTTTCCCCGCCCCTGAGTCTGGCTCATCCATGACGAGACTTAGCGATGGATTTGTGCTCTCCCTGCTCCATGTACTCGTCCCTCTGCAACAATTCCACAAATGATTGTGTTGTTGTGCAGCCAGGAGGAACGTTGAGATAAGTACTCATGTTTCAACTCCCGCGGAGTAAGCTTCAACAGATCATTTGATAGATATTTTCTTCTCGATTTTAGATTTTAGAAAAGAACCCTGAAAATAGTTTTCGCTGGAAACTGACTGGTTGAAGGGACACACTCGGTCCGGATCTAGGCACCATGGTATCAACACTTCCTGTCGTGTATTGTGGCACTATGTGTATATAGGTTGCACAGCCTGACCACTTTCTGGTCACCAGCCACTTCCCAGAGAGATGTGTTGTCATCACCCATGTGTGTGATGCTCTACCCTCACACTGTACAGCTGGAGATTAAGGTTTTGTTAATTGCAATGTTCGCAAGATTCTAATAGGATTTCACACTGTCTTCTCATCAAAACAGAGTGTGTAATGCTTGTGAATATCACGTATTTATGAACTTGTTGTTGTAAGTAATTATATTTCTCTGGTACCCACATAAACGACTCTGAATAATTCAGTGGTACAGTATTCAACATGATGGCTAGTAACAGTTACTGTAATTCTCTAGGGTAATGTTTCGAACTGGTTCAGTGAAAGGAGGAGAGAGGGGAGGGGTAGCCGAGGCCAGCATAGGGTACCTGAGGCGATGTGTCCGTAACAAGCCAAGAATTTCAACGACCTACCCTTCCATCCGCAAGATACGGAGCTCAGGTTATATTCTCCTTCGACCACAGTCAAATAATAACGACCGAACAGGTAGTTCTGCACCGGTGAAGGTCGGCATTATAGTGAGGGTAGCGCCTGGACCACTACCTCGTCCCGTCCCTTCGGTGCCCTGGAGACACCAACCCATTAAGGCACTTCACTGATTTTGCGGGTTTATGGCAAAGCTTAATCTCTTAAGCGGTATTCCGCTCCACAGAGCTTGCGGGAGCTGTGTTTTGTCGAGAAACTGATAAATGGTAGACAGCAGCAGTGTATGACGTGTGTGTGTGTGTGTGTGTGTGTGTGGGGCAAGGTAGGGATACTAGGAATCGAGAACGGCGGATTTGAACTTAGAAACTGTTATGAAAAAGAGGAATGGGCAAGAAGCACTGAGCACCGCCTGGGATACGCCGTGGTTGGTTCAGAGTAACAGTTGAAGGTAAAAGATAATTCAGTAGATCAGATGCTGTAGACATACTTGTCCATCCCCGACAAATATATATAATAGTAATGAATATGTCGATGGAAGAATGGGTGAATAAAGTCCCGCATGAGCGGAAAAGTGGAAAACGAAAAAGAAAAGGGTTAATTTTGAACGATAAATGAATTGAAAATAACAATTATTATTCTATTGAATTATAAGTCATTTGCGATGATAATCTTGTGCTGGGAGATTCCTGCCTGAATGTATGTGGGTCAGAGGCGGAGGAGGAGGAGGAGGAGGGTGGGATGTGCAGGGCTCGGGGAGTGAAGGAGGGAGGGAGGGAGCTGTGTCTGGCGGGTAAAGGGGTGGTAGGAAAGCGTAGGAAGGAAAGAGGAGGTAAGGCTCAGGACCAGGTCGAGGGAAAGGATTAGTTTCTGGCTCTTGAGGCGGACGACAATGTTTTTCTAGGAAGACTGTCCCAGTAAAGTAGGGGGGAGAGGGGAGGAATTAGAAAGCCTCGGAGAAAGGCTGTCGGAGAACCTCTCATTCTTGAGGATAATGGAGGCCTTATTGATCACCCACAACGCCGACGGAAGCTTTTGGAGAACATCTCTGAAAATTAGCGGAGCTGGTGTGTTTGTGTGTGTGTGTGTGTGTGTGTGTGAAGGAAAGAGACTACGCCACAGCGACCGTTCGTGCGACGCACGCAACAACACGTGTGGCTCACATAACAACAGTCAAGTACGTGGTTGTTAGTCAGACGATGCGCTCAGGTTCGCCGAGTACCACCACCATTCACTCATGCAACGTGTCAGTCGGTGTGAGAAGTTGTTAAACCTGTCCTATTTGGCATCCACGTGGACGCTTAGGCCATGAGAGGAAGAGCGTTGGACGCAAAGGTGTTATAAACAAGGACGTGAGTGTTATAAGTAACGAAGGGGAAACGAGAGCACATGGGAAGATTTGCAGACGCTCAGCACTAGGCCAGTACCAGAATCTTGGCATGTGTTTAAGGTGGCTTCGTGTCCTTCCCAGTTCCTACCTCTCATTTATTTTGTTCTTGTATATATGAATATGAATGATGAGCAGACTGTGCTCTATCCCACGCTTATTTAATTAACGTTTTAATTTTCTTAGCAGTTAGTCATTTCAAGCAAGGGGTTTCTTTTTTTTTTTTTTTTTTTTGGCGGAAGGATATTTTTAACCTACGCCTTGTATAGACTGAATGATATTGTGATCACTCTATGTCATCTGTCTATCTTATATTTTCGCTTCTCTGTTGAGCGACGTAAGTTTGATGATCCCAAGGAGGACATGCTACACTCTCATGACTCCCACATCACGTACGGATCCCTTCACAAGAGGATCAAAGACACTGCCAGGGGACCACGACCCGTACCTCACACATGACGACGAGTATGGAAGACTCGATCCTTATTATGACCGTAGCGGTAGAGATTGACTTCGACATTGGCTCGCGTTCCTCCCATCCATCCCCTCAGAACATGGGATAGACTGAGACATTATTACAACCTTGGTCTGTCTGCACTAGGTTGTAAAGCAGGTAATTGTAGTTTTTTTTCAAACACCAGAAGAAATTAACTTTGTGACACCTGCCGCACGTTGAAGAACACCTTCGGTCCCTGGGTCAGCGATGCCTAACAGGTATCTGTTTAGTTAGTCGAAATAGACTGAATCGAGCAACTGTGGGTTAGGGTCATGGTTGGATGGTCTATAGTCTGGCCTTATCTAATCCTTTTAATCACAGGACTACAATGTATGTGCATGCAATTTCTTCCTGGGATTAACAGAATCTGCTTCACCTTCTTCACTTGTCAGGTTACAAGTGGAGGTCATCAGCTGGACTGGCAGGTTTTCCTTAATTTGCACAATACGCTCACTGCGTAACTACCTATTTGCAATTACCTGTTTGTACTGAGCGGGAAAGGAGTTTTACTCTCGTGTGTGTGTGTGTGTGTGTGTGTGTGTGTGTGTGCACGCCTATTTGAGAATACATCGCGAGTGAAAAGCCGCCTCAGATGAGGCTCTGTCGCCGTCACTTGACAAAAAGAGTATCGACTCGTCCAATTTTCCCCTCTCCTGCTACTCTCCTCGAGCATAAAGACGAGCAAATGTCCACCACACAAAACCTTAACTGTCACAATAAATAATGACATCAGCACTGCCCCTCCATCTAAGCTTCCTCTGTGCTATTAAAGGTCATCTGTTCTATGCTTATAGTCTGTTCTCTAGACGTAAAGGAGGACGGAGTAGAGATTTCTTCCTTCTCCTTTAAGGCCACACACCCCCCCAGGCTGGGACAACAGTGCAGTCATCCCTTCTTTGTTGACAAAATAGCTGGCGTTGAGTTCGCTCGCCCTCAACTCGTGCAGCTATGTGGCTCAACATTTAAGAGTATCTTATTGTTTCATCTAATCGTTATTCTGCTTTTGCGTGTTTTCAGGCATTTCCTTCAATATCATTTACTTGAAGAATATTTTTTTTCGTACTGTTCGCCATTTCCCGCATTAGCGAGGTAGCATTATGAACAGAGGACTGGGCCTTAGAGGGAATATCCTCACCTGGCCCCCTTCTCTGTTCCTTCTTTTGGAAAATTAGAAAAATAAACGAGAGGGGAGGATTTCCAGCTACCCCCTCCCTCCCCTTGTAGTCGCCTTCTACGACACGCAGGGAATACGTGGGAAGTATTCTTTCTCCCCTATCCCCAGGGATAAAAGAATATATATATATATATATATATATATATATATATATATATATATATATATATATATATATATATATATATATTCTTTTAACTATCGTCTCTCGTGTGAGAGCAGTTTTATGGTTCACATGGAAGCATAAAACTTCCCTCACATGAGAGACGATTGTTAAATCTACATGAATACTACGCCACAATACACAAGACGTCTACACCGGCGAAGCACTTATTGTCGGGGAACAGCAAACAGAACTAAACAGCCAGAACACGGGCCAAGACAGGCTACTACACCTACACGCCCCAGCATAACGTGACAACCAATGAGCGCTGTTTGCTCATTCGCCTACTGGTATTACTCATCCTCATCCAGCGACCCACAGTCATTCCCGGCTGGTCCACTTACCTCCCCACACGCTCCTGAAATTGATGTCTGGATGTCTGGATGTGAGGCACGTTAATGCTACAGACACGAAAACGATCCCTCATATTCCTGGAACGCTTTTTACGTTCCCTCAGGGAGAAGAGACATTGCCAGTGATGATACGTTTTAAAACAGATTTGGAGACACTGATGAGAAATCCTTTATGGTGCTATTAAGAATTCCTGGGCGTTAACTTCGTGATTTACATGTTGGGGGTTAATGGTCAAAGGATTTTCATAAGGGAGATTAGTGTGTCAGAAAATGAGAAAAGTTTTCTCTAGATCTTACCTACAGATAGGAGGAGGCTGTTCCAAAGGGGTACTGCCGGGGGCATCTGTGTACACAGTGCATCTAGAAATGCTAAACAACAATTACGCATCTCTAGGAGTGTGTTAAGAACACACTGAGCTATTACAATCCTGTATATCGAAGTGACACCATTAGAAAAGTTCCCATCTGCGACCAGATTGGGGCAAAAGCGTCGCTGGCGTACTCGCCTCATTTCTGATTCATGTTTTCGAATTCATGAAAGACTTTCGAATCCAAAGATGGCCAAGCATCCCATCAGTGTGGCTTTTATAGTCAATTGTACTTGAGGGTATGGAGCTGGGAGGCTCCCACACTGCGTGGCTCTTGTGCTTGGTGGCTCCTGGGGCTGGGTGGCAGCTAGACTGGGTGGCTCCTGGGGTTGGGTGGCAGCTAGGCTGGGTGGCTCCTGAGCTGCGTACCCCTTGGCCTGCGTTGCTGCTGGCCTGTGTTGCTTCTGGCCTGAGTGCTCCCTTCCCTGGTTGGTTTCAGGGTCGGTCTCAGACTTGGCCTCGCCAATCAGAGACAACGTAGTTCCTTGAGAAAGTTAAGAATCTGATCTTATATTCAGCAGTGGATCCCACAGTCTGCAGAGAGTTGAGCACCAGGTATACACACTATCTCGCTAGCTTACTTTATCTATATTATTGGTTGTTACGTTGTAGGGTCTGTTCGTTTATCGATTTGTACGTGCGTATATGTCATTATATATATATATATATATATATATATATATATATATATATATATATATATATATATATATATATATATATATATATATATCCCCTGGGGATAGGGGAGAAAGAATACTTCCCACGTATTCCCTGCGTGTCGTAGAAGGCGACTAAAAGGGGAGGGAGCGGGGGGCTGGAAATCCTCCCCTCTCGTTTTTTTTTTAATTTTCCAAAAGAGGGAACAGAGAATTGCGCCAGGTGAGGGTATTCCCTCAAAGGCCCAGTCCTCTGTTCTTAACGCTACCTCGCTAATGCGGGAAATGGCGAATAGTTTGAAAGAAAAGAAAAAGAAAAATATATATATATATATATATATATATATATATATATATATATATATATATATATATATAATCATTCGTGTAAGCAGGCAGAATAATTTCTGTAATACACAGTTTGTTAAAGATCATTGCATGTTTAACGTTCACTCTTTCTGTTTTTTTTTTTTTTTCATTTTTTCTCACCAGACGTTTTGCTTCATTAGATAAAGTGTGAAGTAAATGTCCTACATTCATCTTCACTTCATTCTTGAAATACGCGACACGTCTCATGTATTACCCTACTGTCCACATAGAATCCAGTAACGTGTATATGTTTACTGAACTGACGAGGCATCATTCACTCCGCTGGATGTGGAGCGTGCCTTGTATTCACCTACATTTGTCTAACTGTACACGCAAGTTGCTCGAGTGCCCGTAATGCCTTGCCCTTGTCATGGCATGTACGCTGGTAAGTAAAACGCTTAAAATAATAGAAAAAAAAGCTAATTCTCACAACACACACACACACACACACACACACACACACACACACACACACACACGAGACGCGCCTCTTTAAGTTGTTTTAGTGGTCTGGTCACTCCACACAGTCCCTCTCGACTTTGAAATCATGTGATGGATGTTTGGGAACTCTCGTAAGGAAGTTATGTAGTGGCAAATGTAGATTATCTCGCTAGATATGTTCGTGTGGGGAGGAGGAGGAGGAGGAGGTATGCATGCTGATGAGAGAGAGAGAGAGAGAGAGAGAGAGAGAGAGAGAGAGAGAGAGAGAGAGAGAGAGAGAGAGAGAGAGAGAGGCGTGCTAAAGCACAAAGCACGAGTATTTCTCTTGAGAAGTATTGCCAGTGTCATCTAGATTCAGTGGCTCTGCCCCACTGCACATCGTCACAGTGGTGGGATAGCTGTAGTGGTGTTAGTGGTTGGTCCAGACGGTTCTCCTTCGACCTCACATCCACTGGGAGACTATTGTGTGTGTTCGTTTCTTCCAAGCACCTGCCCTACCACACTGCTGTCTCCCACACCCACCTCGAAGACCCTTCACTCCCTCTGCTATCTTATAGTCATCCCCATTTTACTTCCACAATACACAGCTACGTCTGGGCATGAGTTCGAGAGAGTGAGTTTCGAACTCCGAGCTTCAGAAGCCGTAGCCACCTCGACCCTGGGAAGCGGAGCGTATGTAAACCTTGTTATTATCTAGTTCTTGGCGAGGTCAGGCCGCCTTACACCCAGCCACGGTGAGATACAGCCTGCCAGCCCGCGAGGACAGTAAAGGGGCGTTCCACAAAGTTGAAATTAACATAGCATAAAGCAAGCCGGTCGCCCTTCCCTCCCACTTTGGGTTCGGTCGGAGAACGTTTTTGAACGTATGATAGCGCGGGTCATCGGATGGGAGCTTCTGTATGTGTGTCGTGTTGGATGTTAAGTTCATAAAATGCTCACCAGGACACACTGTGGCCGCAGAATTGTACATAAAAAAGGTTGAGTTACGATATTCTTGACAGCAATATTCGCACCCAAAAGCGATGCTGGGAGAGGGATGTTTACTGTCATTAGTGTGTGTGTGTGTGTGTGTGATCACTATTTTTTTTTTTGGGGTACGTATATATTTCCACACATAAGGGGGGAGGGGGTTGTTATTTCATGTGTGGCGGGGTGGCGATGGGAATGAATAAAGGCAGACAGTATGTTATGTACATGTGTATATATGTATATGTCTGTGTGTGTATATATATGTATACGTTGAGATTTATAGGTATGTATATTTGCGTGTGTGGACGTGTATGTATATACATGTGTATGTGGGTGGGTTGGGCCATTCTTTCGTCTTTCCTTGCGCTCCCTCGCTAACGCGGGAGACGGCGACAAAGCAAAGCAAAAATATGTATTTCCATGTATGTATGCACACATAGACACCCTCAGCTTATGCCAGGTACTCTAGCTTGGATACCTGGCACAAGTCATTTGTCTACGTATGCCATATTGTGCGTCAAAACGTATGTATACGTGTGTCTGTGTGTTTGCGTACACGTTAACTTACCTGGCCTGCTTCATATTCCGTGTGAAATATGCTCTTGTCACTGAAGGTCTTGTATGACATCATGAATGTGACTTAAGAAGCGCTTTATCGATTATAAGGACAAAAGGTCAAGGTCACACTACCCGTATGTACCTAGCGCGTGACTCCCCGTGTTGCTAGTGTGTGTGTGTGTGTGTGTGTGTGTGTGTGTGTGTCCCGCTGCCAGCCGCACGATACATAGTCTGGCTTTCCCCTCTATCCCTCCTGCTACCACGGGACGGATCTTCCGTCCAGCGTAGCTCTTACGGCATCAAACACATCCAGTAATTATCTAATGGTTCGTGTCGGCAGCGGATATCCACTGGCAGCACAGCACAGGTTACTGTAACAACACTTCTTGGAATCTCTCTCATTCTTTTTTTGCCTTCCTATTTGGCAGGATTGATGATTATGAATATCAATGGTTAAATTAGAATTGGTAGTTTTTCTCCATTCATGGATTCCTCGTAATCGTAGTGGAGTCAATGTATAACTTTGTTGACAGTAGAAAACGTATTTTAAATTCTCTGTTTGTCTTCCTCGTCTACTGTTTAGATAACTCGGTATAACCGGTTGTTAAGTTGCTGTTGTGATTGATAATGTTCTTAAGGTACCGAACACTGTTTTGTTTACTCTTTGTATCCCCTCATTGTACCTCAGGCAAAGCGTCTATCTACAGTTCTGTTATATACTTGACCCACGAACAACTCACTCTTCCTCACAACACTCCAGATAGGTACCTAACCCCAGATGGTGTGCTGTAGGTACGTACTACCATCCTACATATTGTACCATCCATCACAACCTCCGTCACAATATTCCTGGTAAATACCCACCAACATCCTGTGTGTTGTACCCTCCCCTACAACACTTGGGGTTGTAAGTCCGTACCTATTGCCATCCTACGTGTTGAACCTACCCTTACAACACTCAAGGCAGGTACCTACCACCCACGCTCAAGCACCTTCTTTTTTTCCCCTCAAACACCAAATAAAAAAGATAGTAAACAAGAACCCCAGAGGCTGAGGCTCATAAGTCAAGAGAAATCAACATGAGAAAGTAAATCTTCCATTGCTGCCTGCCGTAACTGGCGACCAAAATGTTTTACTGTACAGCTGTTGAGAGATGGTAAGTAATGGTTCATCACTTAGACACACAGGCGCCTCCTCCTCAGGGCTGTGGGGGTATTGGGAAACGATAAGAATCGGAAAAGGATTTCTATATTCCCATCTTCCCTTACCAGTTTGTCAGGGTCATAAACAGCACGGCGTCTGTCACCCTCTAACACATTGGGTGACCCTTACATCTTGAGCTATTTTGAGGTGCACATAAAGAGCTTTTCAGGTATGTTATCTCTCTTCCTCATGTACTGAAGTATCAGCTAGTAGTTGTGAAACTTGACCATTAACTCTTCTAAATAAAGAAAACATTACACGTACGACTGTTAATTTGAACTACCTAGTCCTTGTCATTGTTTTTTCTGATAGATGAATCGCGTTCAAGATCTACCTAGGCATTTTTTTGGGGGTCCTTCATCGGTCAGTGCGAGGGTGTTGAGAATGGTGTATGTGGAGGCTTTAATTCCCCTGTGCTGTGGAATTTTTCTTCTTCCCTCGCATTCAAGACCTCCTATTCGTATGAGAACCTTTTTATATTTTTAGATCATCGCCCCCAAGAGGACTCCACCACACTAGGATGAACCACGTCCTTGTGTTACGCACAGTCTCCTCCCAGACCAGCTGGTGGCATGGTGGATGTCAGTCCTCAACAATGACTTAGTTTAGTGAGCACGAGTGGTTCATTTGTGTGGTGTCTCCCTTACAATCATCTTGTTCAGGGCCTCCCTCACGCTTGACTTATCTAACTGGGTAAGACTAATCACTACTGTAAATATACAGATTAGCAACACTCTTTCTACATCACAGTGTTATTTAATAACTAAAATAACCCCTCCAGGTGAATTGAGACTATGAAATGAATATCGTCTGGCGTTAATGTTACAAAGGGTCTGTTTTCAATTATGTAAATATCAGTTAGACAGTTTAGGAAACCACGGGTATGGGTACATGTGTCGGGAGGGTTGGTATAATGTGTACGATGTGTCCATGGCATGTATCCGGAAGTGTGTGGCGAGGGTTTGGACACGTGCCCATGTAAGGCACTCTGATGCAGTTACGCGCTTCCGTTGTCGCCAAGCAAGACATAAAGCGTGTGTGTCTTACACCCACACATTTACGTTAAGTGTCTGTACGTGTTCCTTGCTCGTGATGAGTGTCCGGATTTTGCTCTTGTAAGTTGAGTGTCAGGACAACCTCCTCAGAGTCAGTGGTGAGTGTTTGGACAGACGACTCCCCTACTCCAGGAAGTCGAACACTTACTTGCCCTCTTACCTTCCAGCTCTGCTGTTTTCTACAATGATCCCCGCAGGAGTTAAGAGTATCGATCGAGACATTGTGTGTTATATGTATATAATACTTAAGTAATGACTCGCGGCTGATCTTCACCAAATATTTGATGGATTAGAATATTTACAGAGGGCAACTCCGGCCTTGTTTAAATATACTCTGTGCTGTATGAGAGCAGACCGTGGAACTGGAATAGATGTCGCACCTCTTTGTTAAGTCGTTCCTCTTCTTTAACGGCATTTACTCCACCTCTCTTTCTCTGTACATTCTCTGCAGACGTTGTGCTCAAGCGTAAAATTCATTTCCGCCACTAGCATTTATGTAATTGTGGGACAGATGTTTGTCAGGACATACAGTAACTGATGGATGGGGTTAGTTAGTGGTGGTCGGTGGTGGTGATGGCAGCTGGTGGTGGTGGTGGCTGGCAAAGGTGTGCTTCAGTAAAGTGAAAATCGTCTTTTCCTTCGACTTGACTTTCTCTTCCGCAAGTTTTTGAGGCGGGCGGGAGGAAGTCAGTAATGGCAGGCGGACCTGGGCTGGCTGCCACCTTCTCTTTTTCTTCTTTCCCTTTCTCTCTTTCTCTCTTCTCTCTCTCTCTTTCCCAAGTCTTATTTCTTGCTTTACGTGCCTTTGTTTTTCATTCTCTTTCACCAGTTTATTCTTTCCTCTTCTTCAATGCCTCTTCACCGTGTCCTCACTATCACTGTGTCCTCACTATCACTGTGTCCTCACTATCACCGTGTCCTCACTATCACCGTGTCCTCACTATCACCGTGTCCTCACTATCACCGTGTCCTCACTATCACCGTGTCCTCACTATCACCGTGTCCTCACTATTTCTCCACCACTGTGACGATAATTTTGTTCTCAGTTCCTCTTCTTTCTTACCATTTCCTGGTTTTCCTTCCTCCTTACCCTCTATTACTCTCCTATCCAGTGTCTTCTCTCCTTCGCTTCTGTGTCAGTGATATCACCGTCTCTTCCCTCCTACTAAACCTCCCTGCATCCTCCTTATCTCCAAGTCCCTCATCCTGTAGGCTTGACCCTCCGGTAAGTCGAGAGGGAACAGATATCAGGTCGCTCGTCTGAACCTTAATATGGTATCTACTGATAAGACCGCGATGGTTAATGGAATTAATTAATAACCTTTCTCACTCTGTGTCTTTATTGATATATATGTATGTATATTTACATGTATGTATGTATGTATGTATGTATGTATGTATGTACGTATGTATTTAGATATTTATGAATGAAGTTCTTCAGCCATTAATATCCAGAGTTATGACCCATCCAGCGCGACCGGTGACCTTCATGAAGTACATGTGTCGTGATTAATGTCGAGGATTTACAAGCTCGGACCGTGAACCCGGACTGAATACCAAGGCAACAAACCCGCCAGAACACGCTTCCCTCCTCCCTAAGCCAGGAACACAGGCAGGCCAACAGCGGAACATTGTTAGCAACTCCAGGCTGTTCAGCTCGGTCTAGGGACACGCAGGCCATCATTATGCTTGTAGAGAACCAAGAGTCTGATACAGCTTCCAGACCTCACAGCTTACTCGTAGAAGGCTTACGCTCAGGGAGGTGGTAGCTGAACCACACACTTCATGGGTCTCTCGGGGAGGGGCTGGCTGAACCACACACTTCATGGGTCTCTCAGGGAGGGGCTGGCTGAACCACACACTTCATGGGTCTCTCAGGGAGGTGGTAGCTGAACCACACACTTCATGGGTCTCTCAGGGAGGGGGTAGCTGAACCACACACTCCATGGGTCTCTCAGGGAGGGGCTGGGTGAACCACACACTTCGTGAGTCTCTCAGGGAAGTGGTGGCTGAATCACACACTTCTTCAGGCTTACAAGGAGGAGTTAAAGTGCACGACGCACTTCCCTACGCGTCTGACACACACCTCCGTCAAGACACTGCTTACATCTGGACTACAATTTGTCAGTTTTCTGTTGACGGTTTCTTAAGCCTGTGACCAGCAAGGCGTTAATGGATCTTTAAATAAATTTTAACCCCAGAGTGACAGTGGCGATTCCTTGCTCGGCTAGATTCCGGTTACGCAGTGAAGCCATGCAGTGCTTACACTGCGCCAGTGATCAGTGACACTGGCTGGTAGTCCCCGTCCTCTCTCACAGGCTTCCTGGGTGAGGGTAGGAGTGGAGGGACCTTGCACACCGCGCCAGTAGTTATCTGTAGAGGCGTCGAAGGTGGAAAATAAGGTAATCCCATTGTCTGCATGGCTAGTTCCCTTGCCAGAGAGTTGCGTTGGAATTAACAGTATAGAAAACCCCCCAGCAATAATGATGATGATCATGATAATAATGATGATGATAATGATAATGATGATAATGATAGTACTTCCCACGGTATCGACCTTGAGGCTACTTACCTGTTATTTTTGGGAATATGGATCCTTGTTAGAGCCATAACTCTGCCCCACCCACACTGTACAAAATCCGGGTCTCGCGTCCCCTCCCCAATCCCTACACCCCCTGACAGGGCCGTGAGAGACACGCACGGGTGTCTGCTCCGAGCGGGAGCAGTGGAGCTGCTACCCTCACAACCAAACTATGGAATGGCTCTTCATTTCCGTCATCGGCTGTAACTTGCCAACTTAGTGGACGAATATGGCGACGGGTGCCACGCCACCAAGTTCTCGGAAATGGAGCCGAAATGAATTTTGGAAGTTATGAGATAAAGAAGGATTTCATGACGACATGGTGAGGTACGCAGAGAGCTGACAGTCTTCTACGTCTTTTCCCATACTTTGCACTCTGTTGTTTTCCTGTAATTTTAACTTCATCGTTCTCACATCATATACACGCCACCACCTCAGCCCTGCATCCTGGTACCCACACTTCAGCCAAGACCGACCCTCCACCTTCCATTACACACATTGATTCATCAACCCAGGTAACTCCTTCGAGTTTGGAACGTCAGAACATAAAGTACGACGGGAACTGCTAAAGGCTTTCTTGTCCGTAGGGGCGACTCGTCTTTACACCCAGCTATCATTAGCCTCGTGTTTATCTAACCTATATTTGAAACGTCCTCTAGGGTTAGTCTTTATGGTCTAACTAGGCGACTTGTTAGACTTGTTAACTATGTACACGGAGTACATAGTTGCCGGAGAGGTGCGGCAGAATCCTCCAGGATCGTCCAGGAGCAGAGACCTGAGGGGCAAAAGTTAGCCCAGCGCCTGATGGCTCCTCAAGTTCTCTCAGCCCCCTTCGCCCACCAACCGCCCAACCCTTCCCTTGCATTACCTCCTCCTTTACCAGACCTCAGTGTACCTCCCTCACCATCCCGGTTCCCATTAGAAACCCCATTCCACCCCCATCCACTCCATTCCCCGACACACACTGTATCCCCAGCACCCAATACTTTTCCATACGTTCCATTTCACTTGATCTGACCAGCTCCCTCAGGGCCAAGCATCAGGGCGGCTGGTACCATACACATATATAAAAGGCGATACATGGAAATGCTCTTAACCTTATAATAGGAGATTACTATGGCATGTGCTACCAGGTCCTGACACGATCAGAAGTAACAAGAAAACGACTTTACGATGAAAAACGTTTAATTCGTGATCACTTTTTTTTTTTTTTATACAGGTGTTTACATATGACGTGTTAGAGCCGGTGTGTTAGAAGTGAGGTGAGAGTAGTTAAAAGGGGTGATTGGTAAGACGTGGTGTGTTAGAGGTGACGTGTGTAGGTGATTTGGGGAATGTGACAGTAAATAGGCGATATGTGAAGGATGACAAGCAAGGGTAACCCATAAGGAAATGATTCATACGATGAAATTTATGAGAGGTACCGTGTGAGAAGTGTCAGAAAACGAGAGGCGGTGTATGAGAGATGACGTTTCAAAGACGACATACGAGAGACGACGACGTGTGAGGAGGAGTGTGATGTATTGAGAGAGGGACGTGTGATAGACGTGAGGTGTGGGTTACGGGTCAGAGGATGTAGAGCCTCGTCCCCCCCAACCCCCCACCCCCTTTGACGTCATTCGGCCTTTCTAACTGTGTAATATTTCATAGCATAGACGTGGTAGGAGCCGGCTGCAGGCATGCCGCAAACATTATCCTCAACCACCTCCTTCACCTTCATATATATATATATACACACAATGTGTTGCATTCTGTGGTATACCCTGCTTTCATCGCCAGAGAGAGAGAGAGAGAGAGAGAGAGAGAGAGAGAGAGAGAGAGAGAGAGAGAGAGAGAGAGAGAGAGAGAGAGGAGGGGGCATGTAGCAGATTCTATAATCATCGTATGTGCTATCATCGGGGGTGTCTCTAGAGAGTATCAGCTTTATGGAAGTATTAAGAAACACACACACACACACACACACACACACACACACACACACACACACACACACACACACACACACACACTCGCTAGACGGCTCAGCCTAACCAATAATAGAGACCAGGCTGGTCTCGAGGATATTTTAAGCACCTAGTACGAGAGAGAGAGAGAGAGAGAGAGAGAGAGAGAGAGAGAGAGAGAGAGAGAGAGAGAGAGAGAGAGAGGCTTGCCCGGCTGGTGACCCCTGGCAGGCCGACGCACACTAGGGAGGGGTAAGGTAAGGAGGAGCCGACCCTCACTATCTCCACATGCTGTTTTTTTTTTTCAGCTGATTTTCAGAGTCGTAATCATAGAATGAAAAGCGCAATATAGGTAAAAAAAAAAAAAGAAAAGAAAGAAAAAGGAGGATCCTTAAAAGAAGACCTCGATCTTGTTATGGATCGTGTTCGCTGGATGCGATCCTGACGAAGGTGAGCATCAACGTAATCTTGAGGGAGCTCAGGAATGCTTGAGATCCTCTGACGTTGTCTATGTCTGGTATCATAACGCTGCTTTAATGGTGGTGCTTGTACATGTGTATAATACATAGCATCACGAACCCTTTTATTGGGCTTCTGCAGCTTCGAGGCTGCGCTCTGCTAAGAAGCAGGGGAGTGATGGAGGCCCTTTTTAGGAGAGAAGGTCTTGGACGAGATTGTACGCCCTCTTATCTCCATCTGACTGTGGTGCAGCCGCGCCGAAGGTGATTTTACTAACATACATGCATGGGAATAATTGCTTCCAATTACGTGATGAATTCAGCTTGATAGAATTTCACAGGTCGAGGAGTTGGAAGGTGGAGGCGTGTGTACATCCTAACGATATAATGGTTTAACCTGGGAGAGTTCAGCGTTTATGAGATGATGGTTAACGAAGTGAAGTTTATGATTATATATATATATATATATATGTGTGTGTGTGTGTGTAACATTAGTTTTTGGATGTATTTGGGGAGGAGCATCAAATTTTACGTCTTATGTCTTAAATTCCCTTGTGATCTTGGAATAATATTTGAAGTTTATCCAGTTTATCAATTTACTTTTCGATATTGTGTTGTAAAGTATCGGATGCTTATTTCAGTGAACATTGATTTTAGATTAGGACTATAATTAATCTTCACTCCTGAGGAAGAACTTTTGGTTCTTCTTCTTCTTCTTCTTCTTTAGTATAATTATATATTATCAAGATGATAGTTATGATAATCATGGTTGATGTTAATTTTATTGTTATATTAGTGGGAGGTACTAGTAATAGCGTTATTTTTATTATTATTATTATTGTTGTTGTTGTTGTTATTGTTATTATTATTATTATTATTATCATTATTATTATTATTATATTATTATCATTGTTATTATTATCATTTTTATCATTATTATTGGTATTTGTAGTAATAGTATTAGTAGAAGTTGTAGTTGTAATAGTGTATTCGTAGTAGTAGTAGTACTCGCACCACTTAGTATTAAGGATAGCAGTAATAACAGCAGTAGCAGAGGTAGCCGAAAGGTTAGTATTAACCCGATGATGCGAGCTTCTTTGTCTTCCTTTCGTTACTAATTCGTTATCTCTTCTTCCCCAGGTGAGTATGGCTCTGCGCGGCTCCCCAGAGGTGACCTGTGTGAGTAGTGCTGTTTCTTACCTTCCTCCTCAGCCCTCAGTAGCGGCATCCACTCCCTCGCAACACCTCCAGCCACCCTCCCTTACATATCACCACTTCCTTCAGTCGCACCATTAACCCAGTGTTAAGAAAAGTCTTTTGACGTTACTTATAGATGTGCTGAGAGTGGGATTCTATGACGCGTGACTGTTTAGGCAACTGCGACATAGATTCAGGTACTGTGCATCCTGGAACACAGTCCTGCCGTGCGTCGTAAGCGGAACTGTGAGTCAGTCAGATCCCCAAAACAGTTCGTAAGCTGGACGGTTGGAATGTGAGATTTCGTGAACAGTAGAACGAAAGAAGATGTCGCCGTTCGACTCCATGTTTTCCCCTTTTTGAGAGAAATGTGAAAATGTGTGTCGTCAGTATAGAATCCAACGTCAGTTCAAAGATGGCCTGTACGTACGGTCGAAAGAGTATCTTCTTAAATGTCTCTTTTATCGATGGATACAGTGACTCTTCTGCCTCGTAAGTATATCCTTGTACGGCAGGGCTTGCTACTTCCCCATATGGCAGAAGTCTGGGTAATAATGAGATTAAAGGACTGGTCTAATTACAGGAGTTGTCATGTAAGAGAAAGTATTACTTCAACAGTAGCATCACTCATAACGCAGTCAGGAACCATCGAGTAGTTAGCTTAGAATCACATCCTTTTCAAAAACAAATAGCATCAGGTTTGTACCGTTACCTCCTCAAGAACCATTGTGTTATCATCAGCGAGATGTGTATCACATTAGGAGCTGCTGCTGCTTGTATGCTGTCCTGGGTTAGTGGTACATTACCAAAGGCCTTTATGTCATGATTTCTTCACAACTCGTCACAAGTACAACGAATCAAGGAGAGGAAAGACCAGAGTTAGATTGGCTATGCACGATAGCTTGGGCAGCCTTTCTTTATCAGCCACAAGAACTCCTGTTGGAACAGACGTACGTAATGCCATTCAAGATATTCATGGTATGCACAGACTGTAACTTCATTCATACTTCATGGACCTTCGATTCCTCCTGAAGAACAGCAGGCGCCTTTTCAGTGTGTGACCTGACCCAACCACGTCTGTTGGGTAACATTAAAGGTTACAGAACAACGTGGAACACTAGTGGAAATTATTGATTATATATAAGTTGCCATCCTCCTCTTCCTCCTCCTCCTCCCCGACGCCCCTCACCTCCCCAGATGGAATCATCATTCTCTCTCTCTCTCTCTCTCTCTCTCTCTCTCTCTCTCTCTCTCTCTGACGGAGTTCCATATCTACAACCACAGTCTCGGTACATGGAGAGAATGAGAGCTTTCCATTTGTGTGGTTCTTCGGTGTCATGTCCGACGCGATCTGCTCCCCCAGAGTGATCAGCGTCATGGCATGAAACAGTAGCTTTAAGTTGGTCGTAAGTCTGGGCTGAAGTAGCTACAGATCGATTCCCTGATGAGGTCCTCTTCAGCGGCCGTAACCATCTGTTGTACGCGTTCGCTTCGCCGCACTAATTGGTCATGACGAAGGTCAGCGACCCTCCTAATTCATCATCAGATAATACGTTTCGACGAAGTACATACGCACCATACAAACTTTTTTTTTTTCGTTTGATTAGATTGGCATTTTTTTTTCTTTTTACACATGGGCGACCGTATTAACGGGTCATTATTAGTCGTCTCGTCCTGATGACACTGTTGAGAAGAGTTGAACTAATGTCCATGGCTCTGCAGTGGCTCCCTGACTGTAAATGAGACAGGGTACAGGAGGCCTCTTGACTGTAATGAGACTGGGTCCAGAGTGTCTACTTACTGTACCGTGAGACTGAGTCCAAGCGACCCTTCTCATCGTTGCCAACCACTGTATTCTGAATGTGAACCCCAGAGGAGACGGGGAAGTGGCACTCTGCAATTGTTATACTGTTGAAAGCTCCTCACGTGCACTGGACTAGCTGAGGATTATTCCATCTCACATGTTCTGGATTAGTGGGGGATTACCTCTTGTCAGCTCCTGAGGGGTTCTCATGGCACTGCTGGCTGGAGTACATATAAATGAATAAATAGGGAAATGAGAGATAATGAAGCATGCGAATAAATAATAATGCATGTAGATGATAGTTGGTGGACATGTGGGTATGTGAGTAGCATGGCTCGGGCCATACCAGTGAAGGCATGGTAGCATTTCCTGGTCTGTATCAGGTGGTATGTATGGTATAATGAATACTAATGATTATGTCATGATTAGGTATTCGTCAGGTAACTGAGGGATAATGTGTTGGTAACTAGGTGTCACTGGAGGCGGGCTTTTAGCACTGCAGTACTTATTACATTGTAGGTAGGTAGTTTATCTGGAGCAAAGCGGTGTTGTGAAGTCGCTTCTGGGAATGCAATAGTGCATGTTGTGTGGTGGTGCCGCAGATACTGGGAAAAACAACTGTTGTCTAGATAGCACTTAAACTGTTGAGTTCAGCAGTCAGTGTGGGTAGTGCGGATCGCAAACCTAGGATAAGGAATATGAATATGTATGACGTATATCGCGATGGAGCCAGCAGACAAACACTATTGTTTGCAAATAAAGCAGAAGAAAAAGAAGACTGGAACTCGACTGTGATAGCTTTTGTTTTATAAGATTGAGTTTTGCCTTCTAGTACATCCATGCCAAACTTTGAAAATGCTGTTTTAAGTTGCTTCAGATATTCAAATCGGTAAATATTATAATGAATATCTCTACTGAGTATTAGTTGTGATAATCCATAGTGATGTTTAATCTCAAATTAACCTTACGGAGAAATGAGAACAGCGAGTTCAAGCTGCTGTTGTACTGGGGAACTAAAGATGAAACTTTTGTGATGCGTTTCTCTTAAAAGCTGTTGCTTAGTGTGATAAAGAAGCCGTGGCAATCATGTCTTTAACCTACTTATATATTTACATCGCAGTGCTGTAAGCGTCGGAAAAAATACATACTTGCTACTGTGCCAGAAGTAGATGCGCCGACGTAAAGTTTAAGAATACAAGTGGAAGTATAAGTGAGTAGACACGACCGGGAGAGGGTCGTATAAGTGGCAGGGACGACCCGCCCCACCGAGCGTTGGCAGGTGCTGGCAGGGGCGGTGGTGGTGGTGGCGGCCTCAGGCCCAGCAGCCCCTCAACACCTCACTTTTATAGCCCTCCCGCTAAGCCCGCAGGACGGTACTCACTTCACGTAGTCTTTTCATGGCTCCAGTTGTCTTAAGATTCATGGATATAAATATTGCAGTGGCGATCGTGGGCGGGTGGTACGGGGGAGAGAGCAAGGAAGTGGTCACTTTCTTGTTGAATTACAACTTCTAGGCGTGTCTGTATGCGATGGAATACACCCTCACCGTCGAACTGAGTATAAACAAATAGTAATTTTTCCCTTCGTAAAAGACTGAGGTATCTTCCGTGATCTCTCAGACTTTCGAGTCTTAGGGAAATCGTACCTCTTGAGAACGATGTGGACGAGGCGAGTGAGCAAGGAGCTCCTCATGCCTCAGCCATATATAATGTTTTACATTAGTATGCCGACAGGCGAGGCTGTAACCTATATTGTGAGGAATGATAATACTAGGTAGGATCAAGTGTGAATTATAGGCAATATTTCAGAAGCTCACACGTACCGGGAATCTCGGCTATGAATCCTGAATTATTTGTTTTTTTTTGTGTGTGACCCATGTGAATAATCTTGTCATTTGCTATAAATATTAACATTATCAGGAACATTAACATTAACATTATCCATGAAAGATGTGATATTACACTGGGGGTCCTTGTGCTGTAAAGGAGAGCTCCAAATGTTTTGGAATCGATATAACAAATTTAGTAAAGCGCTCGAGGACGTTAGCATCAGCCAGCGAGGTGAGCGTCAGTGTAGGAGGACCCCACTGTAGGAGATGTGAGCGTTCGCCACTTCGGTCACGCCTTACCCTTGGGGATTCGTGGCAATAGGTTCCGTTAATGGAGGAAGAGAAGTCATTAACCAGAGAGGCCACTTGACTGTCGTTATATTTTGCTTTTGCTTGATCGTTTGGCTGCTATTACCCTCTAGCGTCTCGTTGTCACGGGGGGCGCTACGTGCAGCTTGGGGGAAAGTATGGGACTCCTGCCTTCGCCCCTCCATATGAACGTAGATGTGCTTCTTACGACCCAAGGTTAGTTGACAGTCTCCCTGCATCCTGTGGGACTGCTTCTTGTGGTCTTAGGCTACAGGGTTACTACCCTCCACCGTTTTGTCCATGTCCTCACATTACCCCTTCCTATCTAGGGTATGAGGGGAGTATGTTTAGGGTGAGGAGAGGCGTTCATAGCCCAGCTGGAGATACGCATCCCCAGCGTGAGCGTCAACAAAGTGAGGACTGATGGATTTATCAGTAAGCAAACCCCGGGAGCAGGGCATGAAGTGGCGTTTATTGACACTGGCCACGTCATGTGTTGCCCGCCATCTGGAACGCAACCAAGCTGGGCCAGGTGGTCTCAGCCAGCAGTGGCTGGGGCAGCCTCAGTCATGGTGTGGATGGGACAGCCTCAACCAGTGGTGGATAGAGCAGTCTCAGCCAGTAGTGGGTAGGGTAGCACTCAGCCAGCATTGGCTGAGGCAGCCTTCGTCAGCAGTGGGTGGTGTAACCTCAGCCAGCAGTGGGTGGGGTAGCCTCAGCCAGCAGTGGGTGGGGTAGCCTCAGCCAGCACTGGGGGGGTGCAGCCTCAGCCAGCAGTGGGTGGGGCATCCCTCAGCCAGCAGTGGGTGGGGCACCCTCAGCTAGTGGTGAGTGGGCTCGTTCCGTCAGCCGAGGGGAGTCCCTCTTGATGGCTCAGCAGGCTGGGGGCCGTACTTTATGGCCTGGCTTGTTGCATATCCACGAGGAAAAATGTTGGAGGTAAACTTTCCGTCGGGAGGAAAAGATGAATTGAAAAAGATGGGGAATTATTAGGAATTTTATGCTTTACTTCGGGGCACTTTCTTAAATCGTAGGTTGTGGGGCAAGATTGTGCGGAGATCCAAGAACTGAATCTCTTCAATTCTTACTTGATCAAAAGTATATGAATAATCCCTTCAAAATGTGTATGTTTCGTTATAATATGTGCAGCTTCATATCTTGTAGGTTCACCTTGATTTCAAAACGTTCATCTTACTCTTCTTAATTAACCAATGTGATGTTGTGGGAGAGAAGAACTACGTTAAAAAAGAACGTGTTGCCAGGGGTCAGGGTGCATAGGTTCGAATCCTGAATGTGGTTGTCAGTCCACAGTCATCCCAGCTGTTCGTCGTCTCCCGTGAGTTCCTCGATAAACTGGACACCTGACTGAGATACGGGTATGAATAAATCAAGCATTTTCAAAAAAGGAAGTAGAAAAATGTTTTCCTATGTAATCATTAAAAGAAAATCAGAAAAAAAGGCGATACAATTATGAAGTTGGATGTCAAGCGTCATGACCTTCGACCACCACATAATGAGGAGGAATCATTCTTGAAGACATATCAGGGATGAGAGATCAGAGCGAGGCAGCGATAGCCAGTTTAAGACAAACAGGCGAACATAAGAGACATCAGAATGTGTAAAAGATGTGCAAGTAAAGATGTTTTCACATGAGGTATTAGAGCAACGCCGGAACTTTAGAGAGGTAATGATGGACGAGAGGCGATGCGGTGCTCGTGGTGCTTGCTCAGAGGGAGGTATGTGTATCTCGGTCGGTGCCTCTGTAACAGCGGAGCCACAGTGGCAGAATAACCCGGTGCAAGGGAGGGAGTAGGGGGATTTGTGGAATGGATATACGCCATCAGAATATCGGGGGAATATAATATTGATAATGGCCATGGGATGGAAAACAGTCTGGGATTCGGGGAAAAGAGCGGTATATGGAAAGAGTTTATGGAATTGAGATGTGGAATGGTTTACGCTTTTATGGGAAAGTAGAGAGAGAGAGTTACTGTAGTGGGAGAGAAGGTGGATTTAATGATGTTAGCTGGTCATGTGTCAGAATAACAGAGGTACTGAACACTATTGAGCCCATTATGTATCGAGGTGCGTTCTGTTCCCACGTTTACGTGCTGATCGCACACAAGACAAGGTATGAATAGACAAAGTTTTTGAATAAGGAGGAGGTATATTAAGCAAATAAGTGATAAAGATGTCTAAAAGTACTGCTGTATGTTGATGATAATGCTGCTGGAGGTCTGGTATAAAGGGTTTAAGGTTCTGGTGATGAAGTTGGCTGGAGTTGAAGTTAGATGAAGTATATGTTACTGAAGATGGTAGATATATACGAAAGGATTATAGAGGACTAGGAAGTTCATGAACATTTTCATCATGGACGGTGGTAAAGCCAAGGACTCTGGTGAGGTGAGGAAGGTTGTCAGTCAGCGCGCTCCAAGGCAGTCAATTTGTTTACATCTCCGCCATGAGTGGCCTTCATCCGCGCTCAGCACGTTTTTAGTAAACGTTTGTCAATCGTTCTTTAGGATATACGACTCTCCAAGTCACAGTTAACAAATATTTACACACAAGTAAGATTTTGAGAAATGATGAAGGCGCCCCTAACTTACCACAGGATGTAAACAAACACAAGTTAGTAGAGATCAAACCTGAATGCTGGTTAAAAGTAGATTATTATGATCAACTATTACTCAGTAACTTAGAGGTCAATACACAAACACCTCAACTCGAGCATTTCCCTTCATCCAGATGGGATTGTGAGTCATAAATGCACGCGTGAAGTTCCTTATATTTAAATCTTGACCTCGGATGATTATTTAGATTAATAGGTTTGACTCTGTTTGCCATATAAGAGTTCTCTGGATGTGCATTGATGTAGGGAAGGTGGACAAGCAAGAGGCACTCCTGATACCTGTGAAGATGAATGATTCCTCTTCTCCGACAGTTCTAGTGCGGACAAAGTCTTAACAGAACCTTGCACTCCAAGAGTTTCTTGTGAAACTTCGAGACATCATTCTCAGATGTGAAGGATTGCACTCTCCCACAGTAACCTGTAGAGATCAGGGGTTCCTCCTTACATGATGAGTGGTTCCACTGCTGGATATACGCGTGTGGACGAATGATTCTAACCCAAGAGTAACTTTGGCAACCTACCGCAACAAAATCCATCGTGGAAGCAACAGCGCTTGACTGCCTGACCTTCATCTTCACAGTTCCGAGAGACACGGGCTAAAAAGATCAGGTGCAGGAAAAGTTTATAGGTTATCTTCACAACAGCAAAAGTGATCGCCTCGTCAGATCTCCAGATCCTGTAAAGTTTACGGGTTGTTTTTGGAACGACGAACCTTCTTGCGTCACACAGTCTCCAAACGCGTGATGATACCGACTTTCACACCGAAGGTATGATCACCAAGCGGCGCGTACGCTGAGTCGGTCGTTTTGAGCGGCGGTATCTGGGAGTCGCAGATCCTGTGGAGTGGTGGACCTATATTGTTCTGTTTCAAGGGGGTGGCTGAGAGGGACTTGGGGGATGGAGAGAGAGAGAGAGAGAGAGAGAGAGAGAGAGAGAGAGAGAGAGAGAGAGAGAGAGAGAGAGAGAGAGAGAGAGAGAGAGAGAGAAGGCGGCAAAGTCGAGTGAACGGAGGAGATTTCTGGAGAGTACAGATGCAAGGTGCCTGGGCGGGTCGAGGTGGCGGGGAAGGAGGCGGTGAATATGGGTTCCCAGAGAGTCCGGTGCTGTGGATGGATGTTGAGAGTATATCGAGTGAAGCGCCTCAGGACAGTTGGTGCTCAGGACGATTCAAGTGATGTTTCGTCTTGGATGTTTGTCTCGTGTTCTTGACGACTTTTCTATTTTGTCTTAAAGGTCTGGAGAAGATTATTACCATAGACTTAACTGAAAATTCTAGACTTTACCGAAAGATATGATCGTTTATATTTTGATGATGACTCAATTACAACACATTATTTTTCAGCAGATTGGGAGACACAGTTACATATTTAAAAAAAGGTCATTGTGTCCAAGTCTGCTTTTGGTCATTATAAAGCAAGGACCGCTGGGGTTGAAACTGGAGACGTGACGAGATGGTTTAGTGTGTTGAGAGGATGAAGGGACTGAGGAATGTAATATATGAAGAGACCAGTGGAAGGTAGGGTTAAACGGGGGCTCTGGAAGGTATATGGCAGGGGAAAGGAGGGGTGTCCTGAAGAGGCGTCGGAAAAGGAGTGTGTATAGGAGGGGAAAGGGTCTGACAGGGTGTATGGGATAAATGAGGAGACTATATTTGGAGTTCATGAGAGAGAGAGAGAGAGAGAGAGAGAGAGAGAGAGAGAGAGAGAGAGAGAGAGAGAGAGAGAGAGAGAGAGAGTCTTAGACAGGGTACGAGAACAGAATGTGAGAGACTGAATGATGGAAGTTAGGGAGGCGAGCTATGTGTAGTCGGAAGAGAAAGAACTGTGTTGAATGGAGTACAGCGTTTCATGTGTTGAGGACGACGAGTGTGGGTTATGAGTAAATGAGGTGAGTGAAAGAATGAGGTAGACCATGATAGACGAGAGAAAGAAAATAATTGACATGAGTAAGATGTGGTTTGAGGAGAAAAACACTGACACGTATTTTCATAGTGATAAGCTGTATTAAGTTTCTCTCCACAACATTGCTGGTGAGTGCATGAAGGCATCCCAGGCCAAGTTTTTCTGTCTCTGTCCCGAGTGGAAAAAAAATTCTAACTCCCTCACAACAGTCAGCTAATATAAAGCCCCGGATCCCTTAAAGTTATTTGATTCGCATACACAAGTTATCTACAGGGAAACGATTCCTCTATATCATTAAGAATGAAGAAAATAATGATTCGTATATGTGATTAGAAAAGAAAGTCAGGCAAAATATTTTGGGTCAGAAATGTCCGGCTAGCATAACTGCACTAGTTGTGGGAGTATAATAAACTCGAGCGTTTGAAATTTCTCTTGGGATTCGCTCTAACTCATCTAACGTGGGCTTTAGACATCTGGAAATTGCGACACAGGACCAGCACCAGTTCAGAAGGCTTTCTTTGTCGAGATGTAAACAGCTTATCGTTTTGACAGTTGTCAGATCATCATTCCAGCTTTCCTCAGAGGCAGATCATGAACTAAACTAATACATCTGAGCTGTAAAATAGAAAAAAAAAGATCCTTGCTTACAGTCGAGTAAAAACTCAGATTACACTTCGTTCCCCCAAACCTTCCAAGAACAAAGAAAGTAAAATGAACAAGTGAAAATGTACGAAAGAATGTCTTAAGTAGATACACGATCTCGAGAGATTATTATATGTAAGGAAAATGCACATTACGGTGGCTCTTCAGTAAAGTCTACATGGTCCTGAAATCCATATATCCATACATACGGTGTTTTTGAAAAGACTTTTGTATATTAGCCGTCTAGTCCAACATATCACAAGATCCCTCATGCCCAGGTTACGACTAACTTAAAGAAGACATCGGGCGCCTACTAGTCAGTTGTCCTTCACTTTGCACGATATCACATTATGGCCTGTGGTCCCAACCAGTGGACGTGGCCAGCTTCCTGAGTGCTGCAGGACCCTCAAGTATATAAGGGACTCCTAGGACAAGGAATATATATATATATATATATATATATATATATATATATATATATATATATATATATATATATATATGAACAAGCGCCACAGAGGGACGTTTTCGCAAATATTTGAGTTTATATACATCGTAGAGGCATCGATACATATAAAGTCATACAAAAAACACGGTTGCAAACGACTCAGCTAAAGCCGAACAAAGCTTTTCGCGTCCATTTTGGCCCAGCTTGTGACCCCTGACCTCTCGCGCATCCCATCCCATGGCAGGACACCACTGGGTCTGGTTTTGGTCGTCTCTTAGCAACTTTGTGTCCCTCCTCCACCCAGGGCTGCTGGACTTGTGTGTGTGTGTGGTGTATATATATATATATATATATATATATATATATATATATATATATATATATATATATATATATATAATTTCGCTTTCATTTATTTTTCAAAGACAGGCAAGTCAGGTGTGAAGTGTGAGATGGAGAAAGTGTCATTGAGATGAATACCAGGAACTCACGTGTGAGTGAGGCAGAAAGAAAACAGGAGCCACCTGTGCCCGAGGAAGGGAACTCGACAGTTACGAAAGTGCAGACACACTTCGTCGCTGTCATTAACCCTTCCTGACGACCAGGGCGGTAGTATTTCCCTAGTCAGTACCTTCCTTATCAATTACTGCCGTATGGTCGTAGTAGTAGTAGTGAGTGAGAGAGAGAGAGAGAGAGAGAGAGAGAGAGAGAGAGAGAGAGAGAGAGAGAGAGAGAGAGAGAGCAAAACGCGATCTAGGGTTAGTAAAGACGTCTTGTGGTGTTCGAGGGACGAATGTCAAACATGTGGAGGAGCTTATACCGTGTGGCTACCACCACCACCACCACCTGAGTGATCCTGTTACCCACACCACCACTACCACCGACCGCATGATCTACTTACCCGCCGTCTGACGCAACGGTGAAGCAAACTGAGTTCAGCTTCGAAGTCCCATTCCAGTAAGTGGCTGAGGAGGAGCAGCCTCCTCCTCCTCCTCCTCCTCCTCCTCCTCCTCCTGGTGCTAACCTAGCATCGAAGTCCACTCCTTTACCGTTGGTGGAACGCCTCTGTATATCATACCCCGTCTTAAGACATATGATGGAGTCTACCTCACCCCCTCCTGTAAGACATATGATGGAGCCTACCTCGACCTCCCGTAAGACATATGCTAGAACCTACCTCATCCTTTTTCAACGATAAAAAGCTTTAAGTTGCCTGTAGGATTTCCTCCAGCTATGTACATGAACACAAGACCCACTTACCTGGTTAGTGGAGGATCTCCTCTCCCACCCTGGGGGTTAAGAAGGGTTAATATTCTTCACTTTTGTTTTTCTTCCTCGTTTTCTGTCCTTAGTGGCTTCGTCTGGTCCACTACGAGCTGTCTAAGTTGCCTAATTTTCTCTGCCTTGACTTGAATCGAGTCACAAAATTTACCATATTTTTACTTCAGCTGACGTAATTGATTTTGTTTAACTCTCTCTCTCTCTCTCTCTCTCTCTCTCTCTCTCTCTCTCTCTCTCTCTCTCTCTCTCTCTCTCTCTCGTGCGGTGAGTACTACTACGCGCCAGCCCAGCCTCATTGGCAAAATATCAACGCAGGTACTCCTCTCTCTCTCTCTCTCTCTCTCTCTCTCTCTCTCTCTCTCTCTCTGCCATGCTTAAAATGTACGGGGCGTTGACCGCATTCTTGTCTACAGTTTGCTATCGTGGTGGGAGGAGGAGCAGTACGCCCCAAGAGCGGCTGAACTATCGACAAGAAACTATTGTACTTGTAGTAGAGAGAGAGTAGGACTTTAGTTGGGAAGTTCCCTTCGTACTCCGTCGCACCGAAGAAAGAAAGAGAGCGTCGATTCCATAGTCTCATTCCGCTGTTGGAAAAGATAACAGCTCTTGCTGTCAACAGAACCTATAACTTACAACTTATAACCATAACTTTTGAAAAAAATGTTACGCCGTCGACACCGTGACCATAGTAGCGTTCACGCAAGTGGTATGATTAAATACAGATGAATCCACACAGCACACTGGATCCTGACGAAGTGGTTTGTGATGGTGGGAGGAGGGCAGAAACAGCCTGGTAGGAGTAGAAAGACATACAGGAAGACCTGTAAACTTTTCGTATGTCTGTGGATAATATCAGTCGAGAATCTGAGGCAAAATGATCATCAGAGCTGATGAAATAATAACGTATCTATAAGGACACAAGAGGAATCGAACTCCCTCTAAGAAAACCAGCTTGGACCGGATCGATCCTCTTTTTTTCTTTTAGCAAACTTGACCAGCTTAACCCAGATAAGAGTTCATGCTCGGGGAAACCTGACAAATGTCAATCCACGAAGACCCTCTCGAGTGTCGTCAGCTCGATAAGGCAGGAGGAAGGGGGAATCGACATGGCTCTAAGGCAGACACACTGACACCGCTGACGTGGGAGAATATACACGGTTAAGCAGCAGCAGCAGCAGCATGTCAGCCCAAGCGATGGGTTAATCAAGACCTGCGTGAGCTTGCAAGATGTGTGGAGAGCTCTTAGTTAGACCGTCCGGCCCAAGGACAATTAAACAGTAGAGCAGTAGTTATTATCAGGAAAGAAAAGCAGTTATAATGTACACTTGGGATATGCATTCCACACCGTCGTGTATATTTCTAGTGGAGAATCCTTGTTGCAGCGAGTGAGAGGTGTTTACGCCCAGTGGGTCGGATGTCAAAGTCATTAACATGAAAAATAAGGTCACGTGATGATAAACAATGAACTGTGATATCATTTTCGTCCAGACTTGGAGCATCTTTGAAACTCAGACTCACTACTGTCTGTCACTACAGTCACTTATGTGTCCCATAGTGCCTCGCTCAACTTGATTCGTCTTAAAATTCCAAAACCTAAAAGACTTTTCCCGGGATCCCCCAAGACTTCCTATGACTCGGGCAAAGCAAAGTGAACTGAATAATCCTGAAAGGAGAGAGAGAGAGAGAGAGAGAGAGAGAGAGAGAGAGAGAGAGAGAGAGAGAGAGAGAGAGAGAGAGAGAGAGCGCAGACAATTGTTTTCGTACCCGTGTTCATTACACACGGGAACCACGTCACAAGGGCGTTGAGAGACATAGAGATAGAGAACAGGAAGTAAAATGCGAGACCAAACAATCGAGACATACATGATGATTATATGAACTAGAAAAAATAAAGACGTGAACCCGTTAAACACAAGGAGAGAAATTAATGTAAACAACCCGTACAATACAGTTTAGAAAGAGAGAGGGAGAGAGAGCGAGGGAGAGGGAAGGTGTGTGGACAGAGTCGAGGTTGAGCGAGGTAGCAGCGGCTGCGGTGGGTGGGCGAGCCGAGAATAGCCAGTGGGGGGAAGCACAAGTGAGGGCAGGAGGAGGAGCACCACCAGTCTTGCTGGTGGCGCGCCGACCGACCTCCCGCCACCTGTCTCTAGCTTTGGGACCCACACAAATATGGCAAAAACTCGGGACTTACTCTCACAGACGACACAAGACACTACTTCGCTGCTACCTCCTTGAGGTCTCGCCAATGCCAATTTCGTGCGTGTGGTACTTACAGGGGAGGAGCAAAGGTATCTGGAGACGCCAGGCCGCGGGCGTACCTTGGCTAGCTAGCTAGCACTTGCCTTGGGTTCCCCCACGGTCGGGATGTTGTCATTATGGGGGAGCTGAGACCAGCCAGCTCCCTCCCTCCCTCCCTCCCTGGTCCACACATGCTCGCGTGTAACAGGGACGTGTGCTCAGCAGGGCTGGCTTACGGCGAGGAAATTATATATTAAGATTAATAAATGGAAACTTATTTATATTATCAATGGAAGTATTATTACTAAAGCAAAATGAGTAAAAGATCACACACACACACACACACACACACACACACACACACACACACACAATTTTATATATATATATATATATATATATATATATATATATATATATATATATATATATTATATATATATATATATATATATATATATATATATATATATATATATATATGTATTTAATATTGAAAGTTCCCGTTGTGGGCAATAGTCCACATCCAGGTTAATGAGAGGGAAAATAAGAGACGAATAAAAACAGACCTTTGGAGGGAATGAAAAAAAGTGCTAAGTCACAGTTATTGGGACAAACATGAGAAGGTGGAGAGTTCCAAAGCTTCGAGGTGTAGAATATCACAACTTTGGAATGTTTGAAGATCTGGGAATAGCTGGGATATTCTTTTTTTTTTCGGATTCCTGAATGCATGTTAAAGAATACATTCAGAAAATCTAACATCATGTGCAAAGCGTTAAGTCTGCCTCGGTTATTTAACCAGTATGTTATTATCCGCCTCTTGTGCTATATTTCTAGTACTGTCTAGTACCTCTCCTAATATTTTACCGTCACTCACGATTCTATTCCCAAAGTGGCGCCTGTGCTTAATCCTTCATCCAACACCTGTTGCAAGCCCTAGGGGCTTTGAATCCCCAAACTTAAGTCATCTGACTTCAGGTTTGTCTCTCACCTACAACTATTTATCTTAGTGTGCTCTGCTACTCTCCTACATCTAAAGGATTTGTGACTTTCTTGTCCTATCTAAAATTCGTGCCCTGATGCCGCGACATCCTCTAACATACACCATAGGGGAAGGTTGAACTTCTCCCATACAGAAAGTTAGGGGATTGAAACCCCCAAGATTCACCATTTATAATATCCTGGTGCAAGATATGACCCTAACCTGACTGTATTCCTGACCGATGTGACCACTACTCTCCTAACACACTGGATCTATTGTTCACTAATCGCATGAGCTTTAGCTACACAGTCCCATCCCCAGCGGCTTCATCTGACCACGCCATTGTAGATGTATGTCTGTTGATCGCGCCTTCTTCTCCAGCAGCCCCTTCTTAACGTATATACTATTGAACGAAAGAAGTTATTGGTGCGGGAATGGAGGCATGCAACAAAAACTGCCTCTTTTTTCCAGTTCGTGGTTAAGCATACTCCTGTTTCGAGGCCATTCAGTTAAGGGGCATAGCATATTATGGCCAGGAAAAACTCTCTCCTTCCTCCGACTCCCATTGAGCATCTAACTCTGCCCGTAATGACCACAAGTATGGTGCCTGGGAGGCGGAGCGTTCTCCTGTCCAAAAGCAACGCGACTCTGGTTTTTCCCCGAGTCAAATGTGAAAATTTCTATGAATGCGCGTACTTTTAGGTGGAGACGTCTTCATGCTGAGATGTCCCCGAGGCTTTTAGATATGGAGAGAATGTTGCTGATGTGGTGATTTAAATTCCTGTAACTTATATCTTTTCAACTTTTTCCAGTGAGTTTCATATTACCTATCTACTTTTTCAAGTGAATTTCATCAGCAAAGTTTATGGGCTTCTCCACCAGGACAGCTTCCCTCAGAACTTCCTCTCAGAACTCTTTCTCTCACTGATTAAACTACACGTTAGACGTACGTGCTGAAGGAGCACCATATGTTGATAGAAAACATGAGGAATTCAACACTTTCGTTAAGAAGGAAACGAACCTAAATGTTTATCAGTCTCTCGAGTAGATGACGTACCAGACGGGAATTAGATGACTATAAAGCACTCAAAAAAGTACTCTGTTGTCTGTGTTATCTTCCTCGAGTTGACTGTGAACAGACGTGAAGACTTCGTCCTTCCTTGTTAACTATCACACTCTCATGTTTATATGATAATGAGAAGTGTATATAGAATGTCCTTTAGGTGTTGTTGCATTTGTAAGAATTCAATTATGTCGCCTGTGATGATGATACTAATGTACACTAAAACCTTTTAAATATATTGTTAAAATGAATGTGAGTAAAAGTTTCTTGTATCTGTACTGTCTGTACACGAGTGTAAGGCTGGGCGAGCGTCTGTGCCTGTTCGACTAAAGGGGGTGCCAAGCATCGAGCTTGGCACCTTTTCCAGGTCACAAAATAAGTGTATGTCACTTTCTGCTACTGTTTCTGCACTTGTTCACATTTTTTTTCCCTAAGATTCCTCTCCCTTCCGCACTTGCCTCGGGCTGGGTTCGAACGTAACTCAAGAGGAAGGCTAGATTCCTCGCGTTTCCTGCCGCCAAAAGTTTGTAATTCTTCAGACTGCAAGATCAACGGTATAGTCTCCATCTCTCTCTCTCTCTCTCTCTCTCTCTCTCTCTCTCTCTCTCTCTCTCTCTCTCTCTCTCTCTAGCAGACGGTTTGTTTATGTTTCGGGGTCTCGAACACCTGTTGCCAGTGCTGCTGACGCTGAGGACCCTCTGGTTCGTGGTCTTCGGGTGTTACGGAGCATTTCTTGAACTATGGCTCCTTTTAAGTTCTTTATCGTCACTCCCGGAGTAATCTAACATACCCAGAAGACATGACATGAAGTTATATTTGTCCGTTTTCATGACCCGAAATTGAAGCATATTATGGTTCTCACAATTTCGTGTACATTTATCCTAAGTGAACTTTTCTTGAGAGATGATCGAAAGATTTGCTTCTTCACGCCATTCATTAAGGACCTTCCTCCCACATAGAGTGAGGTTACTCCTCCTGCATGTGCTTGGGATTCCCTCCTGTATGTAATCTAGTACACTCCCCCCCTGCATGTCCTGAGGTGAAACAACACACACAGCTTGTGTGAGGCGTACGTCACGGTAGCAGCGAGGCAAGGTTGCACGTGCTTGCGACACCACCAGGTCTTTGTTCGCCTCCCTTGTGGCGAGGCACTTGCCCTTCTCACCTTCACTGTGCTCTTAACAGGTGTAACCTCGCCGGAAGCCTGACGGTGTCGGTGATGTGCAAACTACAGGCGGAGCAGAGGGAAGCCAAGGCTCTCGGGATAATTTGGGAGAGTTACCTCTGGTGGAGGAGGTGAGGGGAGAGAGGGACGCACTTGCCAAGGCTGGTTAAGGTCGTTGCGTTTTCGTCTCCTCCATCTTTACCCTGAGACTAGTTTTGTTTCACAGTCGTTGTGGAGAAGAAGAAAAACAAGTCTTTATTTATGAAGCTGTAAAGTTCTCGTCTCAACATCGTTCTGGTGAATATCCTGCTGGGGGAAGCGCTTTGAATTTTGACGTAAATGATATCAAGTTGTCTGATATATATATATATATATATATATATATATATATATATATATATATATATATATATATATATATATATATATATATATTTCTGGTTGTGTTCTCGGATATGATCTGGTTCCATGCTCAACTGTTAGGGAAATTCGGATCGTATTATACCTTGATATCTTCATCAGGTGACTCATCCCTTTCCAGTCAGTTGCATTCCTACTTTTTCTTATCCTTCCTCTGCTACTCTTCTTTCCACTGATTCTCATATACTTTGTAGTTGATATTTTATGTTACTGTTCGTTCTCCCTTGCGTCAGAGAGCCCAGCATATCTCCTCATTTCCATTTACTCCTACACTACCTATCCTTCCCACCAGTCGGATGGGTTCCTGCTTTTACTATGACAAGATGCACAATGTAGCAGTCATTACTTATCGGCGGCAGACTGAACTGAACTTCTCAGATCACCAGCCGGGCGAGTTAATGTAACTGTGGCCGTAAATCTGTGTTCTCATGAACTGAAAATTTCAATAACAGGCTTTTAGTACTAAGGAGGTGCTCCGGCAGCAGCCGCCAGAACGAAGACAACCCCACCGGGGGCAGTGAGTCTTTTCGCGTAGGTCCTCCAGTAAGAAGAGTCCCAGCGAAGACCCTCACCAGCGGCAGTGTAGCGAGTAGTAGTGGACTCTAGCCAGGATGCGGTCGTGGTGGAGAAGAGCCAGCGAGAGTCGTACCGTAAGCCAGCCACAGGCAGTACAGGCCATCTTGCGGGAGAGACTGTCTCGTGGCCGAATTTCTGGCAGTGGCCACACGGCCAGTTTTAGCTGGATTCAGACAGAAGCATTCTTAGCTGTTGGCACACATGAGCAGCCTGATGGAAGACGACCGTCTATAGTCGTCGGAAACAGCGAGTCACGGGCAGTCGTAGACATGATTTCACTAGCAGTCTTATCGGTCAAGTGGCCACCAAAAAGTCTTAATTCCGACGTCGCCAATGACGGTCTTATGAGTCACGAAGTAATGACGACAGTGGTTTTACATAGGGGCGTCGAGGAATACAAACAGGGAGAGACCATCAGTGGGTCCTTTTGAGGCTGTTTGTGACACTGGAGGAGGTCAGAAACATGGAATTTACAGCCGGAAGAGAAGAAAACCAAACAGGTTACTTCAGAGGAAATACCTGACCATTTTATATGTAACTAAGGTTACACAAATGATGTCTGTCGTGGACTTGAAGTGAAGTAATTGTCAATTCTTTTCTGAAACGGTTCTGTGTTGTTCGTTTCAGTTAATCTGATGAGTAAATCATTCTACATGTTGAGTAACTTGTCGAAGAATGGGAACTTTGTACCATTTAAAGTAAAACGTTTGCCCACGAGTTTGTATCCATTGCTAAGAGTGAACATAGACATACCTAACGTGAGACAGCTGCTTAGGTCGAACGTATCAAAGCGTTTTCGAATACCCGTGTGAAATGGACCCATAATCTCCTCTCTTCCAAGTTGAATAAATTTCAGTCGTCCTGGTGATTCTTAAAGGATGTTCACCTTGATCCGGGAATCACCTTGATAGCTCGCTGCTGTGTTCCCTTAATTCCATCCTCGGCTTTCTTTACGTGTCGAGGAACCAAGTCTAAACACAGTATTCAGGGTGGAGACTTTTAACATAGCCACAGGCGACCTTGGCAGTGACGTCACCGCCAACGATTTCGGTCGTAATGCACCCGCGTGTGGTCGGAGCGACGACGTCGCTGGTCGTACGAGTGTCGTAACCTACGGTAGCCTTAGTATGATGACGCAGCGTAGAAAATCCCTATGATAGTTCATCTAGGTAGGGCGGAGGCGGAGGGGTAGTCATCCCATTCATTATGGCACAGATCCGTACACAAGGTGGGTGGGTGGCAGTGAGGGATGCCAGCCAGGTGGTCATTAGCCAGGAGACCCCGCTGCGAGAGCTAATTAACCCGGGTGAACATAATATCATTTCAGATCTCAGAGAGCTGTGTGTTGGTTTGGTTCGTTTGTTGGTTGGTTAGTTTGCTGATGTTGTGGGCATGAAGATTCATCTTTACGTGTGATTACTGTTTGTGTGTTACGCCCATGTTGGCCCCTCACTCTTGAAACCTTGTATATATATATGTGTACTGTGTCTTTACTTCTGTGTGTATGTATACACACGCACACTCTAAGCTAAGCCGAGTACCTCCTTATCGACTAGTCCAGAGGGAAGGATGAACACCTGGGTTGGGTTGTGGGCTGAGGATTCGGACGCATGCGCGCCTCCGTGTATATTCATGGTATGTAATGCTAACCACTACACAGAGGCCTGTGTGTGTGTGTGTGTGTGTGTGTGTGTCTGTGTGTGTGATAATCAGATCATACACATTAGTAAGGCAAACATAAAGCTGAATATTCAGCTATGTGAGAACTGTTGTGAAACATATTTGGCAGTCTGACCATTCCATTACTGTAGGAAAGATAAGAATCAACAACTTGATAACAAGTGATATGAGGACTCGAAATGAAAACAGAACCAAATCGGAAAGAAAACGGGGAAACATGACTGAAAACGGAAAACAGAAAATAAAACAGAGCCTGTGAGAGGGTGGGTGCCAGCCAGCTCGCTGGGAGGAAGGCATTAGCTTGTGTGTTGAGGGGTTAGGTGAGGGAGGGAGAGGAAGGAGGGAGGGCTCACAGCAGAGGCTGCAATGTCTCCTGAACCTGCTAATGGCCGACACAGATCACTGCTGCGCCCCGACACCCAGCCTCGGCACTGAGGTCAAGATGGTGTCGACCGAGTCAAGAAAAAAAAAGAGAGGAGAAGAAGAACGAAATGTTGGGGGAGAGTTTTGTCGTGAGATGGTGAGAGTAGATTGCAGGAGAGTGTCGAGGGAGAGAGAGCCTCTGACTGGGTGAGTGGTGGCGACAAGTTTACATGAGTGTAGGAGAGAATGTTGGTGGAAGTGGATGAGGAAGAGTATTGCTGTGAGAGGACGTAGAAGAGCGTGTACGGGTGAGGGAGAGCGCTACATTGGGTGTGTTGTGGCTGTTGGGGAAGGTGTTATACAAAAGTATGAAGTAGAAATTCTACAGTCGACCGTATGGAGGGGGGGTTAAGTGTCGTTGGGCTGCCAAGGACAAGATGCAGGCTTGCGTGAGTGTGTTGATCTGCAGGGGAGAGAGAGAGAGAGAGAGAGAGAGAGAGAGAGAGAGAGAGAGAGAGAGAGAGAGAGAGAGAGAGAGAGAGACTGAAGAACCTCAAGGGATATTGTTTAAGAGAGTGTAGAGCTATGAGAGAGATAGTTGAAAGAGTGAGAGTGTAGAGTTACAAGGAAGACAGTTTAACACAGAGTGTAGAGCTGCGTGGGAGATAGCTTGACAGAGTGTAAAGCTACATGTGAGATAGCTTAACAGCGACTGGGAGGAAGTGTACCAAGAGATCGGGAAGATGTGGTGTTGGCATGCGGTGGAGAGGGTGTAGGCCCACAGGGAAGGTGTACATCTGCACAAGAGGGTGTACTACGGTCTACATTAAAGAGGGCGTAACACTGCGGGGGTGAAGGTGTAGGTCGGCAGGAGAGGTGTATGATGTCTGAGGTGATCAGCGGGACTCAACGCGACCCATCAGACAGCAGAGAAAAGCTGAGGGAGATAAATGAACCATGATATAACATGATGAAGAAAAGAAGAAAAATAATCTCATGATTACAGGATGCGAGGCCATGTAATATCGTGCACTGAATAGTATGTAATGATGTATAATGGGTATTGAGACAGCTTAGGGTCTACTGTCTACTTAACGATAATGCTTTCTTCCCGTAATCATGACTGACTTATCTACTGCTCACACTGATGCTATTCATTCTGCGAATGAGGGGGAAAAAAAAAAACATTGGAAAGGTTAGCGCATTTTGACAGTTTGTGATGAGTCTTGTAATTAATATGAGGCTAAATAACGCAACAGTTTGGTGTAGTTAATTCATAACAACATTTGGCTCGCAGAATCCTCACTGGATTATGTCCTCAGAGGTAATTATGTCAGTGTATTTCCTGAGGATTATATACCACGTTAAATGTAAAGGTGAAGTGTACAGTGTGGCTAACCACAACAACTGGTCGAGGAGAAAACTTTTAATTTTACGTCAGGTATTGATAAGAGATTTACCCTGCTTGATTATCCTGTTTTATCATTTTGCAGTACTTTAATGCTCATTAATTTACATATTACGCCACGAAAGTTGTCTTTTCGGGACGCAGGGAACTTCAAAATAACCAACACGTGAACGAGCGTAAAGCTGAATGTTGCTGTGGTGGTCCTACCCAGACCAGGGTGTCTCCACCTTCAGGAGAGGAAACAGGAGTGAAGTTAGGGATGAATTATATGTGAGGGAGGAACGTGTGGTGAGCACACTCACTCTCTCCCCATTAGCCTCAGCATACACCACGAAGAACGAGCAGACGAGGAGAAGTATGAGAAATAAAGAGGGTGGGTGAGGTGAAACATGAGCAGGAGAGAGAGAGAGAATTACATTTTCTTGTCGTACATGTAAACTAAGAGTCATAAAGTGCTTCCCCAGATGACGCTGATGACACGAACGATGATAGACGGCCAGTCTGAAGGGACCATTTCCTCTCACGGGCTAAACACTGGTGCCCCACGGACTAACAAGGACACCTTGATTTGACTGAGGCTAACCTATGAGTTGCGAGGGTGTCGTAACTTATGCAGAGGGTGTCGTAACTTATGAGATGCAGGGGTGTCGTAAGGGTGAATGTTTTATGCCCCTAACTCGTTGGTTAGTACTTACATTGGACCCAGGTGTAGCAGGGAGGGCTGAATATCCCCCCTTCTCTTAGTGATGATTGATGGAACCAGAGCTTGTAAGTGCTCCCGTAATTGCGGAAGAATCGGGGAAATTACTGTGGTCAGTACGAAGTACCAGAGGCTGGGCGGTGAAGGAGCGCTCCCTCGGGAAATAATGTCGAGGCGAAAGAGGAGAATAAGAAAAGAGAAAAGAAAGAAGAAAGAAGCATGAAAGAAAGAATGGTACATTCAGGTGATTGATTTGACGTGAGGAATACATTCGGTTCAAGTCTGAAATATAACGGGGTATTTACGACCGAAGGAAATATACCAAAGGAGGAGGACGTCTTGGTGTATGCCAGTGCATTGATCATGCAGGATTCGGGCTGTCTGGAGGAGAACAATGACAAGCTTTGATACGGTTCCCCCGAGAGCAGAGAGGAAAGGAAGAAATTTATGCCAGCTGACGGAGGTCATAAGGTCGACGAATCTCTCAGGTTTGGCTGTTTTGGAGTTTGTATAGCAGGCGACAGGTGATGCTTATCCTTCATATATTATATATATATATATATATATATATATATATATATATATATATATATATATATATATATATATATATATATAGGTTAATGAGATGGCCTTGATTAGGGCCTCAGCTGCCCGTGCCGTCTCAGCAAACATAGAAAGAAAAGCGAACGACTCGCTGCAGCGCTGGGGTTCCTCTCTACGAGGTCATACCTATAGTCTTCATAATGGAGTGCTTTATCTCCCTCACCATGAGGCTGTTGATCTTGCCTCACTATGAGGATACTCTGCACTACTTTCGTTGCATCGCCTTGCCTTACTCTCCACGGCCAAGCGGCTGCTCTGGCTTCGCTGCAACATCTGCATCAGTCACTCCCGAGACCGCTCGTCTGGTCTTGCTTCACAACTCGCTTCGTTCCCCCCACAGGGACACTACTCTGCCCTCGCTGCCCTCCCTCATTCCGAGACTTCTGTTCTGCTCTGGCCTCGTTGCAACATTGTCCTGAATCACCACGAGACCGCTCCTCTGGTCTCACTGCATCGCTGTCTTTCGATAACACGAGGTCGCGGCTCCTCTTGCCTCGCTGCTACACTTCTATCATTCACCCCGAGACTCGCATCACTTCCCACGAGGCCACGGCTCTGGCCTCGATTCAAGACACCTCATTCACGGCGAGGCCACGTCTCTGGCCTCTCCACAGCATTCGCCTCACTCACCACCACACTGGGTCTTAAAGCCGTTCTCGTCTAAATATACCAGCTGATCCACCAGTCTTCTGCCCACATATTTTAGGAATCATGTTGGTAGCTAAACCGCCCGCGGCTGTTTATCTGATCCTAGTGCAAATTACACAAGTGATTCTGTGTTTATTTGTCTTCGTGGACAGAGCCGCCCACGTTCTCAGCACCCTCCAAGACGGATTGAACTAAAGGAACGTCTTCCAGGCATAAGAATTCCTTTAAAACTTATCGTTACATGCGAGTGGTTCTCTTAATACTTTTCCCTCCTTCCAAACCTATAAAATTACCTTCATGATGCAGTAAATGTAATTTTTTTTTAGAGTTAAAAGTCATGTTTTTTCATTTATCATGTTCTAACATATCTTCATTAGATTCCAGTTTTCTTCGTTTACGAGTCAGACGTCACAAATCATGTCATAACGAGGCAATAAACATTGTGATATATAACTGGTGCTCCCTCGCTGTGCCAGTCTTGGCCAGAGTCCTTATGTTGGCACACGAAAGAAAATGTAGTGTGTGTGTGTGTGTGTGTGTGTGTGTGTGTGTGCGCGCGTCCTAACGGTGGTAGGCACCACGAGGTGAACCGTGTTCTGGTGGTAACAATATATCCTAGCGGTGGCAGTGTGTCCTAGTGTTGGCAGTGCTCCTGTGGTGGCAGTGTCTCCAAGGGTCACAGCCTTCGTGGACAGGAACCCGATACACACACACACACACACACACACACACACACACACAATGTAATAATCCCCCTCCCCATATAGTTCGAATAAATGATTACAAATGGGTAATTACACACACTAGATTATCCTCTAATAGATGATTATGTTAATATCTATCGATTCACAGCGATGGTTATCATTCGAAATGCGGACGACAAAACAGTTTTCCTTTCCAGTGGCAACAAACAGGTGCCTTCCAGTGGGTACTGCATCCTGTGGGAATAACTGCCGTTGAGAGGACGAGAGAGAGAGAGAGAGAGAGAGAGAGAGAGAGAGAGAGAGAGAGAGAGAGAGAGAGAGAGAGAGAGAGAGAGAGAGAGAGAAGCCTTGGTTACATAACATACTGGTCTGTTTGTTTGCCATAGCATTAGACTCTCTCTCTCTCCCAGGCTAGTATCAAGTGTACGATGTCTTCCTGTCTCCTAGGACGTCATCCTGTGGGTATAGATACCACAGTGTAAATAAGCGAATCGCGTGAAGTGCCTCGGCCAAATGCTAAGTATAGATCGACTGATCTGCTAATAATAGAGCAACGATCCTATATAGATGCGGTTGATGGTGGGGTGAGGTGGGGTTGTGGCGGATGGGGATGTCCGCGTCGCTCCAACAAGGCTTCGAAGAGAGGATCAAGGGGTGGTGGGTTGACCCTGACCTGCACTACGATGGGGAACAGCGAGGAAGTTCTCGACTCGTCTTTCATCAAGTATTACTTATATGCTTTACTAACGGAGCAGTGCATGGGTTGTTCCTTTTGACTCGTGATTTGTGTCGTGGGTATGATGAATACGGCTCTTCATCTCATGTCTTTTGGTGGGTGGGGGTTCGCAAACGATTTCCGTTTCATTAATTGATCCCGTATTTTGAGGTTGGGTAACGTTACCGCAAACCCGATCTTTGTGTCATATCTACGAGGAGCAACAGCACCGTTCCTTTAGTATTTAGCGTCGGGTCAGTGCCCTCGTCAACTGGATGAATGATAAGGTGCAAATAAGCCGCATGACGTTACCTCCAAGTGACAGACGAGAGTAGCGAGGGCGCATTCCACCCGCGGCCGTGGGGCCCCCAACACCGCCTACCTCCCTCCTGTAGCTGGGATGATGTCAGTTGATTATAACTGCCTTTGCGAACGACTACGCTCAGGGAGGGTAACGCCCTGTGCTGAGGACACTCGGTGAGGGGACTGTAGGTGCTGATAACACGGGGTGATGGGACAACGGGTGCTAAGAACACGAGATGAAATGACGACAGATGCTCAAAACACCAGTTCAAGGAGTGACAGGTGCCGAAAGCATCACATTACGGGACAGCAGATGCAGAGAGCACCAGACTATGAAGCTACGTGCACTGAGGGGGACACCCGGAAGATGTTGCATGTGGGCTCCAGGCTCTTAGGACGTTTAATGCAGAGGGACACCAGGTCTCTAAAGAGCTTTAACACTCACATTGTACACACTGGTCCTCACAATGTAACACCAGACGTGCATGAATCGTTCCAGATGCTGTTGCCGTACATGTGAGAGAAATCTGTACATCACATGTGTAACTGATAGATAGATCCCGGTGTTGTATGCATATACAATAATTATCACGATAGATAGATCCCTGTGCTGTATACATATACAATGATTATCACTCATTACACAACGTCCCTATTATAAATCCTTATACAACATCCTCTGTCTAATCACCCCGTATCAAAATACCAAAAGATCCACATTTGTCAGAGGGGAAGAGATTAATCTACCTTGGCACGTGAGGGGAAAATGCAGAGTACCAGAATATCTTTTTGCTAGCGTTCTTAAACCATTTTTTAATCTAACGTCAAATGTTGCTGAACGTGAATGCCCTGGCGCTTGCTCCTGAGATAAACCCGATACTCGCCCACGACGGATAAGCAGAGATATTGCTAATTAATCCAAGCTGGCCATGATTAATGATCCTAGCCAATGCTAGTCATTTTATAAATGTGTTCTTTAAATCATATGTTGCGAGTTATGATCTCCAGATATTTACGGGCAATGTGGGCACTTTTAGCCATCCCTAACCTTGTCCCAGATGTGATCTTCCTTTGTTTAGTTTCAGTTGGTGTCCGAGACTCTCAGGATTCTTATCTTTTCCCGTTTTACTCCAACCCCGGACATGTGTTAGGGGGGGGGGGGTCTGTGCCATCCTCACCCTCGTATTAATGCAAGTTGTTCAGCTCAAGAATTCTCCAGCTTTGCTGTATGGCTGGTGTTCATGTGGGGTTAGTTCCACACCTTCGCTTATGATGGGTCCATTGCCATGTAGCTGTGAGGGGTGAGGGAGGTCCCCTCTGATCAAGCACCCAAGCATACCTTGAATGAGGCTGGAAACTGGTGTTCACTTTGAGCTTATTGTCCTTAATGGTATTCGCTTTCAGCTCGTCCCACACCATGCCAGTTTTGGTCCTCACTTTCAAGTCTCGTCCATAACCATGACCATTATGGTGCTTACATTAACCTCTTCCCTACCTCGGCTCATGCAAGGCGTTTACTCCGCCCTGTAACCTGTTCCACACGATTTTTGAAAATGATCTATTTTATATTCTGCTCCAGACGCTGTAAAACTCGAACTTCTTTTCCCTAAAATTAAATTGTTACACTTTGATAGCCAGAGATAAGTTTTGCACTCTTAAAATAAAATGTGAAAAGAGAAAAGAAACTTTGCGATAAACTCTTTCTTAAATTTATATATATATATATATATATATATATATATATATATATATATATATATATATATATATATATATATATATATATATTCGTGTGTCCCTTCACTCTATATATCTATGTAAATCTGATGTCTCTAGGTTCATTTCTTGATAGATAAATCCCTCAACATCAGGACCTGACCACCAATGTAGCTTCACTCGCAGTCCTGACTGGTCCCTCGCTGCTTTCTCTCTGAAGTTGGTTTGGATTATTGCATTTTTTTCCCTTGAAGGGATGTCAATTACACACGTCTTTCGTATAGTAATTCTACCCATTATATGTTAATTTAATGGCCTGATCCATCCGTATTTCTGTGGATTTAATGTTTAAGAACACCTCGACCTGTCATGTATAGGAGAGGATATCAACCAACCAGGCGACTCACTCCATATGGGGGTTGTGCTGACAGAATATTCTTCCTACCTATTCACTCCCTCCTCCTTTGTCAATACATTTATTTACCACAAGACGAAAGAATTATATAGAAGGCAAAGAATGACTTCAAGACTTGAGGCGACAATGTCTCAAGTGTCCTCTCGTATCTCCTGTTACTTTCTCCTTCTGCTAGTGGTGGTCATGTAGGCTCCCAGAGGGAGGGAGGGAGTGAGTGTGGTGAGGCAGTCGGCGCTCACTCCCTCCCTCCCTCCGTCGTTATCCTGAGACCCGGGAACAAAAGGCTGGCTGATGCCGAGCACTTGCCGGGTGTTGAGGAGGTGACCTTAAGTAGTGCTTGGTGAAAACTTGGAAGTATTTTCCCTCCCCCGGGGGTCGAGAAGCTCCCGAGCCAGTGGGGGTAAAATGGCATTTGGTGATCGAGGCTGCTCTACACACACACACACACACACACACACACACACACATGTATGAGAAGGGGTATGCGGTTGTATGATTAATTTGATTAGAATATATATATACAGTAATGATAATAATAACAATAATAATATCATTAATAATGATACTAATAATAATAATGATAATAATAATAATAATGATAATAATAATAATAATAATAATAATAATAATAATAATAATAATAGTATTATTGTATTGAAAAGATAATATGGCTAATTATATATATTTGAAGGTTTGTGATGTGATTATGATTTTAATTACTAGCACAATTTGCTTGTCTGATGCTAAAATTCATAATTGATTGGCTCATTCGATTTCATTCATGAGTTCCAGCAAACATTTTAATCTTTTACGATAAAATAAAAGTTTTTCCTGTGTCTTTGAGAAATACGAGCAAATTTTCGGAACAAAACGTAATATAAATTGGGAATTACTTTACCCTCGATGTAATTGGCAATGTGATAGTTTGCTTGGATGGCTGGTTATCTAGGCTGTTAGTCTATCAATTACCAATGGTCATTAAGGTCGCCACCGTCAAGTGTTATGAACAACCATCGGAAATAACTTGAATATGTCCTTCAGGTGTTCAAGATGAATGTAAGACTATGAACCCCACTCTTCTGGTGTTCAAGACAATGCACGCTTTTGATACGAGTTTCACAAATGACTCACAAGCCCTGTAATCATTCGGAGGTTAAATATAACATCTTTTATCACATAGACACAACCAGGAACACCCGCTACTTGATCTCTCCAGACTTAACCATCGGTTTGGT
>NC_092260.1:27267198-27509698 GCF_036320965.1 Panulirus ornatus | reverse complement strand
CAAACATTCAACAGTTCTCAGTAATTCTTCTCGAATGCCACCAGCAGTGCAAAGAGAGTCACAGAAAACGGGAAGTAAGCTCAACAGTGGCACACTTAGCTCGTGTCGTGGGAGTCCGCTTTCAGCTTGCTTGAAGAAAAAAAAAAACAAAAGAAAAAAAAGAGTAAAAGGGAGAAAATCCTGAGTCTTTGTTATTGATCTAGTGGGGGAGGGGGGGAGGGGGAGAATCTCACTGGCTTCCCTGCCTGGGGGTGTCTGACTCTTGGGGGGGATGGGGGGGGGGGGAGACAGTTGGTGCTACCACCATTCCCCCCCCTCCCCCCTCCTCAGTACCAGCCACCACCACCACTTGATACGTACATCCTCCTAAATATAAGCCAGCGAGCGAGGTGGGTTGGTCGGTTAGAAGCGGAGGAGAGGAGAGGAGGACACATCACCACCACCACCGCTACCGCTGCTGCTGCTGCTGCTGCTCCTCCCATGTTAGGCTCCTTGAGCTCGGGGGACACTTTGTTGAAGAGGGAGGTGGGACGGCGGCTTGACGGCCTCGTTTTGGGGGGGCACTGCGTGCGCTGTTTGCTGCTTGACCGAGGAACGCGGTACCTCAACCTACCTTGACTGACAGTTCCATGTTGACGGGGCTCAGGCTGTCAAGACCCATCACTCGTCATCGTATCATTGATGTGTGTTCGTGTGTTTTTTGGCCTCGGAGCGTCCTGGTGAGGGACCTTCTTTGGCAAATGTGATTAGCGCGTTAAAAGCTTCTTCTTTCGTCTTTTTTTTTTCTCGTGTCTTTATTAAAGTAGCAGCTTGTGTGGAGAGAGAGAGAGAGAGAGAGAGAGAGAGAGAGAGAGAGAGAGAGAGAGAGAGAGAGAGAGAGGCAGTGGCGCAGGGTACGATGGTGTTGGTGGCGGCAGCTGGCTGAGGAGGCGCGGGCGCGCTGCAGGTTGAACTAATACACACACAAAAAAAAAAATTTAATATATAGAGACTCCTAAACGTTCCTTTAATATTCAAAAGTAAAGATAGGAATTGTCTCTTTATTTTATTGGACTTTGCAGTCAGCAGTAAAGATAAGGTTTGGTGATAGAATATATAATGTGTTGTTGTGGCTAGACTCTTCATCTATCTTGCCTGTCACCCTCCAGCATCTCGAACCTGAAAGCCATTAACACCATCCATAAGATATGTCGTCCCCCGTTTTCCATAATATATAACTAACTCTTGTTTTATTCTCTCCTTGCAGGTGAGTATGGCTGACTGAGGCAGCTCGACTCGTCCCATTGTGAGTGTTTGAACCCAAGATTTCGCAAACACGTCGAAGGCGTGACCGAAACAGAGGTGCCAAATATAGTAGGTTCACAACCGCGCGCTGGCGACCTGGTCCAATTTGCGTTTTCCTTCGAGACCAATCCTCGCGCGCTCTTTCTCGCGGACGCTCAATAACCCTCGTGGGATTCAAATTATATCCACGTTTCGTTCCATCGTTTGACGTATATCTTATGTTTAGTAAGGGTTTTCGTATCTATTTTTTCTTCCATGTTTAAATTCCGGTTCCCAAATGTCTTTCTTGGCGCGTAAATGATGTTCCATTCTTTCGTCCGTCTTCAACTCTTCAAGAATCGCTTGACCGAAATGATTCCTTGTCGTTCTCCCGTTCGTGTCGTGTCAGCAAGTATCATGAGGAAGCGTCGCTCTGTGACCTGTGACAAGGTTCTGAGTCTATTAATATCTGGCCACGACCTATCCCCTTCCACTGCCGGTGGAGGGGGTAACGTCCCTCCTGGACCATATTGACGAGGGACTTTATCCTCATTTGAGGATGATGTTCGAAGTCGGACGGAGATAACAAGATTTGTAATTCCTTAAGTACGACGGTACGACGACGCTTGATGATGACGGCGTGACGTACAACTTGGATCTCCTAAGAGTCATGCTTTCATCATATCGAAGCGTCGTACCGTCGGGCTCAAGGATCTGATGGATCGTACCGTCGTGTAGAAGTGTCGCACCGTCGGACTCAAGGATATGAAGGGTAGTACCGTCTTGCTAACACAAAATAGGTCGTAACTCTAACACACAATAGTGCTCACAGACCATAACTCTAACACACAGTAGTACTCACAGATCGTAACTCTAACACACAGTAGTACTCACAGATCGTAACTCTAACACACAGTAGTACTCACAGATCGTAACTCTAACACACAGTAGTACTCACAGACCGTAACTCTAACACACAGTAGTACTCACAGATCGTAACTCTGACACACAGTAGCACTCACAGATCGTAACTCACACGCCAGAGTTCAAACAGAGCAGCTCTATATCCCGGAAGTCTTACATAGACCCAGACTTATGAAATATAACTCCCTTTTACACCAGTACTTTTAAACGACAAAAGACTGAAAGCCGCGTTTGCAGACCTTATTTACCGTTCCTCAAAGTCCCTTTATGAACCATACACTATGCGGCTGCGCCCCATAAACCAGGGCTCATATACGACAAACCTTGAAGGCAGCAGGTTAGAGACTGTAAGTCACTATCCAGCCAAGAGTTTCAGCCACTGGAAACCTAAAGGAGGTATCCTGTGACGTCACCGAGATGTAAACACGAGAGGCGCGCGTGATTAGGGCAGGGAGCGCAAAGAAATAGATCGCCCTTCCCTTTTTTCCCCCTAGATAGTTAGAATAGTTTACAATCTCTGGGGATAAGGGAGAAAGAGTAATACCCACGTCCCTCCTACATGCCACAGAAAGCGACCAAAAGGGACGGAAGCTGGGAATGAGAAGGGAAGTAAACTATGAAATACTCCCCCTTCTCCCCCTCCTGTATTATCACTTTCCAAAAGTAGGAACAGAAGAATAAGCTACCTTCCTGCAGCCTGTCCTGAAATGCTATATCATTTATCAATGGCTCGAGGCCGGAGCTTGAAGTGGATGTACAGGATCAAGGTAGAGTTCCAAGCTATGCTGTGTGGAGGGCGAGGTACCGGTACCACCGGAAAACCTAGCAGGACTCTGGAGCCGACGAGATGACTGGTTCTCTCTCTCTCTCTCTCTCTCTCTCTCTCTCTCTCTCTCTCTCTCTCTCTCTCTCTCTCATACGTCACTAGGAGACAGTTTTGGGACATGTTCGGTAGCACTTTCCAGACTTGATGATAAGAGGGACTATTTTTTTTCTTTTTTTTTCCAGGTTTTCATGTCACTTTCTGCGAGTGTGTGTGTGTGTGTGTGTGTGTGTGTGTGTGTGTGTGTGTGTGTCAGGGGAGGGAGGGAGGGTGTCACGTTCTCGCGGAACCTCTTGCCCCAGACGGTTCCATCTTCGTCTTGCTTTTGAATCATGGACGCACTTGAAGCGGTGGAGAGTCCCATGAAAAAGCATCTAGGAATGGAAATTTTTATATATATATATATATATATATATATATATATATATAGTGTATATGGTGTGTATGTGTGTGTTTTGTGTTTGTGTAATCGTTTGTGTAGGATGTGTGAGTGATCACTGGCTGTGTTACTTAACTATTTCTACCATGAAGGGAAGGAACTCTACACCCTTGTCTCCCCATCTCATGACTTTGCTATTCTATAACGTTTTAAACTTCTTTATACTGTCTACGTTCACAGTTTCATTACATACTTTAGTATATTCATACAATAATCTTTTACTGTGATTTTTTTTCTTCATATTTTTTTCTAACAAGTTTCTTGCTTGATTTCATGGTTATGGCCTCTGGCTGTTCTGTGTTTCAGAGAACAGTTCACGGTTGACGTCATCAAATCTGGTTTTAAACACTTAAAGGTTATGATCAGGTCACCCTTTACCCTTTTCTCTTACCTTTCGCTGTAACCTCGCCTCTCTTATTTTAGGCACCGCCTGTGTTGCCCTCCTCTGGGCCACCTCTCTTTGATCCCTCAGTTCACCTACTTGACAATTCTCTCAGTGTCTTGGCCAGGGTCTTAGAGCGCGTGCAGTGTTGACCCCATAGGTCACATGGACTCATAGATTCGTGAAACATGTTTCCCGCCAGATTATAAATGTAGTGAAACATGCTTCCACTGTGTCCCATCTTCATTCATTTACATTTATTGGAGTTAACGCCATCCGCCGTGTATCACACCAACTCTGGGACTTGTCGAGGTTCCATTGTGAGTGGGTGACGTCCTCCATACCAACGCTCACGTCTCTCATCATCTTACCCTCATGGACACACCTATTTACGCGTGACTCCGCTCGCTCAGGCAGAGTCAATTTGTTACATAGACCCAAAACGAGGAGGCTTAAGGTAACCTCCAGCCCACTCCGTAAAATGGCTTCTCTGACGTGCGTGTACCGTCCCTCTCTCCTGAGGTAATTGTCGACCCACAAGGAGGAGTGTTCCCCTCCTGCCTGATTCGAAATCTAGTTACTTTACCGTCCTGCCGGAGGGCACAGCGTCATATGCCTCCCGCTAGTTAAAAGAATGTACAGTCTATCCATCCATCTCTTTTGCCCAGAGTAGGTCTTACACACACACACACACACACACACACACATATATATATATATATATATTTCGTGAGTGTTTATTCGTGTCTATCCCACAAAGCGATTAGGTACACGTGTCACAAAAGATCAGTTAGTGCGTTACCTACGCTGAAAGCCTTCCTTAGAAAAACTTGCTTCTTTCCACCACCCTCCCACCCTTCTTCCCCTCCCCCATACAAGAACCTTAAAGCAGAAGGGTAACATCCGGGAGGATGTCCTCAGCGAAGAGCTGTGTAGGGGCTGAAGGCCTTAGAGACAGAAGGGTAGAGGAGAGTTGCCAAGAATCTGTTTACATCCACGAAACATCTTCAAATGTCACTTTTATTTTTTGTACTCGACTATATTTTATCTTGTGGTAGTTTCATTATTTACTGGTTTGCATGTCGCTTCAGAGTCCTTCCTGAGCCTCCTCTACGAGAATACGTTAGTGAAGTTTGATATAGTATGTTCATATTCTCTGTGTAAACAAATTCTTTAGAATATGGTAGAGGAAAGGAATATATATATATATATATATATATATATATATATATATATATATATATATATATATATATATATATATATATATATATATATATATATGTATGATTATCACACTAGTCCGTGATGAAAGTTATGAAGGTGAAGCCGCACTTCGGTAAGAGTTCGTATAATTTTACCTCACATGTAATTTACCCATACATGTGGCACGACATGTTTCGTGGAGACAGTCCACCTCATCAGGTGCCAAATCATGTGACCTTCAGTCCGTTAGACAAACGCAGAAGGCAAGAACAACTCTAATAACAGGTGAAGCTTGAAGAACGTTCAGCGGGGAACGTGCCGTGTCGCCATCAAAATTCCCGGCGTGGTATAACGCTGTGTTTGTATGGTACGTTAACTTGATTGTGAGTTATAATATCATGTTATATTTTTTGGGCCAGTGTGACGGTATATATTAAAGTGGAGTCTGACATATGACGTTAATAGTCATCACGGAGATGAAACAAAGTCTTTATGTATATGAACATCATTTAATTGAGCATTTCATCATGCTACACACACACACACACACACACACACACACATACCATCAAACAGTGACGTAAAGACTTACATATAAATAGATACAAACACACGTTCACATTTACCGCATACACACCAGCAAGCAATACAGAGTCACACAAAGACACAAACATACACGTATATTCAAACACACACATACAACAAATACACTAGCATACACAGACAAACACCCAAGTACAAAAACATTCACATGCACACACACACACACACACACACATATATATATATATATATATATATATATATATATATATATATATATATATATATATATATATATATATATATATATATATATATATATATATATATATATATATATATGCACACTCACTTACATACATACATACGTATACACATGCATGCATACATACGTATACACATGCATGCATACATACGTATGCACATGCATGCATGCAAACATACACACACACACGCATACACAGAAATGGCAAGACGTAAGAGGCCTTAGTTGGGCAGTGGTATGGCGGAGGGCGCCTCATGCACTTCCACATTCATGGTAAGATGTTGGCAAGCCCTAGGCTGACTCCCCTCTTCAAGGCGGGGGAGAGAGGCGCTGTGGTGCTGTGTACTGTGCTGCATCCTGGCGTTATACAGTCCCACTGGCTTGCACTACTGTAACATAGACCTCTGACCTTGTGGCACTGACTGTATTGCTGTAGCACTGGTTGCCTTATTGTGACACAGACCACTGACCCAGTGCCACTGGTTGTATTACTGTAGCATAGACCTCTGACCTTGTGGCACTGGTTGCATTACTGTGACACAGACCACTGACCCAGTGCCACTGGTTGCATTACTGTGATACAGACCACTGACCCACTGCCACTGGTTGCATTACTGTGCCACAGACCACTGACCCAGTGCCACTGGTTGCATTACTGTGCCACAGACCACTGACCCAGTGCCACTGGTTGCATAGACCTCTGACCTTGTGGCACTGGGTGCAGGCAGTACTGTGCCACAGACCTCTGACCCACGCTGAATAATTTCTCGACGGCCGACAGGTCCAGAGCTGCAGTGTGTGTGGAGGCATGTGGTAGGTGCCTCTCGCCTCCTCCACCTTCTCCCACATTATGTACCTTCACTCTATCTTCCAACTTTGCTTTCAGATTTTTCTTTCTCGTGTCCCTCTTTTTCAGCGTGTTCTTATCTTATTATTCATCTTTAACGTTTTCCCCCTCGCTTCACTTTTATTACCCCTGTCTTCACCCGCTCCCCCAACTCCTGTGGTGACTGTTATGGTTGCGTAACTAGGGTGAGAGGCGAGTCTGTAGGCGCCCTCCACCTCTGCATGAGTCATGCGCATCCTCAGTGGTCTTACGGAGTACAAATTCGCGTATTCTAATAGTTGCGTCACGACGGTTTAGGGTCGTAAGTCAAGTACTGGCCCGACGATCAAGCAATCCCTGTAAACGTTTAGCCGAAAAAAAAAGCTGGGATAATTACACTGGCATGGCCCCTGCTCGTTAATCGACTCAGCCAGAGTAATGAAAAACGTGTGTGGTTCAACTGAATTTCATTATGGGGTTGGAGTCAATTAGTGGTATTTCAATTAGACGTAAAGACTCAACGCTGGGGTGGGGGTCGGGGTGAGGAGGGGGAGGGGGGGGGGAAGTTGAGGGTGAGATGGGGAGGTCAATCAAAAATGGTGGCCGGAAGTTGTTGGTCTAGGAGGGGAGTGATACCACCATTGAGTGATTAGGGAATATCTCTCCCTCCCCACCCCCCACATTCCTCCCTCTTCTCTTCCCCCCCTATCTTCTCCCAATGCTTTTCTACCCTCCCCACCACAACTGTGAATAAGGGAGAGTAGCTATGTAAGGCGTGGCTCTCGTGGCAACCCATGTGGCGCCACTGTAGGAGGAACAAAAAAAGAATGATCATACTGGGGAAGAAAACGAGAGAGGGAAGGAGAGTGATAATAGAATAATGTTTAATGCTGATGAGAAGGTGACGGTAGCAATGATATTGATGATCATACACGATGGTGGATGTGATGCTGTGAAGAATGATATGTGATACACGAGAGTTTGATGCTAGTAGTATCTGAGAAATGGCGTGGGTAAGAATGTAAATGGGTGAAGATAAGAAAGAACAGAAGCAACGGATGAATAAGGTGTTTTCTGAGCACAGTGACGAAGGTCACACTCAAGTTTTAGGATGACCATGATCCTGAGGAGGAGGAGGAGGTTGATGAGTCTGGGAACGACGAGGTTGAGGAAGACGAAGTCAAGGGTGGATAGGTCGAGGTCGAGGTCAGGGGTGACCAGGACGAGGACAGGGGTAAACAGGTCACCGACAAGGGTGAGGAGGACTAGGGACGTGATGGTGTAGGCGGATGGAGGCTGTTCATGGCTACTGACGAAAGAGCTGCAAATGACGAAGGGTCAAACGTGCGAACAAAATGCATTCAGAAGTTGTTGTAGAGTTCGTCCTGAAAGGAACGAGTCAGTGCACCATGTCCCTCCCCATCATCTCATTCACTCACAGACAGAACCAGAAAAAGATGACACGTTTTTTATCAATTCGAAAACATTAAAAACCCATGTGCGACCCAGACGAAAGACCACTTACTCCCTGCACGTCTGTCGAACCCATATCTTATCCTCAACTTAACAGTGGTCATTACAGGAACCAATTTCCCAGTGATATTGCTTGTCTCCATTCGTGGGTATAACCTAACGCATGAGGTACTAAAGAGCGACAAAATAGAAGTCATTATTCTAAACGAGAAATTGAACTCTGGTTCCTGTAATGTCGGAGAGCAGGGCATCAGCCCAGATATATTTCAACTCGTGTCTGCACATCGTCACCAGATGTCTCCGTGTTATCTCTCATATCACTTGGGCTAAATGTAAATGAATGGCAGCTCCCACACTCTCATTTTCCCCACGAAACTTGACCTTTGACCGTTATAAAGTCTAGACCCAAATAGCAATTAAAAGTATGTTTGTTTTGGCCTGTCATGGTAATTGCACGACTCTTCACTTTTTTTTTTCCCCCCAGCCAAGTTGCTTTACATGCCGGAGAACTAATGAACTAATCTTGATATTATTGATCTCTTAAAACTGGAATGGGATTTTATATCGAGAATTTAATCATCAGTTTAGGTTCATCAGACCAAAGATTCTACCTTCCACTTGTTCTGAAGGATTTCCCCAGTACATTAAGGAGTAACGTACATATATGAGTTGTCAGTGATCAAGTGAAAATAGTGTGAATCAGCATCACTCTTCCCTGATCTGAGGGAATCATGATAGATCAATCCAGGTGAGGTAAAGTGAAGATTGATTAAACTGTAAACAATGTGAAACGAAAAATTTGCTGGTTACTAATGACCAAATCACAATTAAGACACAACACATTAGGTAATGGTAGAATATAAAAAAGAATATTTTCTGTGTAAAAAAAAAAGTGTATGGGATGAAGAAATAAGTAGAGTCTTATTGAATTATTACCTGAACGAAATTCATGTACAGATAACACTCTTCATTGGTTGCTGAGAATGGATGTGTGTGTGTGTGTGTGTGTGTGTGTGTGTGTGTGTGTGTGTGTGTAATTACCTATATGTACTGTATGGGGAGGGGTTCTTACGCTCTTGGAATCTGTAATTACCTATTTGTAATTATCTACTGTACTGTACGGGTAGGGGGTTTTACGCTCGTGGAATGTGTAATAGCCTATATGTGATTACTTGTTTGTACTGGATAGGAAGGATTTAACACTCGCAGGGCCCCATCTCCTCTGTGTGGTATGTGTGTGTATGTGTGTGTGTGTGTGTGTGTGTGTGTGTGTGTGTGTGTGTGTGTGTGTGTGTGTATGAAGAAGCCATTGAACACTGTTGCTAGAGACAGCACGAAGACTTTTAAAGATAGCACGAACACTTCATACAGACAGCACGAAGTACGAAGTCTGCTGAAGGTAACACGAATACTATTGCTAACAACATTGTTCAAGACAGCGAAAGAAAGTTGACTAAGACTGTTGTTTAAGATGTTGCCAAGACTATTATAAATGATAGCACGACAACCGTTGAATAGAAGTATCACCAACACTTGTTAGATATATTACCAACACTGTTGTTAAATGTATCACAAAGACTATTGTTAAAAACAACACCAAGACAGTTAAAGATACTCACACAAAAGTCGGGGTCAATTATTCAGGGAGTTAGGCCCCTGCTTAGGTCTAGGTTAAGCCCTAGCTGAATGTTTCCAGCGTGAGACATGTGTAGCCTCATCCCATATGAATTTTTTGTCTTCTGGAAGTTGCACACGAGACGCGAGCACCAGAGGTAAACATCATACACTTCCCCTCCCTCTGAACGCTTACACCCACACTCGTGCACACTAGTGAGAGCAAGGACAAGTATGTACACATACTGTGGTCAAGTACTCTTTGTAGACAGGAGAGAGCGAGGTCCTGCTCGGGGCACTGTGACTGAGGCATGAAGGGAACAGCACCCTGTTGAGGGTGAGGTGGCGCTTTACCAGTGTGAGTGAAACACAGTCGCTCCAGGTGTCTGGTTAGGATGAGGCGTTGTTGTTGTTACTGTTTCGGACACGGTGACTGGGACATGGTTGTCCCAGTAGCCTGATGAGGGTGAGGATGGCGTTGTTGAAGGCAATGACGGGTGTAGGTTGAGGGACAAGTCTTGAGAAAACCGTAATACTTCATGAATAACCAAAGGAGTCGGACATGCTTCGCGTAGAATCATTTCTATCTTAGCATTCACATTTTCCCAGTTTGTGAACCTAGATAAAGTATCGTCCATGAGACCAGTACAGGGAAAGCTAATGAAAAGATTGGAAAAAAAAGAAAAATGCCAGCGAAAAGCATCGTCGATGGAAGTTACAGGAAAGCTACCTACTTTTGAGGTAAGCAAGAGGTGGAAGACCCTAGAGGCGGGCGAGGTGTGAAGAGGAGGAGGAGGAGGAGGAAGAGGAGGAGCAGAAGGGTTGAGCCTCAAGTGGCGGTGACGGAGTAAAGCCAGGAGGCTCTTCTAAGGATTTTACGGATTCGTAGATTTTCAAAGGTATGTCGTGGGAGACCTTCGTGGTGTCGGGGCAGATGCTGGCTTGAAGCCGTTCCCTGTGACTCCCGCTTTGTCTCTCGTCGTTTCTCCGTGTATTCAACCAACCCCAGAAACCTCGATGCTGCCTTCCCTAGCTCATACGTTATATACAACCTCTTGCCATCCTGTGAACGCCATTCTCCACCCTCCTGCATACTTCACCAAGTAATCCCCTCCTCATGACTACCTCCCAGATGTCCTCTGCCATCTAATATGTTTCCAGGCGCCTCACCTGCCCTGCCTCCCTGTTTCAGTGGTACTGTGTAAGTCTTCGGCAGAGCTGGTGTCCGCGGTGTTGTACACTGTTCTTGCTCTGGGCCTCTGATATACAGCACTTACATCCAGTTTTGTTTCGCGTATGTAACCGACTCTCTGCTTAAACTGTAAAGCCTACACTAACACACACACAGACACACACACACACACACACACACACACACACACACACACACACACACATCTTTTGAAATCCCAAATGCTCTGTATCCGTCCGATTGAAATTTCCTCAATCTATACCAAGGGTAAGATGGTTACAGTGTGGGAGGGTAGGGGATGGGGAGGGCGCAGCGGCTGACGTATATATTCATAACACAATCCAGCCAGCTTGGTAAAGACCCAGCCTTAAGCTCCCTGGAGGCTTTATTGCCCACTGAATTTCATAATGCTTTCTTCCCTCATGAAGGAGGCGGCGCAGCCTTCGTCTGACAGGAATGATAATGAGGAAATTATAATAATAATACCTGACTGATCACGAACACAAAAGACGAAGGGGAAAAATATGAGTCTTTGACTCGCCTTTTTCTTACATGATGCTTAGAATGCCATATACCTTCATTGATGGACTCCGGGGGCTTAATTGAAGCGTTGTATCCTACAGCGACACGTAGAGGCTTGAGATGAATATTGAGAGGATAAACGTAAGATTCTTATGTGATTCTTCCTGTACATTTCTACAAGACTGAGGTCTCCAAGAGCGGGTCATGACAATCTGGATTAATCTCATGTGTTGAGGTTTGCTGTAGCTGGTTCACTGTGTTACTGTCCACCGAAATTACGTTTATGGGTCAGGCACAATCATTATCCAACGAGCTGTGGTAACGCTATCAACCGAAGAAAAAAAGGTTCCGTGTTGGTGTTGTCATTGCAAGACAGACGGTGCTGTCATGACAGGAGGTACGACGGTGTTGTAAAGGCGTGAGGAAAGGTGGAGATGTTCCACTCCGTCGCCTGGTCAACGCCAGAGGTGAGTCGGCGAGGAGGAACACGGGCTGGTGGAGATACCCTGGTATCTGCGTCCGGCTGTCATTACCCAGGAATCAATGAACGTATAAAACCTGAGATAAGTTGGTGCGTCCCATCCTTCCTGCCTCCCCCACGCTGCTCCTACTGATGCTTTCCTACAGTATTCTCCTCCTCCTGGCTCCACCCACGTCTTCTCCACTGTTATCATATCTCTCCTCCTTCCTCTACCTTCGCTTCCTTTTCTACCTCAGGCTCTCTTCTCCTCCTCCTCCTCCTCCTCCTAGACTGTCACCACGTCCAACCTTATCTCGTTGCCTTCGCTTTCCCTCCTCCCACCCTGCTTCTGTGGACCTCAACATTATCTTTTTCTCCCCATCGTCAACTCCATTACCCCCTCCTCGCTCCCCATCTCCCATCCCATCCCCTCGCTTTCACCCCATCCTCTCCTCTCCCCCCACCTCTACTCTCTCCATACCTTCCCACTCTCTCACCCGTAATTAAACAGAGCCATCATCGACCTGGGCCAATCTTTGAAGGCGATGATGAGAGTGACGGTGGGGGCGTGATGGATGATAACAAACGCACCAGGATGGGCGGTCGTTGGTTAGTGCCACTACTCGTGAATACCGACCTTGTTGTTGCAGTCGAATAGCAGCCTCAGCCCTCTGACAGTAGGTAGACCCATTGCTGTGGAGCAGTACCGACTGAGGCTGTGGTATCTGTACTCGTCCAGTTAGTTCTATGTCCAACAAACATTACCAGAAGGTTGGTGCATTCGACTGTGAATCATATACATACACGGCATAGTATATATATGTGTCAGGTCGACATACGACACCCCAGTGTCTCAGGGATCCTAGTAATAATCTTATACTGATTGAGCACAACGGCACGACTCTTGAGCAGATTGGTACGACCTTTGAGCAGATCGCTACGACCCTTTTGCTTACCGATACGACCCTTGAACAGACCGATACGACCCTTACGTGTGATACTGTGATCTCTGACGTGACCTTTAAGGGTCAGGTCAAAGATCATGCTGTCATACCCATATTGTCGTACCGTCGTGCTCAAAGATAGTATTTTTGTGGTTAAGGATCGCAACGTCGTTTTCAAGGTCGTACATAGGTAGTCGAGGGTCGTACATTCCGTGGTCAAGCAAGGGTAGTCCTGCCTTGCTCAAAGGTCGTACCGCCGTGCTTTATGTTGCTATTGTCTAAAACCTTGCCGACTCGAAAATTCTGGACATAATGATAACATGCGAAATTCAGCCAACCGTTGAATGGACCTGTGTAGACAGTCACCTTCTGAGATTTGTACCATGATACATTATTCAGAGTGCGAATGAATGATGAATTAGATATATCATACGAGATATATAATTTTTCCAATACTCAGTCCTTTAAACAGGATGTGATATAGGATGAAATAGTTTATGATAGAACATAGCATGATGATATTCAAGGCCCTTCAGTAGTGTGACCTGACCTCACCCCACAACTTGTGATAACTGGTGCAAAATAATGGCTCGTGGGTGACCCCCACCGCTTGGTACACACCGCCAGCGGGGAATATTCTCCACAGACACAAAGAGCTTGGCGCGTGCGGTGGCTCCCACCTGTAACGCAGCCAAATTCCTCGAAAGCATCTCCAAGGTTCAGGGAAAAAGTATCAGCGAGACAAACACACCCAGTAGACACCAGCCAGGTCCACCACCGACCGGACTATTGTATATATATATCTTTTCCTTAATAATAGATTAGATATGTAAAGAAACAGTCAAAAGAAAGGGAAAGCTTTAAGGTTATTTGGAACGGTAGACCTCAGTCAGTAGATTGACTATCAGGGTATCATGAGTTAGAGACTCGACCCACAGTGCCACGCTGCTGCTGGCACTCACCAAGGTGAGAGGTGAGGGAGGCACTGGCACCATTAGCACAACACGGGCCCCGACGCGACGTTAGGAATGACACCCAGGGTCAGTGGCATTCCTCGGCTGGCGTCGACCTGGAGCGGTCACGAGCACAGCCAGCGCAGCACACACGACACTTAGAATAACGCCCGCGATAGTGGCCTGGGCTGGTGTCCATCAAGGTGGTTGCTGGTGCCACCGATACAATACTAGCATACGCGCGCGGGCGGGCGAGCGAGCACGTCTCGACACACACATCATTATGCCATAGCTTCTGACTCTTTTTTTATTTAGGATTATTCATATGATATATTCTTTTTCATTCAGGATATAGTATATAATAATCTTGAAGAGGTATGGGAAAACGAAGGGATGACTCATGTACGACTAAAGCGCACTCGAAGACCTTAACTTTATATCAGGACGGCACACGCCCAGCATGAGGTCATTGATATCAGTCACAACATAACATAAAATTCAGGCAAATAGATCATCATGCAGTAGCCCCAGATGCATGAACCATTCACTGTCACGCACTAGTAATGGGGATCAGATTAGAGGTAGTCCGAGGAGTAGTGAAGATCATCAAAATCAATATCAGGTCATTAGAAATAGCATTTGTGATGATACGAAATCGTCGAACGAAAATCTGCAATTTTCTTTTTTTTCTCCGTGATTATATGAATAAATTACAATAGGATAGAGTTACCAGATTAAGATTACAGCAGCCTCACAAGGTTACAGCAGCCTCATAAGGTTACAGCAGGCTTACAAGGTTACAACAGCTTTACATCATCAATGCAAGATCATCAACTCAATGTTTATAGTTTCCTGAGCTACGAGGAGGCCACCTGAATGGGCAAAGTGCTTCTAGATATTCCAAACAATACCCCGAACATGCACCGTAGTCACGTAATAACACTGAATTCAAGTGCGTTTCGAACGATCAGAACCACATTTTCAGTTGATGAAAAGAATTCTTGAAGCAATAGTTATAAGTGTTATGAAAGTCATCAACAGTAGTCGCCGTTGCCACAAGGCCAGTGAAGTTGTAATACAATCACTTGGACTTTGATACCATCAGAGCAGTAATCACAACACGCGTTATAACATTGTGAAACAGTAGTCCAGACTGTTATGATACTATCAGAACAACAGAGACGAGGGTCACGTGACCATCAAAATTAGTCATAGATATTTGCGGCTGTCCTTAATCCATATGCTGTAATCATCACTAAAAACAAACACGAAAATACAACACACAGCAGTCGAAAGCGATGCCTCCCCTTAAAGACAATCGCCAGGACGCCATCATGAGAATAATATCACTAGCAAACTGATGACGAAACCTGCGCTACAATGGCCCCGTTTTAAAAATGGGTCAGACCAGAGAGAGAGAGTGAGTGAGCGCGTCCACGATGTCATTCAGTACTTTTACCCAGATTCAATCAAAAGAGTCATCAGTGTGCGTAATAAGCGAGGCAGAGGTCCTACATAACGGTGGTGAAACAACAGCATGTGAGCGGTGAAAAGATCTGTATAGGGAAGCGACTTTCTGAGATCAAAGCAAAACAGGACCCATAGGGTATTCAAAGCTTGTGTGGATCAGCAAAGACTCTCACTTGGATGATCAAAGCCGTAAGGCTCCTCTTCCGTCAAGGAGTAAAAGGGCTCATTGAAGAGGTCCCACGGTGTCTCCGCGTTGTGAGGGAGCTATGAGCGGAGGTCTGGTCCTCTCATGTTTTGAAGGTGTGAGGGAGCAGTAAATACAAAGTCCCCAGCAGCACCACGGTGTGAGGGAAGAAGATGAAGGTCCTCCAAGGTCCTCAGGGTGTGAAGAAACAGTGAGTGAAGAACTCGGAGTCTGTTGGAGACACAATGAACATGGGAAGGATATTTGATCCATACTGTCTCCAAGGTGTGAGATATGTAGCTTGGGGAACTGATCTCCAAGTGTCTCCCAGGTGTGAGGGATTCAGCTGGTTCTCAGTGTTCCTACTGTGACAAGATGTAGTGAGAGGAGTAGATCTTTCTTGTGTCCTACTTACAAGGAACGACCTCAACCCTTGCACAGTAGGGACGGCATCAGAGGAACGCCTACCCCTGCACGGTAGGGACGGCATCAGAGGAACGCCTACCCCTGCACGGTAGGGACGGCATCAGAATTACTCTCTCTGTGTCCACTTTCCCCACAGTGTGAGGGACCTGGTGGAGTGTCTCAGGATCCAGTATTTCCACAGTGTAATAGATCTAACGAGGGGAGGGTCTCAAGGCCTAGTTTTTCCCCCGCAGTGTGAGGGACCTGGTGTGAGTACCAGGAAAGTCTCGACAACCGGTCTGCCTCCCTAGTGAATGGGACGTGGTGTCCCTGATTATCCTCGCGTCCCTCACTCCCCCTCCAGCCGAGATAGCAACACAAGCGCCCACAGTTGAGGCTAATGTGAGGGCTGAGTGCTGCACGTCTCTTGTTTCGGTCCTGTCCCATATCGCCAAACTCAAGTGTTTGAGGAGTTAATGTCTGACGTAAATTTGGGGAAAACAGGATCTGAAAACCTTCATATGAATATATTCAAAGATTTTGTTTACCGATGTGGAATGTAAAGTGTATATCAGAGTGGCAGCGAACGCGAGAATTGAGCAAACACTGCAAGGCATAGCCAGAAGTTCTAAGTGAGTCGTACGGCTGGCACGGCGTGGCTTGGCTCCGGCAGCGTTGTGCAGCCGCTGGCAACCACGCACAAACCATTTGTTGATGAAGGTCTTGGGTGTTTTTGTCTCCCATCTCTGGCATCTCTGGCTGAGAAATTACCATTTACTAAAGCTTTAGAGGAAAGAACGAAACCACAAAACGATCTTTTAATACAAGTGTTCGAAGTGTTGTCGTAAAATTTTTCCCCACCTTTCAAAAAGAAACACCAGTCCACAGTTTTGCAACAGAAGACATAAAACTGTGTTCCAGAAGGAATGGAAAATGACTCGTGGTTAAAACACGGTGCCAGTAAAGCGTCATTACCTCCATCTCCCTGAACAGTTGTAAGGAGATTACGTTGAGCGCTCACCTGGGAAATTGGGATATACCCCACAAATTTCGTATCTCTCACGTACAACAAACGATTGCGCTAAATTCGTATGATTAAAGACGATTCTCGGGCACCGTGCGGGATCCCAGGAATTTTAATCAACGAATTTGGATTATAAAATCGTTCAAGGAATCTCCTTAAGGTCTACCTTAACTCCCAGTCCTCCCTGGAAGTCGACCTTATATACGTACATCCGCTTCTGGAATGGTTTGGTTGGTCGTCACACTTTTCACGGTTCTCGGGCGACGAGATCTCATTTCAAAGACGCCCTAAGAGTCTGCTTTCTGTATAATAATCGCTAACTTTCGGCTTTGCTTCGGTTGTGGTTTAGCGCTGTGTTCACGGAGAAGAACTTCGCCACAGTGGAAGATAATATCACACGTTTATCAAATGTCAACCACTGGAAACCGAAGTCTGGATTCCAGGCTTCGTGAAAGACGATGGTAAATTTTTTTCAACCGGAGGAGGAGTGGAGAGGAGAATGTTCCAGGGTCTATGTGGTAATGGAAACGTTCAAACTGGAATTAAGGGCAAGCGGTCTGGATGGCCAATTGTCTGTGAGGATGGCCTTAGTGATGGCATCAATAGATTGTCAGTGACAGGTATAGTCAATCAACAGCCTGTAACTCGGCTTGAGTTACCTTGCGAGTGTCCATGTCTAGGGGACATGGATCGCCCCTCACGGACAGGCCTACGAACCTAATCAGGTCCTGGTACTTAATTCTGTACGTTATCAAATGATCTTCCATGACAAAGATTTTATCAACATCTGAAAGCATTTAGCTGCTGAATAATCAATACATGATACGACCAATTTCGAACTTGTGAAGCATTTACTCGGTGCGTCGTCCAGGAGAACTTGCAGAGAATCGTAAATTTCAAACGTCTTAAAGGAGATCGCAAACTTGGAGAACTAAGTGGCTATCGTAAATTACGTGGACTTGCTGGAGATTATACTTTCTCCAACTCACCGAGGAACGTAAATTCTAAGGAGAGTTACTTAAGGTTCGAATCTCAGGAGAACTTTTTGTGCAACATGGGTTGGAGGGATGGAGAATGTTGTCTTCATGAGCGTATGCAGGTCACAGAAAAAATTAAGTAAATGATTTGTCACACACACACACACACACACACACACACACACACACACACACACACACACACACACACACACACACACAGCCGAGGTAGAAGCTGTCGTTTTGCCTCGTAAACTTGTCATGGAGAATCCATTGATATCATTACTAAATGCATCCTCGCAAGCAATTGGCCATCCTCTTACATATGTGTGTGTGTGTGTGTGTGTGTGTGTGTGTGTGTGTGTGTGTGTGTGTGTGTGTGTGTGTGTGTGTGTGTGTGTGCAGATTTACCCCAGTGATGCCCATATAAAACCAGGTAACGGTATACGGATGGCTGGATGCAACTTTATGAGACGGGAGGGAAATTGGGCAAATGGGGAGTTAGGAAGCTTAGGACCGGGGAGAGGAGGACCCACCGTGGGGGCGCGGGGTGTGGAGCCCCGATAAGGGGGAGGAAGGAGGATATAGACCCACCAGGACTGGGCGGAATGGCCACTTTCTATAAAACCCGTCTCTTAGGACCTTTTATTCTTTATTTTCCTACACTACCTCAAACTCCTTGACGGTTCTCTCCAACAACACTGGACTGTGGAGAGATAAATGGAGACTTTCAGGTAATGAGTTTTGTCCGGTTAAAGGAGAAGAATTTTCCCCTTTAAACTCCATCCGAAATGAACTTGTGTGATGTACATTTCGGACCCCCGCCATGGAGACCTCATCTTCAGTCCATGACACGAGGACGTGAAGAAAAGAACGTACTCATCTAAAACGGCTTTTATGCTTTTGTTATTCAAAACAAAAATCCAGAAGGACCTATTCTCCTGGCTGTTTATTATCCTCTGTCTGTTGTGTTCGTGTTCATTAGCTTCATCCTGTCGTGTTGTGTTCACTATCTTTAATCTGTTGATTCATGTTCTCATCTTCTGTCGTTTGTGCAGTGTTCATTATCTTTTGTCTGTTGTGTCCTTTTCGTCATGTTCTGTTTGTTATGTCGTGTTCACTATGTCCAGTCTGTTGTATGATGTTCATTATCTTCAGTCTGTTGTATCATGTTTATTTTCTCTAATTATTGTGATATGTTCATCATTCTCTGGCTGTTGGATTATGTTCATTTACCATTGGATGAAGAATCATGCTCATTACCATCGAAATGGCACGTCATAATGCCCATTAACCTTAAATAATTGTCTTACATATTACCCTTTGGTTGTCGTAATTTGCCCGTTAGCTGTTACCCTTTGATCACTGGAATCCTTCAGTTGTTTCCTGATTGATGTTATACCTGATAGCCTTCCCCATTATGTCATGCCCATTAGCTTCTAATTGTTCCTTTCTGCCCATTACCTTCTCATTCATGTCAGACCCGTCACCAACCTGACTACTGTATCAGGTCCATTAACTCCTGATTGCTTTATTCTTCTCATTACCTCCTCATTCCTTTTAAATCCATCACATGCTTATTGCCGTGTTACCCGCGTTGCCCTGGTTTTTGTTTTATGCCAATCATATTCAGGTTATTAAGCTGTTCTTCTTCCCCCTGATGAATTATGTATTTAGTCGCCTCGACTGCGGTGTCACATCCTTTGAAATTCTAATGACAGCAGGTGGTGTCAGAGTCTCTGAGGTTGATAAATAATGATTCCAAAAGAAATCAAACCCAAGTCTGTTTAATGTGTCTAGATGTTTTAGTTTACCAGAATCCGTACAAGTCTCTATATGTCTATCATTTGTCGGTCATCGTTTTCTATATGCCTGTTTTTCTTTTATGTTTAAACGCTCCAGCCATAGACAGAAGCCGTTACAAGGTCATGCCTTGAATAGTATTAATTGAAGGCTACAGATAGAGAAGAAGAAAAAGACATAGGGAAAGTAATAGAGGAAATTAAGTGAAGGTCGGATATCCCTGGAATGACTTGAGGTAGAGTTCCAAATTTTTAACGGGGTAGGGAAAGACAAAGGTTTCACATCGGCCCACCCTAGAGTTGCCAACGTCCACATAGTAATCTTGTGACGGACTGATAGCCTAAATAGCAAAGGATCTAGCTAATGGTGCGGACGCACAAGTACCCAATCCCTGGGAGCAGAAACCGAGGCAATATCTACGCAAGAGAGAAAGAGAACCGTGACTTTTGCGTGAATCATAAACTATCAGTCCTTTGATCAAATGTATCCACCTAGATAGATTATGTCAACACATCAAACCGTATCTATGAACCTAATACAAGAGGATCGTATCGCATTTGTGAATCAGAGCTGCAACTTGACCCCCAAACGCCACACTCCCAAAATGGACCAATTAATCAGGAAACTTTTCTCGTTTCACACTTGGCCACGCACGCTTTGGCTCTCCACAAGGACTGCTGCTGGAAGACGGCCAGGATTTAATCTTCTTCTCCTTGAACTAAAAGACTAGACGAAAAGTACGTGGGTAAATGACCTTATACTATGACAAACAATGGCGCTTGTGAGGGGAGAAGCAGAGAGTACCAAGCTACTAGCCAGCAGGATTACGACATACGGAAAACATTTTCAGTCTGAGAGAGAGAGAGAGAGAGAGAGAGAGAGAGAGAGAGAGAGAGAGAGAGAGAGAGAGTGAGAACAAGCATTATCAGATGACGAGTCACTGTGACAGTTCCTTAAGTCCTGACACAACATTGCTAGGCAGATACTTACCAAGATAGCGAGCATCATGACATAACAAGAGGGTGGGCGTTATTTAGTTAATTGCAGTATATCCCAGGCGTCACTCAGATGCGCAGGAAGAAGACATGAACCACTGTTTTCGCTATATTCCCACATACCCAAGGGATATCATCGTGTTCAGTCGTATTATAAATTCCCTAAGTGATTATAAAGCAAGGAGACGCGGAACCTGCTTAGAAAACAAGGAGGTAGAGGACCTACCTAGTTACAAAGGTGGCAGAGGGCCTACCTAGTTAGCAGGGAGGGCTCGGGCTGTGTCCGGGAGTCAGCTGGTACCCTTGCTAGAAGTTTGGTATGCGAGTCCCGCACTTAGCCCGCTATTTATGAGGGTTTAGGCTTGAGCTGCTCTCCTCGCCGCTACCGTGATGAGACGCCCTCGTCTTCCCCTTGGCCAGCCCCGAGGCGTGTGCTGGCTGGCTGTTGTAATAACTTGGGTTAGGTAGAGCGTCTTCAAGCTTAGCCCGAGTGTCCGGCGGTGTCCTCAGGAATTATATTGGCTTTGCTGGACATCCACGCGAGAGTTACTTATAGGCCAAGAGCCATGCGAACAAAGGCGCATTGGCTTCTGAAACCCGCTGTTCCTTACTGATTTAGGGAGATGAAAAAGCGGAATGTAAGGGAAAAGGGAAATGAAGAGGGAAGGACTAAGAAAGGAGACTGAGAACAGAGAGAGAGAGAGAGAGAGAGAGAGAGAGAGAGAGAGAGAGAGAGAGAGAGAGAGAGAGAGAGAGAGAGAGGAATAGCGATAAAGAGAGACGATGAGGGTAAGGGTGGGTGAAAGGGAGCAAGAGGCTGGGACGAAGACTGAAAGTAATAGATATAATAAGAGTCAATACACAGGCAATGGCACTCACATAAGGAGAGCAGGGAACTGAGAGGGAGTGAATAATGGTGATTAATGTCACATTGATATCGAGGTAGGACGAAAACAGTAGCAGGTAATATATATATATATATATATATATATATATATATATATATATATATATATATATATATATATATATATATAGTGAGTTAGGGAGATCCAAGCAAGGGTAGCTAATCGAAGATTAACTACCTGCCATCGAGGTCCCTCTCTGGTGGTTAACCAAATCCCAGGGATCAAAATCTCAGCTGTATTGTCCCATGAATTAATCCAATGTGCTATGGACAGACTTATCTCTGTTGGGGGATAACGTACATCTCCGGTTATTCTATGGACGGACACGCGTGCCTCGGTCACACCCCCCTTCCCCTCCCTGAAGCAGTTTGCTGAGGTGTGGCTGATAATGGGCAATTTGGATGTGGGTAAACAGACAAGGCGGTTTAATGAACGGTAGGTCAAGCTAGGTAACGAGGTCAGGCCGGGGTTAAGGCAACGTCGGGTTAGACCAAAGTGTGTGTGTGTGTGTGTGTGTGTGTGTGTGTTGGGGTCAGGGGAGGAGGGTGGTGGTTATGCCTTACCGGTGGACATTAACCTGCAAGAGTCGTGTGCTGGTTGAGGGAACTGGGAGTTGACTGACATGACGTGACGAACTGGTCATCACAGCAGGATATGAGAAGGTTCGTGAAGAGGAAACAAATCATATTTTCATTAGAATCCAATCCACCTTCTCGATTGTAGGACCAGTGAAGTGATTAGGAAGCCATATACACGAGGTACATACCCCCCCGCCCTCCTTCCCAGAGCTGGAATACGTCACAACAGGCTGGTGGTCCCCTTCACTGGAAGAGCGACATGGAATTGCTGGAAAGGCTTCAAAGAGCTGCAACGCGACTGGAACTAGAAATTAGTGGAACGAGCTAGGTAGAGACGAGGGTACCCACCAACCTGCCTATATGAGAGGAAAGAAGAACTACGGAAGAAATGATGACTACACACACACACACACACACACACACACACACACACACACACACACAGTGTGGAAATCATCAATGCTGACAACATACAGAAGTTTATGGTCATATGATAGTTGAAAATTTTCTAGTGATGGGGTGGTGTTGGGTGGGGTTCCCCATGAGTGTGAAACTTCTCTTTCGTATAAACTAGTTAAAACTGTTAGGTAAATTAGATGGTGCTTATAATAAGAGACTAAAGTTAGCAGGTTTTTTTCTAATTCACGCATGAGTAACGAAAGTTTGTCTAAAATCAGGACATGTAACTGAGTGAAACGTGCTGGTGTATCCTCACTGCAGTGACTGTGTTAGGGGAAAAAAAGGTGGCGTTAATGAAGAGGAGGGAAACGGAAACAAAATGCAGGAGCTGCAGGAATTACTGTGAGGGGTTTGCTAAAAAGCGAAATGGTTGGAGTTACGAGGAATACTTTTTGGACGACTTACCTGAAATGTTTGGATGCCGTTTAGCTCATGAGGTAGATAGGATCTAGTCAGTTCACTGAGTATTAATGAGGACGAGATGCTTCTGGCTATGAAGAGTGGGTGGGTCAGTGGTCAGAGAAAAAAAAAACGAGTGTGTAGATTGCGAAATACCATACTCTAATGTGTGTGTGTGTGAAAAGTGAACTCACGGGTGTGAATAAGTATGAATGTATTTACGACTGGTAAGTGAGTGGATCTATTCACTGTGACGACTGTTCAATCATTATTATTATTATTATTATTATTATTATTATTATTATTATTATTATTATTATTATTATTATTATTATTATTATTATTATTATTATTATTATTATTATTATTATTATTATTATTATTATTATTATTATTATTATTATTATTATTATTATTATTATTATTATTATTATTATTATTATTATTATTATTATTATTATTATTATTATTATTATTATTATTATTATTATTATTATTATTATTATTATTATTATTATTATTATTATTATTATTATTATTATTATTATTATTATTATTATTATTATTATTATTATTATTATTATTATTATTATTATTATTATTATTATTATTATTATTATTATTATTATTATTATTATTATTATTATTATTATTATTATTATTATTATTATTATTATTATTATTATTATTATTATTATTATTATTATTATTATTATTATTATTATTATTATTATTATTATTATTATTATTATTATTATTATTATTATTATTATTATTATTATTATTATTATTATTATTATTATTATTATTATTATTATTATTATTATTATTATTATTATTATTATTATTATTATTATTATTATTATTATTATTATTATTATTATTATTATTATTATTATTATTATTATTATTATTATTATTATTATTATTATTATTATTATTATTATTATTATTATTATTATTATTATTATTATTATTATTATTATTATTATTATTATTATTATTATTATTATTATTATTATTATTATTATTATTATTATTATTATTATTATTATTATTATTATTATTATTATTATTATTATTATTATTATTATTATTATTATTATTATTATTATTATTATTATTATTATTATTATTATTATTATTATTATTATTATTATTATTATTATTATTATTATTATTATTATTATTATTATTATTATTATTATTATTATTATTATTATTATTATTATTATTATTATTATTATTATTATTATTATTATTATTATTATTATTATTATTATTATTATTATTATTATTATTATTATTATTATTATTATTATTATTATTATTATTATTATTATTATTATTATTATTATTATTATTATTATTATTATTATTATTATTATTATTATTATTATTATTATTATTATTATTATTATTATTATTATTATTATTATTATTATTATTATTATTATTATTATTATTATTATTATTATTATTATTATTATTATTATTATTATTATTATTATTATTATTATTATTATTATTATTATTATTATTATTATTATTATTATTATTATTATTATTATTATTATTATTATTATTATTATTATTATTATTATTATTATTATTATTATTATTATTATTATTATTATTATTATTATTATTATTATTATTATTATTATTATTATTATTATTATTATTATTATTATTATTATTATTATTATTATTATTATTATTATTATTATTATTATTATTATTATTATTATTATTATTATTATTATTATTATTATTATTATTATTATTATTATTATTATTATTATTATTATTATTATTATTATTATTATTATTATTATTATTATTATTATTATTATTATTATTATTATTATTATTATTATTATTATTATTATTATTATTATTATTATTATTATTATTATTATTATTATTATTATTATTATTATTATTATTATTATTATTATTATTATTATTATTATTATTATTATTATTATTATTATTATTATTATTATTATTATTATTATTATTATTATTATTATTATTATTATTATTATTATTATTATTATTATTATTATTATTATTATTATTATTATTATTATTATTATTATTATTATTATTATTATTATTATTATTATTATTATTATTATTATTATTATTATTATTATTATTATTATTATTATTATTATTATTATTATTATTATTATTATTATTATTATTATTATTATTATTATTATTATTATTATTATTATTATTATTATTATTATTATTATTATTATTATTATTATTATTATTATTATTATTATTATTATTATTATTATTATTATTATTATTATTATTATTATTATTATTATTATTATTATTATTATTATTATTATTATTATTATTATTATTATTATTATTATTATTATTATTATTATTATTATTATTATTATTATTATTATTATTATTATTATTATTATTATTATTATTATTATTATTATTATTATTATTATTATTATTATTATTATTATTATTATTATTATTATTATTATTATTATTATTATTATTATTATTATTATTATTATTATTATTATTATTATTATTATTATTATTATTATTATTATTATTATTATTATTATTATTATTATTATTATTATTATTATTATTATTATTATTATTATTATTATTATTATTATTATTATTATTATTATTATTATTATTATTATTATTATTATTATTATTATTATTATTATTATTATTATTATTATTATTATTATTATTATTATTATTATTATTATTATTATTATTATTATTATTATTATTATTATTATTATTATTATTATTATTATTATTATTATTATTATTATTATTATTATTATTATTATTATTATTATTATTATTATTATTATTATTATTATTATTATTATTATTATTATTATTATTATTATTATTATTATTATTATTATTATTATTATTATTATTATTATTATTATTATTATTATTATTATTATTATTATTATTATTATTATTATTATTATTATTATTATTATTATTATTATTATTATTATTATTATTATTATTATTATTATTATTATTATTATTATTATTATTATTATTATTATTATTATTATTATTATTATTATTATTATTATTATTATTATTATTATTATTATTATTATTATTATTATTATTATTATTATTATTATTATTATTATTATTATTATTATTATTATTATTATTATTATTATTATTATTATTATTATTATTATCATTATCATTATTATCAGTATACATGTATATACATGTGTATGTGAGTGGGTTTGGCTATTCCTCGTCTCTTTCCTTGCGCTGCCTCGCTAATGCGGGAGACGGCGATTAAGTATGATAAATATAGATAGAATTAATTACTATTATGATTATTATTATCGTTACTACTACAGTGTGGAGCTACTCATCTATATTTTCATCACAGGAACGCTACATATCCATCAGACACAAACACATACAATGAAGATATACTCTTTACTGGCAAGGTATGCTGGGTGTAGTATATCAAATATTTACTATATGGAGTATATCTGAATATGGTAGTTGATGTTTTAGAGGGGGCTGAGGGGAAATGGTCAGAGATAGGGGGAAAGGGAAAAATATCAGAGGTATGTTGGGGTTGGGTGGAGTATATCGAAGGTATGTCAGATGGAAAATATCAGAGGTATGCTAGGTGGGCCAAGGTGGGCCCAGGAGCCTGGCACAGCACACAGGCACAGTGCCAAGTGTTAGCACTACTGAACCTGTGGAGTGGAGGTGGGGGTGGAAGTAGGGGGGGGGGGGGAAGTGACATGGCCGAGTAGAAGGGAAGGTGGTTGTAAGACGGAAAACGGGAGAGGGGCATGTGGTACAGTAGAGCAGGGATGGTGGTTATGCACATTATGAGCTTATAGATCAGGGTAAGGCTGGATGTTTCTGTGCTTTGGATGAGCTTATGATTGAGGTATACATCGACATAGTCAAAGTGGTAGATATACTACAGTAATGTGTGTGTGTGTGTGTGTGTGTGTGTGTGTGTGTGTGTGTGTGTATGTGTGTGTGTATGTGTGTGTGGGTGTGTGTGTGTGTGTGGGTGGGTGGATGTTTGAACTTGGAAGTGTTTACCTCTGTCTGCTCGGCACGGTACATGTTTATATTCATCCTAAATATGTGCTTACTTACATGGAAATGTATATATTCATTATCTTTTCTTACAGGAAAGATCCATATGAATTGATATAAATCCTGGTGTTCTTGTAGCTAACCTCAGGATGTAGTAGAGACGTTGATGAGGAAGACACTGGAATACGAGAGTTAAGACAACAAAGAAAAGAAATAAATGTCGATAGTATCAGCGGAGAGGAAGCTAAATATACTAACACTGGAGCAAAATGCTTCAGTGAAACATAAATTTCCAATCTCTAGAACACCATTCATAACTTTCCGCAATATATATAAGGAACTTGAAAAAAGAAAAAAGTTAACCTTTATTTTCAAAGAAATATAAAGACTTTGAATTAAACTTTTGAGGAAATTGAGCCAACAAGGTTTTCACATTTTCGTCTCACGTAAAGATTCACCTTTATTTTATCTCCTGTACACACAAGACTTCCATCTTTAACACAGGATAACGACCACTGAAGCGCTCCTGAATGTGACACTGGCAAGATAAAGGGTTTTGGTCTTTGAGGTGTTGACACGGGCATAGGGAAGTGCCACTGCAGAGGCTAGGCTGCCCTGGGTCATGACGCAGGCGAGTTTCGAAACAAAAGAGAATAGTTAATCTTGTATAATCTATTGTTTTAAAGGCTTTTGAAGCTTACGTTACCTCTAGTGTGCCATATCAAGTATATCTATGGCCACTGAGTCACGAAGTAAGGCTCACAAGGAGTTTAGTGGGCCATGTAGAGTATTATACAGATCAAGGAGGGAAAGAGTGGCTCAAAGTATTTGCGATTTTGATACACCTTATATTCTCGAGATATTACAGAGTGAAGCAGTTGTTGCTTAAGTAAGACTGAGGCATCCCCAGGGGTGGACGAGAGAGAGAGGAGTAATGGTTCAGAGACGAGTTGAAGGTGAACCAACAAGATCAAAGACCTCTACGTCTGTGTGTAGGAGAAGCGTCAAGACCTGCCACTGTCTCAGGTGATGCAGGGGCAGGTCTGTCACCTGGAACGGTCGGTCCTGCTCCTCTGGAACTTAGTTCACCTTTGGTGTTCAGAGCGCCGATGCACACTAGGGTCCAAAATGCATTCATAAAGATGAAGTGAGGCGTGATAAAGTACGGGATTCTTACATCTTTATCTTCCTTTATTCCAGAACTCTATCTAGTGATAGTGAGTACACGTGCGAACTGTATCTAGTGATTGTGAGTACACGTACGAACTGCATTTTCTTGTGGATGTGTGACAGATGAGCAGGGTGTAGAGGAACGAGGAGGGTCATGTGGAGTTCTTGCGAAGCTATGCTGGTGAACACATGTACTTTCGTTGGAGCCGCGACGCATCATCCACACCACCCCTCCCTCATACTCACACAGCTTCACAAATATCAACTATTCAAGAGAGGGGGGAATGTTCCCATGGCTTTACCACAGCTATACACATGGAAGCGTTAGATCTCTACTGTAGTATCCCACTTGCGACCCTCGAGGGATAAAGGTTGGATCTTGAGGAGGATTAAGAAGGCAGAGCTGTGAAGGATGCAACGTGGCCTCCTGGCGATGCTGGGGATATACCACGGTTCGTGGTAGGCGATCAATGGTAGTCTGTGTATATAATAGTGTATATATGGGTGGCGTAAGAAGGGACGATGGCCTTCGCACGGTATGGCCCCAGAGAAACGGAGGCTTGCCTGGAAAGAGGAGGTAGAGAGAGAGAGAGAGAGAGAGAGAGAGAGAGAGAGAGAGAGAGAGAGAGAGAGAGAGAGAGAGAGAAGAGTGAAAGGAGGTATATACCATTACGTCATATGAATTATGCGGCAGTGGCCTGACGTGGATATGAGGGATTGAGACACCAAGATAACGGATCATCATCTCCAGCCTAATACGTCTAACTTTGAACGAAGAAATTATCCTACACTAAAGACATTCCTCACAAGATCTAACCTCCTCTTCTATATATATATATATATATATATATATATATATATATATATACATATATAGTAATAATAGATTTATCGATTGGCAGTAGCCTTCCATGGGGACCGTACCAGCCTCAGATGTTGCCTTTGAGTCCTGTGTCCAACAGTAGCGTTAATGTTAGAGTTTTTCTTTTCTTTTGACGCTGTTGTTGTCATGGTTGTAGCTGACAGTGTATGGTCCTGATGCCTGTATATGTCAGTTGTCAAGGTGGTCATATCATCACAAGCAAGGGTTAGACCATCGTGCTTGAAGGGTCGTACGGTCGTGTTCAATGGTCGCACCGTCGTGTTCACGGGTCGCATCGTCGTGCCGTCGTGGACTAAATGCCGTCTTGCCCAAAGGCCAAATCGTCGTATTTCAAAGGTCATATCCTCGCGCTCAAAGGGGCCAAGGTAGCAAGGGGGTGGGGGACGGAGGAGTCCACCGCGTGCAATAAGGGGGAGGGACGTGACCAACATTACAACGAGGAGGTAACAAAGGAGGAGGACCAAATCTCCCCCATCACTGGCAACCATATATAACACTTTTACTTTTGACTCGCACAACAACATGCAACGTAACTTGAGGCAGACGCTCTACCCGTTCGTCTTGTGTGGTACCCTGGTCTTGCGTGGGACCACCATCTTATAAACGATGGTTTAACCAAGGAAAAAAAAAAAATCTTTTTATTTAGCGTGGGACCATGGTCTTATAAACGAAGGTTTAATCAAAGAAGAACCTGCTCGTCTTCTGTGTGACCACCGTCATCTAAATGAAGGTTTAATCAAGGGGAAATCAGACCCTTCGTACAGTGTGGAACCACAGTCTTATTAACAAAGGTTTAATTGAGGAAGAACCTCGAACTACCGTCTCATGAACGAAGGCTTCGACCAGGAAAATCCTTCGGTGGATAATTACTAGATTTAGTAAATAGTTCTCAATTATCTGGGATTATTCTTAAAATGATGAAAAAAAAAGATAATTCCTTCGAATTATTCTAGTTAAGGCAGATTCTCATACGAAGTGATGATATTCCTGAGACAATTCTAGTTAAACAAGAAAGGTTGTTAAAGGTCTTAGTCTGATGGAGAAGACTTAGTATGACCAATTGTCTTTGGAGTGGTAGAAACCCCAGTTGAAGATTCGGGCAAGTTTTTATCATTAATATTTCATCTATATAGTTTCATTTTGTCTTCACTCTGAGGAGCTATGGTACAGCACTGGGAACTTCATCGCCGAACAGTCTCGAGTGACGCCCGGCCTCTTTGTAAGTGTGTGTTAGTAGTAAAGTGTGTGGTGGTAGTAGCCTTTACAGAGGAGGCAGATGCGGCCAAGGGGTCGTCAGTCCGAGGGAGGTGAGGTATGGAACACCCCCACGTTGCATATGTCATCCACATCCTGGATTCTGGCAGTCCACAGACTGCATCATCCGGCACCCACTGCAGGCGCCTCCTGGGGACCTGAGTCAAAATTATTCATTGTTCTAGACAAAAGGGTGGAGGGTGTTGTCGTCATGGTCGTCCAGAGGTGTTTACTGATCCCTGAAGGACGAGGGTGGAGGGTGTTGTCGTTGTGGTGGTCGTCTGCTACTGCCACACACACACACACTTCATGCAACACCGCTGATGTCATGTAAAGGTATGAATGGAGTTCTGGGGAGTCAGGTTAGGGACTTTTGAGTTAGAAGATTGCCAACAGATCCCCCTCTGTAAACCCTGGTTTCTACAGGATTTCTAGTAAGGGTGCCCACATGCAATCAGTACTTACCGAGATTAACAAGGTTCTTACAGTGGTAAATCTTTCTCTCTCATGTCACCCTGAACACGGGGACTACTGAGTTCGTGTAGGTATTAGTGGGAGGTAGGTCGACTACCAGGATACCTCTACAGACCCACGCCCTTGCCTTTTTTTCAGCTAGTTTTCGCTACTTGCCCGAGAAACCTGATTACGAGGCTGTGCTGAGTGTGGCGGGTTGGAGAGCGTTGGTGGCAGTGTCGGATCACAAGAGAAAGTGTGGTGGAAAAAGTGGGAATTCTAAAAGAAGATGAGATACTGTTATTTTGGGAAAAAAAAAAGGGGAAGAAAATGGAAAGGAAGCCATATAATCAGAAAACGAGTTGAGGCTGTGGGATGGAGTTACACAGATGAGGTAGTGAGTAAGGGAAAGGGGGTTCTGGTGGGATGGGTCAGTGGTACGAGGGACAAGTGGAGAGTTATGGCACCATAGGAAGCGGGAGAGGAAGTAGAGATCCAGCACAAAAGTGATGAAAGGGACAAGAGGAGATGAGAGAGAAAAATGGAAGGGACCCGTAGGGATAGAACAGAAATGAGAGAGAAAACATTTTGTTTAAAAATAAGAGTTACGCAATTTGGAGGGAAGAGAATTTAAAGGCAATGAATCTGTTATTGAAATAAACGATACAGAGGAGGATGGACTGAGACAGTGGGAGGAAATGGGTGTAAATCGTGAGAAATGGAGCAGAGGACAAACCGCTATAAATAGACGAGGAGGAAGAACGAATAAAGCTAAGGGTCAGAGCTTGTGGGGGGGAACTGGTGGCATTCCATTTACATCCGAGAAGGAGAAATTGAGGTGAAAACGTCAAGTCGAGGCGGATCTGGGTGTCAAAGGAGAGGAACGGACGTCCACGGTTAGTGGGAAAAGGAAAGGAGAGGAACGGACGTCCACAGTTAGTGGGAAAGGAGAGGAACGGACGTCCACGGTCAGTGGGAAAGAAGAGGAAAAGGAGAGGAACGGACGTCCACTGTCAGTGGGAAAGGAGAGGAAGTTACTCGATATATGTGAACATATATGTGATATGTGATGGGGCTTAAAGGACATATTCTAGAGGGAAAATATATAAACCGTTCTAGACATTGTTATGGTCAAAGTATATGGCTGGCCGCGTGTGTTACTACTGCTGTAGCCATAAGCTAGAGGCAGGGAGGGAGGTAGGTAGAGATCCCCACGTCGCAAAGGAAGTCAAAATTTACGAGGTCACTTTGAAGAAAAGCGTGTGACAAATGTGCGTGAGTCCGCAGGTATTTTTCACCATCTGCAAGAAAGACATCCTCTCTCTCTCTCTCTCTCTCTCTCTTCTCTCTCTCTCTCTCTCTCTCTCTCTCTCTCTCTCTCTCTCTCTCTCTCTCTCTCTCTCTCTCGATTATATCATTTCCCTCCTCCACCTCCCTTTGCCTGTTACCTCGAGGTTTATCGACCACTCGATAGCGTATGAGAGGAACTCAAGCTTACCGGAGACTCTCTCCCTCCCTCCTTCCATCCCCCTTCCCCCTCCCTCTTTTTTTTTTATGGGGGGGGTGGAGGTGGAGGTCCTCGTATCAATCTCCTGTTTTTCTTACGGCAAGCAACGCAAACAGCTCAGGCTCTCTGTTGGTGTTGTGCTGGTGTTGATGACAGGGGAGCTGTCTGTGCTGTCACTGACGTCTATTACGACACACGTGAACATAATAGTTTTCCTGAGGAGAGAGATGGTAGCTGGTAGGGCGTGGCAGAGATAAGAGTGGATTATTATTATCATTATTATCATGATGATGATATTGATGATAGTTATGATAAGGTTGATGATGATAATGGTGCAGTGCTGCTGCTCTTCTTGAGTTCTGTCATCAGAACCTGGATGGTGTTGATGATGAAGATAATGATGATGATAATGACATTATTCTATGGCTGTTATATAGGGTAGATGAGGATGGTGATATAACAGTGTAGGTGAATATTGAGCATACGAAGTTGCTAATGATATGATTTCCTTGATAACGATGGTTTTTATCTTATTTCAGGTGAGTATGATATGACGTGGGCTGGTCATCAGTGACGTGCGTGTGACCCTGGCTTCTAACCATCACTGTTGTAGGTATGAGCCTGGCTGCTGACCATCACTGTTGTAGGTACCATCACTGTTGTAGGTATGAGCCTGGCTGCTGACCATCACTGTTGTAGGTACCATCACTGTTGTAGGTATGATCCTGGTGCTAACCATCACTGGCTGCAGACCGTCACTGTTGTAGGTACCATCACTGTTGTAGGTACCATCACTGTTGTAGGTACCATCACTGTTGTAGGTACCATCACTGTTGTAAGTATGATCCTGGTGCTAACCATCACTGTTGTAGGTATGAGCCTGGCTGCTGACCATCACTGTTGTAGGTATGATCCTAGTGCTAACCATCACTGTTGTAGGTACCATCACTGTTGTAGGTACCATCACTGTTGTAGGTACCATCACTGTTGTAGGTACCATCACTGTTGTAGGTATGAGCCTGGCTGCTGACCATCACTGTTGTAGGTACCATCACTGTTGTAGGTATGAGCCTGGCTGCTGACCATCACTGTTGTAGGTACATCACTGTTGTAGGTACCATCACTGTTGTAGGTACCATCACTGTTGTAGGTACCATCACTGTTGTAGGTACCATCACTGTTGTAGGTACCATCACTGTTGTAGGTACCATCACTGTTGTAGGTACCATCACTGTTGTAGGTACCATCACTGTTGTAGGTACCATCACTGTTGTAGGTATGAGCCTGGCTGCTGACCATCACTGTTGTAGGTATGAGCCTGGCTGCTGACCATCACTGTTGTAGGTACCATCACTGTTGTAGGTATGAGCCTGGCTGCTGACCATCACTGTTGTAGGTACCATCACTGTTGTAGGTATGAGCCTGGCTGCTGACCATCACTGTTGTAGGTATGAGCCTGGCTGCTGACCATCACTGTTGTAGGTACCATCACTGTTGTAGGTATGAGCCTGGCTGCTGACCATCACTGTTGTAGGTACCATCACTGTTGTAGGTATGAGCCTGGCTGCTGACCATCACTGTTGTAGGTACCATCACTGTTGTAGGTATGAGCCTGGCTGCTGACCATCACTGTTGTAGGTACCATCACTGTTGTAGGTACCATCACTGTTGTAGGTATGAGCCTGGCTGCTGACCATCACTGTTGTAGGTATGAGCCTGGCTGCTGACCATCACTGTTGTAGGTACCATCACTGTTGTAGGTACCATCACTGTTGTAGGTATGAGCCTGGCTGCTGACCATCACTGTTGTAGGTATGAGCCTGGCTGCTAACCATCACTGTTGTAGGTATGAGCCTGGCTGCTGACCATCACTGTTGTAGGTATGAGCCTGGCTGCTGACCATCACTGTTGTAGGTACATCACTGTTGTAGGTATGAGCCTGGCTGCTGACCATCACTGTTGTAGGTATGAGCCTGGCTGCTGACCATCACTGTTGTAGGTACCATCACTGTTGTAGGTACCATCACTGTTGTAGGTATGAGCCTGGCTGCTGACCATCACTGTTGTAGGTATGAGCCTGGCTGCTGACCATCACTGTTGTAGGTATGAGCCTGGCTGCTGACCATCACTGTTGTAGGTACCATCACTGTTGTAGGTATGAGCCTGGCTGCTGACCATCACTGTTGTAGGTACCATCACTGTTGTAGGTACCATCACTGTTGTAGGTATGAGCCTGGCTGCTGACCATCACTGTTGTAGGTACATCACTGTTGTAGGTACCATCACTGTTGTAGGTATGAGCCTGGCTGCTGACCATCACTGTTGTAGGTACCATCACTGTTGTAGGTATGAGCCTGGCTGCTGACCATCACTGTTGTAGGTACCATCACTGTTGTAGGTATGAGCCTGGCTGCTGACCATCACTGTTGTAGGTACCATCACTGTTGTAGGTACCATCACTGTTGTAGGTACCATCACTGTTGTAGGTACCATCACTGTTGTAGGTACCATCACTGTTGTAGGTACCATCACTGTTGTAGGTACCATCACTGTTGTAGGTACCATCACTGTTGTAGGTATGAGCCTGGCTGCTGACCATCACTGTTGTAGGTACCATCACTGTTGTAGGTACCATCACTGTTGTAGGTACCATCACTGTTGTAGGTACCATCACTGTTGTAGGTACCATCACTGTTGTAGGTACCATCACTGTTGTAGGTACCATCACTGTTGTAGGTACCATCACTGTTGTAGGTACCATCACTGTTGTAGGTACCATCACTGTTGTAGGTACCATCACTGTTGTAGGTACCATCACTGTTGTAGGTACCATCACTGTTGTAGGTATGAGCCTGGCTGCTGACCATCACTGTTGTAGGTATGAGCCTGGCTGCTGACCATCACTGTTGTAGGTACCATCACTGTTGTAGGTACCATCACTGTTGTAGGTACCATCACTGTTGTAGGTATGAGCCTGGCTGCTGACCATCACTGTTGTAGGTACATCACTGTTGTAGGTATGAGCCTGGCTGCTGACCATCACTGTTGTAGGTACCATCACTGTTGTAGGTACCATCACTGTTGTAGGTACCATCACTGTTGTAGGTACCATCACTGTTGTAGGTACCATCACTGTTGTAGGTACCATCACTGTTGTAGGTACCATCACTGTTGTAGGTACCATCACTGTTGTAGGTATGAGCCTGGCTGCTGACCATCACTGTTGTAGGTATGAGCCTGGCTGCTGACCATCACTGTTGTAGGTATGAGCCTGGCTGCTGACCATCACTGTTGTAGGTACCATCACTGTTGTAGGTACCATCACTGTTGTAGGTACCATCACTGTTGTAGGTATGAGCCTGGCTGCTGACCATCACTGTTGTAGGTATGAGCCTGGCTGCTGACCATCACTGTTGTAGGTACCATCACTGTTGTAGGTATGAGCCTGGCTGCTGACCATCACTGTTGTAGGTACATCACTGTTGTAGGTACATCACTGTTGTAGGTATGAGCCTGGCTGCTGACCATCACTGTTGTAGGTATGAGCCTGGCTGCTGACCATCACTGTTGTAGGTACCATCACTGTTGTAGGTACCATCACTGTTGTAGGTACCATCACTGTTGTAGGTATGAGCCTGGCTGCTGACCATCACTGTTGTAGGTATGAGCCTGGCTGCTGACCATCACTGTTGTAGGTACCATCACTGTTGTAGGTACCATCACTGTTGTAGGTACCATCACTGTTGTAGGTACCATCACTGTTGTAGGTACCATCACTGTTGTAGGTACCATCACTGTTGTAGGTACCATCACTGTTGTAGGTACCATCACTGTTGTAGGTATGAGCCTGGCTGCTGACCATCACTGTTGTAGGTACCATCACTGTTGTAGGTACCATCACTGTTGTAGGTATGAGCCTGGCTGCTGACCATCACTGTTGTAGGTACCATCACTGTTGTAGGTATGAGCCTGGCTGCTGACCATCACTGTTGTAGGTATGAGCCTGGCTGCTGACCATCACTGTTGTAGGTATGATCCTGGTGCTAACCATCACTGTTGTAGGTACCATCACTGTTGTAGGTACCATCACTGTTGTAGGTACCATCACTGTTGTAGGTATGAGCCTGGCTGCTGACCATCACTGTTGTAGGTATGAGCCTGGCTGCTGACCATCACTGTTGTAGGTATGAGCCTGGCTGCTGACCATCACTGTTGTAGGTATGTGATTGCTACTGGTGATTATGCAGGTATGTTGATTGCTACTGGTGATTATGTAGGTATGTTGATTGCTACTGGTGATTATGCAGGTATGTTGATTGCTACTGGTGATTATGCAGGTATGTTGATTGCTATGGTGATTATGCAGGTATGTTGATTGCTACTGGTGATTATGCAGGTATGTTGATTGCTACTGGTGATTATGCAGGTATGATGATTGCTACTGGTGATTATGCAGGTATGATGATTGCTACTGGTGATTATGTAGGTATGTTGATTGCTACTGGTGATTATGTAGGTATGTTGATTGCTACTGGTGATTATGTAGGTATGTTGATTGCTACTGGTGATTATGTAGGTATGTTGATTGCTACTGGTGATTATGTAGGTATGTTGATTGCTACTGGTGATTATGTAGGTATGTTGATTGCTACTGGTGATTATGTAGGTATGTTGATTGCTACTGGTGATTATGTAGGTATGTTGATTGCTACTGGTGATTATGTAGGTATGTTGATTGCTACTGGTGATTATGTAGGTATGATGATTGCTACTGGTGATTATGTAGGTATGTTGATTGCTACTGGTGATTATGTAGGTATGTTGATTGCTACTGGTGATTATGTAGGTATGATGATTGCTACTGGTGATTATGCAGGTATGTTGATTGCTACTGGTGATTATGTAGGTATGTTGATTGCTACAGGTGATTATGCAGGTATGTTGATTGCTACTGGTGACTGTGTAGGTATGATATTCCCTGTTGGTTATAATGCAGGTATGAGGATGCCTACCGGTTATAATGGTTATAACATAATGGTTATGATGGTAGGATGATTCCTATTGTTTATTAGGGAGCGATGATTCCTATCATACATGTACGATTATTTCCACCGAATACATGTATGATGATTCCTATCATACATGTATGATGATCTCTATTGGTCATCGTACAAGCCTGACCATTCCTACAGGTCATGATAGAGTTCTGTCGATGCTAATGGGAATATTTCGAATACAATGATTTCCTCTTTTTATGACCCAAGCGTCTGAATCGAATCTGTTTTAATGAAAGGAGATCAAATCCTCTTGTGGTGGTTGTCCCTGCTCCTCTGCATGCATTTCGAATCGCTGTAATTAGAATGAAGAAATGATGATGCGTTTGTAAAAGTTTGAATCACTTTTCATGTCTGTGATGAGTTCTGGACATCTGCATAAACCCTGATGGTAAATGAGGAGAAAATGAATCTAAATTCAGCATATAAGACCCAAAATCTTTAATTGTGATTCCATTGTAATCATCTTGTGAATCCCTATAATACAAGAAGATTATTAGAATGAACATCACAACCACAATGAAAATGAAGATCTTCCCTTCATGTCGTCCAGAGGTAGAGAGGCAGCTCTGCATACCCCTGATGATGGTACAGGTGCCAGAATATGTAAGGGAGATGAGGACCTGAGCCTCACCACTGGGAGGAGATCAGTTATTACTGGTTGGCAGGATCCTTAAACCCCTCAGGGTCTTCACTGGATATCTATTCTCTCTTGGGGTTAAATACATTGACCTCTCCATTTTCGCTTCTGCTCTTTGCCCTCACAGTCAGTGGAAAGGTTACCAGCATATTGCTTATCCTATTTTCTATCGTTATTCATTAAATGAAGACGTGATGCAGTACGAAAGTCCAGTTTACAGAGAGATCCTTATATATTCCCGTTTATGATTGACCTGAATATTGCCTTCATAGGGGAAGGCTGAAATAAATAAATGGTGAAGTGTAAAAGAAAGAAAAAAAAAAAACGAAATCCGGTTCTGTGTGAGCGGGTGTGTGTGTGTGTCCTTTGCTGTTTCGGTTGACGTGTGAATATTTCAGAGGTTAAAGTTCGGCAACACGTTATGGAGAGGTCATTCTACGGGTCACTCCTGGCGGCCTAAGGGAGGGAGGGGCGTATCCAAGCTCTGTAGATTGGTTGATTGGTTGGTAAGGCTTTTAAGTCCATCATGTACCAGGGTCTTTAAGGCCGTCGATGCCAAGCTACTACAACGACCAACTGGAAAAAAAAGAAGAAAAATCTTTAATAAAGACCTTCATCCAGATGTTGAGGACATTCTCAAGATTGTGTTCGCTCTCACCATACGTACGTGCGCTTGTGGCTCATCCACCTGTGTGGGGCGTCGTGGATCGGTAGTACAAGACGGGAGGCGGCTTTGGAGGCTGGCGGTGCAGCCACTTTACTAGAGCGAGCGGGAGTGTGGCCTCAGACCACGACAAGAGTTCTGGGGGGAGATTTTCTTCATGATTGTGGGCAAACAGGACGAGGAGAAATTCCACTCCAAAAGATTGTGCTTGAGTTTGTCCAAGGGTTGTGGCGGGTAAATGGGAATGTCCTCTGTCGTCTATCGGCGAGAAATGAGAGCTTTATTCAGGTCTTGGAATGTATGTGGAGGGATTTGTGTACGATTCTACAGGCGAGGGATTGCGCCAAACCCAATGGACTTATAAGGTAATTTGATCTTATCCCTGGAGGAATGAGTGATTAACGGGAACTGCAATTATACAAGGGATCATAGAGGGCTAATCCATAACAAACAGAATCCCTCAGTGTTTACCTCACAGAGAGTGTATCAGCATTAACAGAGAATATGGGATGTTCAGCTCACCAACAACACACATACTGTATATTCAGATTGATTATACAACCCCACGTCCCCTTTCATGAGGCTCCTGCAGATACAGGGCTGCACTACAATCAGTAGCAGGGAAATTATGGGCTCTCTAGGAGAGAAAAGTTCTCCAACAAGACTGCGTTCCTCTTCGTCATTTGATGATAATATACCCTTGTAAATGGTGACTTTTCACTCGCGGTATAACTACGTGCAGGCTATATATATATATATATATATATATATATATATATATATATATATATATATATATATATATATATATGAAAAGAACGTATTCATCTATCGTCTTCAAGAGTCACTCAAACGCATCAGGTGTTTGCTTCAGCCACCGTGAGAGGAATGTAAACATAATTCCAGGCTTAGTAAAAAGCGTAGCTGAAAATACAATTTGGGGTTAACGTTATTCGGGAAAAGTCAGAAATAGAGTGAACACGTCGAATGCAAAATGAGGTGAAGCACTGAATCCAGAACCCAGACAAACAGATAATGCCAACCCTCACCTCACTTGGCTTCCAAATTACTGTCTATTTATAAGCCGGGTCGGCTTACTGACACAGCCGCTGGCATACCTGAAAACGGGAACCCTCCAGGAGGAAAACGTCACAGTGGTAGGCTAATGTCAGGTCATACATTCATTTAATTTTGGTTTCGTCGTCCGTATCCAGAAACTCTCGAATAAACTTATATGCAAACGTAGCCTTGCGACGTACACAAGTCTGAGGTCACTTTACTGATGGAATGAACAAGGTCATGGGTTTATGTGGCACGTTAATTGTCCTGTTAAGAAACGTCTTTGGTTTTCCTCTGAGAAAGACGGTATGTGTCGAGGAGTCTTCTTAATATAAGGAAGATTAATGATAAGACAGGAAAGCTTGTAAAAGAACATGATGATACATAAGGTACATGGCTTAGGTCTGGATATATATATATATATATATATATATATATATATATATATATATATATATATATATATATATATATATATATATATATATAATGGCCTTAATTAGGGCGTTCAGCTGTTCATGGCGTCTCAGTATACATGAACAAATTACCATGTCAGCTGCACAATACTTGGGCCACAGTTATGGTTTGTACGCTTTTTTTTGAGGTTCATCCATCTCTTGCCATGTATTGTAACCTCATACATGGGAACTGTACGATTTGACGACCTGAATATAAGTTCCTTTGAGATGAAAAAAAGAGAGAAAAAAAAAAAAGCTTGAAAAAGTTCCACTCTTTCAATAAAATGAAAAAGTTAAAATCGGAAAATTTCTTTCTTTTCAAACATTCGTATCGGAAAAGCCAACCCTTCCGTAAGGTTGGGTAGTACTTGAACACGTCCGTTACAGACAGTAATTAGCGTGAACTTTTAATGAGAGGAGTGACTCTGCTGCTAAAGAATGAGATTTTCGATATGATGATTTGAGGAAAAAAAAAAGGATTTACTGTGTTTCGATATAACTAATAAAAGTATTTTTTATATGAAAAACACGTCCCACTTACCTCACAAAGCGCCTAATTTACATCAACCTGTCATATATATATATATATATATATATATATATATATATATATATATATATATATATATATATATATATATATATATATATATATATATATATTATATATATATATATATATATATATATATATATATATATATATATATATATATATATATATATATATATATATATATATAGCGTGCTAGTTAGACCCTATAGTGCATGTTATTAGTGATCTACGGTGTACCTAACTTGAGGCTATTGTTTATCATGAGCATAAATAGCTGACTGACAAAAAAAAGAGCATCTGAGTAGAGTTTTATGATCTGTTATCCTTCTGCTCTTTTGTTTCCTCCTCCTTCCGTTTCTTGCCCACTGCCTTCACCAGGACTCCCTAGATAAACCCCCTCTGAAATTCATCGACTCTTAAATACCCGTGTCCTTTCACTCCAACGTGATCAAAATTACTTACAGATTTATCTCGAGCCTCCAATTAGACATCGGTTCTGAGCAGCTTTGGCCACGTACTTTAGCCCAATGACTTTATCTGGCTCCCACAGTTCTTGACTAGGTTCCAGGTACTTTGGAGAAGTTGGGGATTTGGAAGGAAGGAGGGACGTAAATCAAATGATCATTTTGGCCCTCACTGACACCGAACCTAATCGGTTAACGATGTCCCTCCCCCCTTTCAGCTTTGCGTTTTCAGTTATGCCAACACCCGGGTGTGTCTGTACACCCGAACCAAATGATATATAATAGGTATTTCGGAAGCCGGTCGCTGACTCTTTCTATTCGTTGGTTTTTGGAAAAATTACTGTCTATTCTATTTCGTAGTTAACAATGCAAGTCTTTTTTTTTTTTAAACTCGTTCGTTATAAGGCTTACGTCATGGTTACAGTCCTCTGTTGACACGCGAGGTAAACATCAGAAACGTTTGAATGATTCATGAAGAGGATGGACACATGTAGAACGTTTTACCCCCGCTTGTTTTAGTACTCTCTGTAAGTATTTTGTCTCGCCTACCCACTTCACCTGCATGATCCTCCCATATATATATATATATATATATATATATATATATATATATATATATATATATATATATATATATATATATATATATATATATATATCAAAGTAAATCACATACACCCGTGAAGTACAGATATGAGTAAACTCGCTGGAAAAATATACACAGAAACTCCAGGCTTTCGTATGTATTTCCCTGAAACCGGCTGGAAATACAGTCAAAAGCTTGGAGCTTCTGTGGTTTATTTTTCCAGACAATTAATTAAGTATCGAAAATATAATTTGTCGTTCCTTTGAGTTACGGGGGAAAAAAAAAAGGCATATACCACTGTCATCCCAAAGGTCCTCAAGACAGTGAGTAATGGAACCTTAGCTGCTTCCAGATTCAGCAAACGAAGTTGTTAAGAAGTCGATGGACGACCTGAAACTTACTGAAGTAACTAGTAGCAAGTTATTATATAACTCAAGCTTCCACCAACGACACCAGGACTTGACGCAAGAAAAGTAATCTGCAGTTCTTTATGGTTGATTCGTCCGCCGTCCGAAAGAGGAAGAAAGAGGAAAAAAAAGAAAAAAGGAAAGATTGCTCGCGAGTTTATGGACTATCAGGGTAAACGATTCTGCAGGGAGACGCCTCAAGCCCATTTTCGTCCGGGCTTGCCACAATTTTTTCTTGTTTTCTGAAAATTAGAAAACGGTAAACGATTTCAAGCTGACTCGATCTATCAATAACCTGTACAGCTCTGATGGTCCAAAAAAAAAAACTTCTCATGGGATGAATTTTGAGATGCTGAAATACGAGTCACGTATTGAAACACCGTCCCAGAGATACTTGATCACCAGTCACGTACATAGATACCGTCCTGTACACAGTGTGCCGAGCCTCTTGGTGCACTTTGAACTGGACCAGTTGGGATGTACCGTAGGTTCTACATTACGATGCACAGTCCTTAATCCCCTTTGACGTCAGAACCCCCCAAGTTAGGATCGTCTGGTCTGCTGTTTGGCCTAGCTATTTAAGGCCATGTGAGAGGCATACAATACCACTCGTGCTATAACATACATCAGCACGCGTTCTGTCACATACAGTAGCACTTATTCTACAACATACAGTATCACTCCTCCTACAACATTCAGCACCACAGCTAACACTACACAGACACAACACAACAGTACACCACACGATCCAAAGTATACCGCACGCTAGTCTTATCTACAACACACAACCACTCTCTGCAACACATTACGTCACAAGCACCCTACAGTCCACGGCCTACTAAACAGTTTCCTCTGCCACACACACACACACAGCACAAACACCTCACACAACACAGCAGTATTCTACAAGCAGTAGCACTACACAGAGGGCCACAGCACGCACGCCGCAAGAAGCAAAACGCTACTCAAGCCGCAAGCCACAGCTCTGCAGCACGCCCTACGTGGGTCCTCTCTGTTCTCGCGCGACAGGTGATAGACGGCCTCTAACCTGGCGCAGCCACATCAGGTCAGGCGCACGGCCGCTGTTGCCAGGCGTCTAGGGGGGGCGTGTGCGCGCCCTTGCCCGCTGACAGACGCTTAACGCTGAACGAGCCAATTCCTCCCGCTGGATGTCTGAAGCTTTCCCATCACGTTCCATGGGTCAGAGAGAGAGAGAGAGAGAGAGAGAGAGAGAGAGAGAGAGAGAGAGAGAGAGAGAGAGAGAGAGACGCGAGGGACGCCCCTTCCCCATAACCCAGCCAACATTTTGGTTTCTCTTTTTCTGGCGGGAAACAAAGCGAAAGTTTTTCTTCTTCTTCCTCCTCTTATTAGCAGGAACACCGAGACGCTTCCCGGCTCCACGCTCTTTTTCTTTCTGAGCAGATTCGGATCTTGGGCGCTAAGATACTCCAAAGAAGCTGATGATTGGCTCTCAATTCGCCTGAATCTACTGGCGAAGGACATGATGATGGTGGTGTGTGTGTGTGTGTGTGTGGGGGGGGGGGGGGGGGGGGGGCGAGCAGCAGCAGGGACGTAGGGTTTCTCTAGGAGTGGCCAAGGTTCCTCGCACACAAGTGAGAGTTTCTATCACATTTGTTGACCAACTTGCATGCTTGGGCGTAGAGGGGACGATGCAGGAGCTCGTCCAACTAACGCATGGTTACATGGATGTGAGGCACGTCACAAATGTGGAATGATAATGTTCAGTGCATTAATACGAAGAAGATGAAGAAGAAGAAGAAAAAGAAGAGGAAGAAAAGAAGTTAGGAAGAAGAAGAAAAGAAGAAGATGAAAAGAAGGAGGAGGAAGACGAGGAAGAAGAAAAAGATGAAGCAGAAAAGAAGAAGGAAAAAGATGAAAGGCACGTTCTCCAGCAGACCAGAGACTGGGTTCTTGTCACCATTCGGTATACTTCAACTCCCTTATCTCGCTCTGTTGTCATATGGACGACAGCAAAACCACTCTGTCTTTTTTTTTTTTTTTGAATTATAGATGTTGGCTTCTTGAAAATGTTGATAAAAGGTCAGGGACTTTATTGAAAGGCATTTTGTCTACTTGTGTATCGCTCTGATGTTAGAGAAAGAGTATGCATATTGTTATTATTATCATTATTATTATTATTATTATTATTATTATTATTATTATAGATATTATTATTATTATTGTTATTATTATTATTATTATTATTATTATTATTATTATTATTATTATTATTATCATTATTATTATTATCATTATGATTATTGGTATTAGTAGTAGTATTATTAGTATTAGTAGTAGTGTTTTTTTAAGTGTTATTATTAATATCATTATTATAGTTATGATTATTATTATTGTTATTAGGATGATGATTAAGCCATCATGCTGAGAGAGTTAAAGTTAGTGTGAGTCACACTAGTTTTGCATATGACCACACATTTTGCATAAATGATCACATTATGTTTCCCATCGTGTCATACTTTTACTTCAAATTCATTTATTTTTTCTTTATTTTCCCCTGTATGATATTTCGACACAAGCACACTCCAATCGTCATTGACGATCAGTTCAATCTATCCATGAAATGGGACAATTAACGTTCAATAGAAGTTACAGTGAACATATCCAGTTCTGTTACAACTGTTATTGAGGAATACTTCGCAAACGATACCCCCCCCCCCCACACACACATATAATACAGCTCTATTAAAGCCCAAATATCATTGAATAGAGAAAAAAAAAGGCTTTTTGAACACTCGTAGGGACCAAAGAACTTAGCTCTTTTGCCAGAATGGGCCAGCCTTCAACACGCGTAGCGACCGAGGAACCCAGCGCCCCTGCTACCAGAGATCAAGTATCGGCATTATAACCACTTACACTGTAAGAGAGACGCCAGCCAGCGTGCATTACCTCCTTCCCTCACCCGCAGCACTCCTCCTCGAGCACTCCTAGACGCGGGGTCTCCCACACACTCTCCTCACCCCGGTGACGAACCTGGGAGAGAGAGAGAGAGAGAGAGAGAGAGAGAGAGAGAGAGAGAGAGAGAGAGAGAGAGAGAGAGAGAGAGAGGCGGAGGAGGAGGAGAGGGGAGGTTAGGAGACAGGGGTCCCAGTCAGCCGTGTCTGGGACGGGCGGGAGGCCTTCCCGGCGTCTCCTGGCGGTGGTGGTGGTGGTGGTGGGCAACAGTGGGGCTCCGGCGCCGACCGGGGTCGATAATTCATGAATGACTTCATGATGGGCGAAGAGAGAGAGAGAGAGAGAGAGAGAGAGAGAGAGAGAGAGAGAGAGAGAGAGAGAGAGAGAGAGAGAGAGAGAGTCTGTCTTCGGCAGGTGGGTAGGGTAGGATGGCGATAGATGGCGACGTATATACACTGAGCTGTGGGAGTGGGGAGTAAGCTGTGTGGGAGGGCGCATGTGTGCGAGCTCTGGCGATGGTGAGTGACCTGTAGGAGTAAGGAAGGGGTGGGCTGTGGGAGAGGTGAGTGTGTCAGCGAAGTATAGCGTGAGGAGTGAGCTGTAGGGGTAAGAGTTGCGGTGTGAGAGAGGCTTGTGTATGAGCTGTGGGGGGAAGATATGTGCCGATTGGATGATGTGAGTGAGCAGCTGATCAGGGAGAGGTGGAAGGAGAGGGATGTGAGAAGCATAATGAGGTTCGATAAAGACGAATGAGCTGCGGGACGGAGCTGTGGCTGAGTTGGAGGAAGCTGTGGTGGAGGAGAGTGAACGGTGGGGAGAGCGAGCGAGTTGCTGTAGAAGGTGAGCTCTGGGGGGGAGTGTGAGTTGTTGAACGCTGAGAGAGAGAGAGAGAGAGAGAGAGAGAGAGAGAGAGAGAGAGAGAGAGAGAGAGAGAGAGAGAGAGAGAGAATGTATAAGAATAAGAGCTCGGGGAGAGAGAGAGAGAGAGAGAGAGAGAGAGAGAGAGAGAGAGAGAGAGAGAGAGAGAGAGTATTGATTCGCATCGTGCGGGAGAGAGAGAGAGAGAGAGAGAGAGAGAGAGAGAGAGAGAGAGAGAGAGACTATGATGGTGGGGGTAGAGAGAGAGAGAGGGAGAGATGGGCAAGCGGGAGGAGGAGGCCTCCTGGCCAGCTTAGCTAGCAGCTAAAGGCTGGCTAGTACCGTCCGCGTCCTGGCTGCTTCACGCTCTCTGCCCGCCTAATTACGCCCCACTGGAGAGTGTTTGTATTTCTTTGTTGTGATCTGCCCGGGAGCCACGGGTTTACCCCTCCTCGTCCCTGCATTTTGTTATGCCTTTTTTCCCCTCTAAACCCGTATTGATGCAATTTCCAGTTGCTTTTCACGGCTAACCATTTCTTTAAACGATTTGAAGTAAAGGTACCAAGTGCTTTTATTACTGTCCTCATGAACAAGCTCGTATGCCATGAAATATATATATATATATATATATATATATATATATATATATATATATATATATATATATATATATATATATATATATATATATATATACGTATTTCGTGTCAACAGATATATAAAATTGATAATTTAATCTAACCTTAAAAGTTATTTTATACATATTTCAATTAAAAGTTTTTGGTAAAAGTAATATTTTCCTTTTGCTATAGACTCTTTTGTTTGTTTAATTCTTTCGGCCCTCAGGTACGACCCTTGATTGTAAAAATGACGGTACGTCGTTTCCTTGAGCACGACCCATGAGCATTACGGCACGACCCACGAGTGTGTACATAACAGCATTGCCAAGGGTCGGACCTTCGTGCTCAAGAGCCACCATACCGTTCTGGCCGACAATCGTAGCCTCGTGTTTATGGGGTTAAATGATACACTTGTTGTGTCCTGGGGGTTCGTAGTGGCCCTGTATAGATGATGGTGGTTCTTGGAGTGTAATGCAGATATACACCATTGGCGAATAAAGCTATCCTGGCTGATAGATGTTAGCGATCATTGTGAAGACTTTGCTTACATAGATTTGATTAATTCACGTACAGACTGGTCCATCTTGTCCGGATATAAAATTGAATATTTAGTAGATCATATTTTCGCGTGAGAAAATGTCATACGTCGCAAATAAGGCCAAAAAAAATATTTTGTCTCGAAAGGATTCTCGCATCTCTTCGGGGAAATAATTGCAACATATCTCTGTCATCCAAAGCTTGGAATCATGCATAAGTAATTCTTTCAGGATATTTTTCATGTGTTTTGAACTTTGGATGACGTTCAGCTATGGTGTTCATGACTCTGCCATACACGCTGGGATCATATCACTTCTTAAGCTTTGGACCGCGTGCAGCTCTGGTGGTCATGGTGTACGGCACAGCTAAGCTTCGCCCGAAGCGTCCATGAAAGTATTGACCTTAAGATATGACACACTTATGGCTTCGATTCACTCTTGACCACGGCATATCATTGACTAGAGAGACATATATCCCTGCAGAACAGTTCGTCAAGTGAACCCGTTATTAGCTAACATTATCCCAATTACGATCTTGAGATATCAATAAATTTCACACCGTTATAAACTCAGATATGATATACCCTCCTAAGCTTTCGCACACTCCTGATTAATGGCATAGCCTTTAATCCCTTCACAGTCATACACGTAGCACACTCATGACTCTGGATTTCATGGGGCATTCATGACCCAGCAGCTGTACACCACTGGTCATATACCTTACCTCACTTGACATATATTGCTGATCTTAGAAATGTACATATTTGAGGTCGTATAAACCGGTCGTTAAATTCTTCTAATCAATTCGTACTTAACGATTTCTGAAGTGTTTTTGTACGTACAAAAAGGGACATGCCATAAGCCTGACCCGTGAGGACTATACACCAAAGCCTTTTTTTTACTCGTTAGATGAACTTAATATCATGAAGTTCCCATCACGAGTGTGAACTGCTGAGCTGATGGCCCGGACACCCCACCCGTGCCATTACCCACATCATCTACGGCGCTTCTCTCTCCAAGACACCATCATTTCGGCGGATGTTCGACGGTCGCCCTGTTTTATGTCTCCAGCCTTTCATATTTTCCTTCCTCTGGATTTAATGTTCCTTTTCTTGGAATTGTGGTATACTTTCTCAATTCTTCTTCTTCTCCTTCTTCTTCTTCTTCTTCTTCTTCTTCTTCTTTTCTTCTTCTTCTTCTTCTTCTTCTTCTTCTTCTTCTTCTTCTTCTTCTGCTTCTTCTTCTTCCATGGATGAAGTATCCTCAATATGTCTCCCTCAGGATGACAGGATCCCTGACTCACTCTTTCAGGACCAGTAGGCCAGCGTCTCCCTCCCTGTCCTCTCCTCGTTGGCTGACTGGTTCAGGTTCTTTTTTTGTTTAATATCATTATTTTATGTCCTTCAAACCTTTTCATCCTTTGGGTTTAGTATCTTATCCCTCTCTCTTCTGTGTAGCCAAATTCTTCATTGGTAAACATGTTCTGACTCGTGATGAGCCATAGAGGTAGTTTATCATACCTCACACCAGTCGCAGGATCTACGCTAGTGGTCCCCTCGCCAGAATATATTTCCTTGGCACTTTACACGCCAGCTCTTCCACCCCTCAGGAGACACTGCACCCCACACAGGCACTATACAGCCACTTTGTCTTCCTCTCTACAGCCTCACGTCAGCTGCCTCTGCTACACCTTCACACCCCTCACCATACACACCCTTGCCCTATACTTTAAAACACACACACACACACACACACACACACACACACACTGTGCCTCTCCTTGCCTATACAGCGCATCCCGCGCCCTCTTCTTCCCTCTGGCCGGGGCGGCGTGGAGGTTATCAGCGTGATATTCTCGACCCGAAATCCGATTTGGGGCACAAATTTACTCGGTTACTTAAATCTCTGTTTGATATTTCCTTGTCCTTCGTTCGGCTTCTTGTTGCGATGTTCCTCTCCAGTGACTGTGTTCTTCACAAAAGTGATGATCTTTTCTGGAGCATTTGTGCCTTGAGCTCGGGAATTGATTCATGATCAGTGACACTGAGTTTTGTCTCGTGTGTGATCGGGGACTCACTGGTTCTTCTCTGTCCAGGTCAAACAGGAAGCCATGTCAGCACCAGCATTCCAGCTCTGGGTCACACGTCCAAGTGGCGTTACTAAGGATTACCGTACATCTAAATTTCCACACATCTGGTCCTCCCCTGCATTCCCACTACTACATAACCACAGTGCCACACTCCAATCTGACGACACATCCAACAATGTACCCTTCACATGAGCACACAGCCATAAAACCACAGTCTAACATGACCACACATGCCAAAAGCTACGCTCCACATGAACATACACCCGAGAGAACCAACTGTTGGCAGGGACAAGAACTCTCTCTCTGAGTTCCTTGGACCTCCTCACACTCAGACGTACACTGTCGGCCTCACGTGGACGCGTATATCTTCATTCATACAGCAAAATGACTGTTCATGCAGTGTCATTCACACAGCCAGACTCTGTAGTTGGTCAAGACCCCTCACCATCTAAACAGCAGCGTGTCTATACTCATGTGCATACACGAGTCAGGACATTAACATGTCTGTTCACATATATGACTTCTTTGTAAACGTATTCTTACGCAGACAACACCATACGCTCACTCCCTTTGATATACCTTGAGGTAATCACGAGTAGAAGATGATTGAAGCGAAGGCAACGAGAAATTGATAAGATCCTCCGCTTTTTCCTGTAGCCAATTGGTCGGTGCATGTGTTGTGTATGGCACGTAGGGCCTGTGCTTACTGCTGCTGCCGGCGCGACAAGGACAGCTACCGCCGCCTTGGCGCACCCTTGGCCATAAAGGCTGATGCAGCTCCCAGCGCAGCAGCAGTAATTACCACAGATCTCACAGCAACACTCTCACCAGTAATGATCCTGTCAAGCAGCATTAGCAGCAGCCACAGCGTCCTGGCGAGGCGTGCGGTGTCTCTGAGCCTAGGCCGCCCCTCACCTCAACTTGCAACACCGCCACAAAAAGACTATCATTTACGACCCTTATTCCGAGGCTTGGCGGACTGAGCGATATTTATGTGAGACAACGCGCAGGTCTTTCCTGACCCTGCCAGCCCTCCCCGCACCCTCAAGGAGGGAGGATCAGAGATGCAGACGATGTTCCCGCGGCAGGGGAACGGGACATTCATCCAGGGTCCTGTACGTAGAGGGGGATTCGCCTTTGCTCTGAGACTTGGCTTTAGATAAACACGACTAAATGGGTTTACTCAGTAACTTGCACCGTGCTGCGCTGAGCCTCGCCTCACCTTCTCCAAACATCTTAGAGGAAGAAAAACAGAACTTTTGGGGAGGTATTCACCCTCCATACGGGTGGAAGGTAAGGTGTACTCATAACCTCTTGACGGAGGTGTGTGTATTTCTTTCCGTCCGTCGACGATGATACAGCCTTGTTGAAGATCACACACACACACACACACACACACACACACACACACACACACACACACACACACACACACACTATACGTCCCATTTACCTGTAACCTATTGCGTGATAGCGCGTGGAAATATGATAACCCACAATTACTGATGCTGTCAGCAACATGGAGTTTGGGTCTGCAAACTATACATTTAATCATTCTCCTAAACGCTCCACACTAATGGTCACCTACCAATGTTCCACTGTACAGAACACTGCTGAAAACTGTAGGCTGGCTGGATCAAGTTGAATTGTTCTCTTTATCAATTTTATTCATAGATCAAATGGAATCCAAATACTGTCTCTTTTCTCTTTCTATCTGCTCGCCTTTCTCGCCTTAGCAGAGTAGCATCAGGAACTGAACCTTCGAGGTTTCAGGAATCCTCTCTTATGTTCCTTACTTTCTCTTGACTTTGTAGAAAACAGGAACACAGGAGGGAAGGACGTGCAGGCATTCCACCTCTGTACCTCACAATCGCCTTCTGCAGTACACGGAAGATACATGGGTGATAGTCAGTTTCCCTCATTCATCCTCACCAGTGAAATATATAGGATTCGTATATGATCAAGTTTAATGCAACAATGTTTTGGAATATCGTATAACGCGAGGGTATGCACAGCATTTACGGTAGAATCCCCAGCGAATAAAACAAAGAGGATTGTGTTGGCGATCTGGTAAGCGGAACCAGCATTTCAGTCCTATATAGCTCGTGTGCTGTTGTGGCCATAACAAAGCTATGAAGGTACATAGAGCCACTCACCACACAGGTCCTGTGGAACGGGGTTCCTTGCAGGGAGTCAGGCACAGGTGATGAGGAGGCCTTCCCTCCCTCCTCCACGATTTCAAACGAACTTACACAAAGCTTTGTTTAACACGCCTGAGTCTCTCTCTCTCTCTCTCTCTCTCTCTCTCTCTCTCTCTCTCTCTCTCTCTCTCTCTCTCTCTCTCTCTCTCTCTCCCTCTCTCTCACACACACACACATAATTTTGTCCCTCACACTCTATCTCACTCCCAATTCCTCTTTCGTTCATGCACCGCCCCATCTCTCCCACAAACCACCCCCATTACCTCCACACACACACACACACACACACACACACACACACACACACACACACACAGTGACACTTCCCCGAACACTGGGCAAGGGAGTGTGTGTCTACCAAGATTGGGTGACCATGCGTGATGCTCCTAAATTTGTTTTATCCCCTGAAGTCGTGGCCAGTGGCCATAGCGGGGCAGCCACGGCTGACCACCCGTCCAGAGAACACCCACGGACGTCTGACAGTCTTCCCAAGGTTTTCCGTGAGTTGCACAGGGAAAACACTGAATGAATGCTCGAAGATAGACACATTCGTGTTGCGTTTCGTAAGTACATAAGGTACTCGTTCCCGTAAAGTGCATATTTACGTATCATTATTTGGCAAACTGTCACTTAATGTCGAACGAACTATAGCCTTATGTACAGGAATGTGTACCTATGTTTGTTTCATCGCTCTCAAGTCTTTATGACGTGGTCACTCGTTGCTGTCTCTCTCTCTCTCTCTCTCTCTCTCTCTCTCTCTCTCTCTCTCTCTCTCTCTCTCTCTCTCTCTCTCTCTCTCTCTCCTGCGTTAAGCTGGACTATATACATGCTGAGCTGGGGAAGAAAATGAGGCAGTGTCTATCATGTTACGCCCTCCGGGTTCATCTCACGCTTCGGCTTGTACCCTGGGTATGGTGCTTCCTAACGTCCAGTACCTTGACCTATTTCTGCGACGTCCCCTTCCCTATACCGTCTGCCAGGGTGGTGATGGCGCTGCATTCCACACCAGGCGTGAGTGTGGTCACATGACCTCCACTGTGACCACCTCACAGTAGCTGGAAGCGGGGCGACCTCCGCTCCACGTATGAGCAAACAGACGAGCTAGGGGCTCGCTCGCCTATCACACCTTGGGTCGTTACTATCGGCAGGTGACACGATAATGCACACGGAGGCCTCGTGGGTGGGAAAAAAAAAGAGACCCCCTTCCCCTGTCTTCCACCAGACCGTGTGCCACAAGCCACCCAACTCCAGATTTTCGGGATTCGAGTCATCTATTGGCAGAGATGACCAAGATCACATAAATCTCCCGTCTGACATTCCACACGAGACACATTTCCATTATATCTTGTGTTTCCTCTTCTTCTTTCTCTTCCTCCTCCTCCTCCTCCTCCTCCTCCTGACACCCTCCCTGTCATCCAGCCTTCCCCCCGCGCCCGATGCAGTCCTGGGTGGGTCGTCTTCTGCCAGGCTGATATATATTTTCTATCGACGGTCTAGTACCAACCAAGGTTGACACGTGCCCTGAGATTACATACTGTGACGGTATACCTGTAAGTCTCTCTCTCTCTCTCTCTCTCTCTCTCTCTCTCTCTCTCTCTCTCTCTCTCTCTCTCTCTCTCTCCCTCCGGCCGTCGAGCCCCAGCCTACAAGACATACACCACCACCGCGCGTCGCATGTGTTACAGAATCGCACCACCGCGCTACGTCTCCCCGGCGTCGCGTCGTTTCCGTTGGCTCCTGATGGGTATTCCGGCCGCTGATGTACGGCGTTGGGTCCTCATCCCTCAGTATATCCCTGGCAGGGCAGGGCGGGACGTCCAGGGAGGCGGTAGTTCTTCTGAGATGTGGCAGCTGTCTGGGGGTCCTGGCCACCCCGAGGTGTGGGGACGAAGGCCGTGACCTCCTCCTCCTCCGTGCATCAGACGTCTTGCGAATCTCCAGCGGTATCATGAGTTCTCTTATCAGTTAAGGAAGATATGATGAAGGGAGTACAAGCCCAAGATTACTTATCAGTCCTTTTTCTTTTAATCCTGTCTTCCCATTGTGTGTGAAATCTATCTCCTTCTATCCTCCCTTCGCTGTTAAGATAGTAATTATGATTATCGTATTGGTGATAGAGATAACAGGTGATGATGAATTATGAAAATTAAAAGAATGACGCTAATGATAATCACTGTGTTAATTATTGAGATATTCTTATTGATATTGGTGATGTCCTGTTCTTATTATTATTATTATTATTATCATTATTATTATTATTATTATTATTATTATTATTATTATTATCATCACTGTTGTTGTTTTTATACCATATATTAAGCCGGCCACAAATGCAGAGCATCTCTGGGTTTCGCTGATGGTTCAGACCATGTTAACCCGTAGGTAAGGTGCGGCACAAGACCTGCAGTTCCTTCAGCTGGATAGTTAGTTCGTGAAGCGTTCAGCACCCTGGGCTGAGGTGAACACACACACACACACACACACACACACACACACACACACACACACACACACACACACACACACACACACACGCACGCACACACACACACACACACACACACACACACAGCCTATGGACTGACGGTCAACTATAAAGACTTGGAGACAAACTGAGGAAAAGCACGGGAAATGGCACTTCCCGTTTTCTTTAAGAAGTGGAAGATTGGGGGAGGAAGTGGGCGGAGATGGGGAAGGGAGGGGGGACTCCTATATTGCCTCCTCTAATGGCGAGCGGGACGGTACTGCTGCTACCAGTAACTGAGTTTATTAAGCGTACGGAACTCCCGGATGCCCAGCACGCTCGACACTCCAGGGGAACGAGAGGATTCTGGGGGGAGGACGGATATGAACCTCACCATCGCTGCCATTTTGTCATCATCATCATCATCATCATCATCATTGTTCCATCGTCATACTCACACACACGTCGTAGGACAATCGTGTTTCGAAACACATTAACGATTGTTCCTGGTCTTCACTGTTTTTTTTTGGGGGGGGGAGAGTTTACGTATCACTTACTTTCTCCCTGAATTTCATCCCTCACGACACGGCGGCCAAAGGTGGCCTTGGGGACCGCACTATCTTGGCCCCCTCCGTCTTGCGATCTGTGTGTCACACGGACGACAATGGCTCGCGAGCCTTCACAGACGCGCCATATAGGTAGAACGTTGAAAACATCACGTCTGGCGAAATCCTTAGGGAATGTGGGGAGGCAACAGCATCCCTCGAGTGGGGATGTCTCGTGCGGGATGTGGGGAGGAAACATCCTTGAACTGGGGAGGGTTTTCTTGGGTTGTGGGGAGAGAACATCCCCTTGGTAATAGAACAGCATCATCTGGTTACAACAGCAGTACCTTCGATTTTGCTCAACTGTGTGGTTCAGTAGCGTAACCTCTGATGACTCTTGTCTCACTCTCAACCATTGTGACCTCGTATGACCCCTGACGATCTGCCGCTCATTCGCACCACCATTTACACGTTCCGTTCTTGCTTCGTCAGCCGAGTTAGAGATTATGACAATCCATATATACATATATCAAAATGAATGAGATTGAGAGAGAGAGAGAGAGAGAGAGAGAGTAACCCTGGGTGTGATGGGGCTCCCAGCTGTACCAACCTCGTCAACACTACAGGAGCCGCCGGGAATAATGAGACTCAGTTCCCCTGTGTGTTTGCCCATCTAGTGGACCGATGTCTGTGATTCAGGGAGTTTAATGACCGGGTCATATGATCCTCCCGGGAATATTTGGCTGTGAAAATTCTCTCTACTTAACGGGTGGTGATATCTTGATGCACCTTAAAGGAAAGGTTTAGGTAAACTTATTTGTGAAGCTGTCGGTTCAGATCGCTCAGGATATTGGATTATTTTATGGCAGCCATTAACCAAATCTGCCTTTGGCGCTGGAAATTAGCTTTGAGTTACGGTCTATTTACGCTCATAAGAACGTTAACGGAGTGTGTGGGTCGGAAGGAGAGACGCCGTTGTGCGTGCGAACACCCGCAAGGGCGCACGACGACTCGCTTTTGTAAAGGTAATTATGAATATCAAATGAATCATGACACTACAAATATTATATTAAAGCCTTAACTAACTTAAGTTGAACGGGCCATTAATTCTCAATGAAGTCTCTCTGATTTACCTGGAAAGAGATGAGACGACTTGGGACTGCGTGTTAGTATTTGAGGCAGGAGGACCTGGATGGTGGTGAGCTGTATGGCCCAGACAGCTGAAATACAACGTTATGGCTGAGGAGGTGTATAATGCTCACAGTAAGGAGACGTGGACGATGTAGGTTCGATGATTTAGGAAGTGTTTCTATAGAGCACACCTCTCGACACGATCAGACAGCCGAGCTGTGTTCGTATAGAACTTAAGATCCCAAAACAGACGGGTCTTGGAGTCATATAATACAATAACAGTATGTCTTCTCCCCAAAGCTTCATATTAACTCATGCCAGCTGGTCAACGACAACCGTATCTAACGGATGGAGATGAGGTGCTGTCTCCCTCAAGTATTGCCATACAAGAAACATAGTTCATGGGGTTGATAACAATTCCTAAGGTCTGTGGCTGGTAGTCCGTCTCATGTGTCGGGGGTGTATACCATAACCCCGACCCCTGGAGGACTCTGAAGGTGAAACCTTTCCATAAACCTGTCCTTTGTCGAGACATTTTGTGGACGACAATAGTCCGGTGAAGCACTCTCAGGACCCCCGTCCCTGAGGGTCGTTGTGGCGGGACACATAAAGGGACCGAAGTATTGTCAACTTCAGCGAAGCTGCGTATCTCCTGGCCTCACTGAAGAACCGCAGTGAGCAGGAAACGATCTCATTTACTGTAAAAATAAGAAAGATTTTCATATGGTAAATATGAGGTTTCTGAATATTTAAGAAAACCATTGTTTTTTTTATATGATATTTACACCCTTAGGCCATATACCCAGTTTATAGACCAACCGCTATATATATACGTATATGTATATTATCGGTGCATACATTGTCTATAATGATCGACCCAAGATTTCAAAGGTTTCGGTGTGGATGATATTTGAATAATGTCTTTGTAGTTGGAAGTGTGTGTCCTGCAGGGCTCCAGTATCTTGGCCCGCTTGGGTTGCCAGGCGTCTGGTGTCATGCCAACACTGGCCAGCTTACTGAAGTCCCCCAGTCACATTACTCTCTCCATTTTCTTTCTTCTTTTGTTCGTTTCACATCTTTTGGCGTATTGTGCAAATTCTAGTGTAATGATGTTTGCCACTGGTAATCACAAAATCAAACAGTATAAATGCATACTCGCTTCTGTGTCGGGGGGAGGGGGGCGAGGGGAGGCGAGGCGAAAAAGCCTGAAATTCTGGGTATTAACTTTTCTGCTTCACTCGGGTGATATGGAACTCTGTTGCTAGACCTGAGTCCGTCATGTGCTACGCTGAGCAATGGGGCGCGTGTTTGGTCCTCGGCCAAAGAGTGTTTCTCTTGCCCTCCCGTGTCGTAAATGAGTCACAGCTACGACAAGCCATGCGTCGCTTGGTCAAGCGTGATGCTCACGCTACAATATAGTCTCCTCTGATCTCCTGGCTTCTTCCCCTACCATCCTTTCATCTCCTGCAGGTCTCCTACTCCCTCCACTACCTTCCCCTCACACGTACTGGTCTCCTACTCCCTCCACTACCTTCCCCTCACACCTGCAGGTCTCCTACTCCCTCCCACTCATTTCCCCTCACACCTGCAGGTCTCCTACTCCCTCCCACTACCTTCCCCTCACACCTGCAGGTCTCCGGAGGAACGTGTCAACAGAGGCAGCGCACCGGCCGCTCGACACCGTAATGGTTGGGTTTAACGCTGAGCCAATAACCAACTCCACCTCGAGCACCTCTTCCATCAGCAGGACCTCCTTCGGTTGACTGTATAATCACCTAATGAATATCATACACGCGCTAGTGACGCATAACTTGTCTGTAATGACCTGATGAGCAAATTGCTAAATGATAAAGGATTTTTTAACCCAGTTGATCTTGATGTTTACAGGCATCGTTCAGCATTTGCAGCTGATGATATATATATATATATATATATATATATATATATATATATATATATATATATATATATATAATCGAGTGTGATTAGGAAGACATACAGAGATCTTCGCTAGGAGTAACAAGGCAGAGCACAGGTCCACCTGCCTCATGGGTTCTGAGGGAGCCTTCATGAGGAAGCAGGGAGAACAACAGTAGAGACAGAAATCCACTACATGGTTGTAATCTGAGACTCGCCTCGTTAACAAGGTCGTTGTCTCGTTTTACTCACACGGCTCATAATGAAGCCTCCATCCCATTGTTCCTTTGTCTTGTTTTTGACGCTGTTTCTTGCCAACCATCGACACCTGGTATGATGAAGTTGCGTTTCAGGCGAAGTACATTGTCAGTTAAGGCCGCTGGTGTCGAGTGTGTTGTAAAGTTGGCTTTGAACTGACCCATAAACGTGTAGTGAAGAGGTGTTTAGTGGTGTCTCGAAGCCTTTACAGTGAACATGATGATGAGTGATGGTGAAGTATGAGACTTACCACATTCGCCCACTAATGTTCGAGTTCTGGTTTACATTTTTCTTCGTATCACCCGAAAATCAACGTTTTTGTCACACTAACTTGTATACAACTAGTAGTAATCTTTCAAAATAATTCACATATTCAGTTCAGCTTTGCCGATGAAAGCTAGTAATTCATTTTTTTTTTTATACCATCAACATTTTGTTCAACATTACGATTGTAAGGAGTGAGAAATCTGCTACGGGAGTTGTGAGAATTCTGTTATCTCCTACGGGGGTTTGTGGTCATGAGAATGATCCTTGATCAAGTCAGTCTGTGGTTGTGTGTGGTTACTGACGTCCTGATCACGTATGATTTTAAGTCCTGAAGGCAGCCTTCCCCTGCGAGAATGGGGACGTCACTCAAACGAGAAGCAAGCGCGTGGGGCGTGTAATTACATTATTCACTTCCAGTTCATGACCTGGAAATAGAAAAGATGAGAGTCTGACACTCCAGAAGAAGGAGAAGAAGGAGGAGGAGGGTTGAGTCTGACGTCACGAGAAGGGCTGAGTCCACGTCAGGAGGAGGGTTGAACCTACGTCAGGAGAAGGGTTGAACCTACGTCAGGAGAAGGGTTGAACCTACGTCAGGAGGAGGGTTGAACCTACGTCAGGAGGAGGGTTGAACCTACGTCAGTAAAAGGATTGAACCCCACCCACGTAAGGAGGAGGACTGAGCCCACATCAGGAGGAAGCCTGAGCTCATGTCAAGAGACGGAGTGGGGAAGGGCTGAGCCTACGTCAGATGAAGGGCTGACCCCATGTCCAAAGGAGGCCGGAGATCACGTTGGGAGCAGAGCTAATCTCCTTCCTCAGGTTGCTGACATTTTGTTTTCACTTAACCTTTGATGGACCAATTTCTAATATCCTGTATCACACCGTTACCCATGAATGAACCTGTTTTCATTTATTTGCGAAGCATTTCGGCCTTTAGTTATTAGCTTTCCCATTCACTTTATTCAGGTCTTCGAGAAAACTAGAAACTGTGATATTCTCGAGAGTGAGTCAGTCACTGTTACCCTAGGAAACGACCAGTGGCTATAGGGCCAAGACTCCCTGGATGGTGTGAAGGTTGTGGGGTCGTCAGTGGCTTCAGTAGGACAACGAGGGGAAGGACTGCGTTCTGTGCTTCACCTCATAACAACGTCTTGATTCCCAGACTTTGTACACACACACACACACACACACACACACACACACACACACAAAGACACACACGTACACCTATTTGCCCTATCTTATCTTCCTGCCCCAGGAGTCCCTTCTATGAGGCGCCTGCAGCGCTCTGGAGACATGCCACGTACACCGTTTGCGACCATAGGTCATAAAGTACAGCGATAGTGCGTGCATGTCTTTATAGGGTAAGCACATAGCATCTAAGAAGCACTGTAATTGCTCAGTGTCTTCATCGGTGAGAGTTGTATCTTGTGTATGACAGGCATGACGAGTTGCTGAAACGGTTCTCGTAATTTCAAGATGGATGGTGTCCAGAACAAAAGGTAGAAAGTGTAACTCGCCCATGTCTGGGGAGCGTATTTTCGGATGGGTATATGGTTGGTGGGGTGGTTGTGTAAAAACGGATTCGGAGGGGGGAGTTGTTTATTGGTTTTCGGGTAATAGTGTGCATTTGTTTTGTCGATGTGTTTATTGGGAGAGAGGGGATCTGTGACTATAGTTTGTTGGAATGAGGCAAGGGTAAGTTTTTTTGTTTTTACCTTGGGGTAGGTGGTTGGTTATGGGGATGTTTGGATGCGAGGGGCCTTGTGCTAGTGCACGTAAACTAATTTCATGGTGGTCCGTGAGAGGAAGAAAAAAGGGAGAAAAGTGGAACATGGTCCTTCTAAAAACAAGAAGGGTCAATTCCTATTTTGTTTTTATACTGGCATTCAACCATAGACAGCGACACGAAAACTACCTACGATCACCCACGAAAAGATTTTTCCTGAGGAAGCGATCTGCCTCCGTAAAAGAGAGAGAGAGAGAGAGAGAGAGAGAGAGAGAGAGAGAGAGAGAGAGAGAGAGAGAGAGAGAGCACACCATGATAGGCCTAACGCAGATATTTTCCTAGTGCTGTATTTTAAACTCGGGTCCTATATAGGATGGAGTCACGGCATTCTCTCTCTCTCTCTCTCTCTCTCTCTCTCTCTCTCTCTCTCTCTCTCTCTCTCTCTCTCTCTCTCTCTCTCTCTCTCTTCGGCATCGTGTATAAGTCAACAACACGGGTCTTCCCTCCCCCACCCACCCCAACCCCTTCCTGGAACCCAGTACAGTACTTTCGTGTTTACAGTCACGACCCTAATAATGGCCACTCTTTCATTAACACTCCAGCTGACCAGGTGACTGCAAGAACAGGCTGGTATCACACCTTTCCCTCATCATTAAGGAAAATAGAATATCGACGGATAGATCAGCCTCGAAAGCCTTTGCCACGAGCCTCATCCGTTACAACGAAGGCTTCACTACAACGAGGCACTTTCAGAAGACGTCCTTCAGGGCCCGCCAGAGTGCGCTGAAGGTCACCGTACGTCTTGTAGTGAAACATATTTTTTCCTGTAAAGAAAGATTTCTCCCGCCCATCAAGTGTGGGTAAAGAGAGCTCTTTATCTGAAGGCGTTATTGACGCTGCAGTAGGAGGGAGTTCTTGTCCTTTCCCAGTCTCCTTGATAGCAATGGTGGGTAGGCAGGTGAATGGAGGGAGGTTAGTGTGCCAGGGAGCGTGGAGGGAACTGGAGCAGAAGTAACGTGGGATGAGGAGGGCAAGAAAAAATAGACGGAAAATGTACTTCAAGGGAAAGGATTATAAACGTAAAGAGAGGAAGGACAGAGTATAACAGAAGATCATAAAGGAATGACAAATAATGGTCAGGGAGAAGAGGAGTCAAGCAAGTTAACAGAAGGGAAAAAGTGGCTAAGAAATCGTGGTTGAAAAAGGAGGCTGGAAGACTAGGAGGCTGGAAGAGCAGGATGGTGGAAGTGCCGGATGATGGAAGTGCAGAATGCTGGAAGAGCAGAGAACTGGAAGTATGGGGAGCTGGAATAGCAGGGGAGCGCTGGAAGTGCAAGAGGCTTGAAGAGCCGGGGTCTGGAAGAGCAAGAGGTTGGAAGAAAGATGCGTTGCCAAGGGAGTGAGACGGAGCTGTAGGAGAATACTGGAAGTGGGTGTTGTTATGCAAATTAGCGAGGTGGGATGAGAGTCTGGAAAGTCCCCCCCCGGCAGACCTGGAACTCACGGCCTTCTGCAGGGTGAACTCAACATTCCTATTCGCCCACAGTGAGCGGCCTCCGGAGCACCTCTTGTTATTCTTCAGCAATAAATTGCATGATGGGTTTACACGCTCTGACGCGCCAATTTTTGTTTTTTACCCTAAGTTTACTTACGGCTTAATACGATCGTCCAGCGCGAATGCCTTGCAGAGATTGTGTTTCGTGGATGATAATGACTTGAGTTGGGGTTGTGATCAGCCGCATGGGTGATAATCACGGGCTGAGGCTGTGATTAGTCACCCCTATGGCTGATCATTGAGCTGAGGTCTTGATTAGCATTGAAAATAATGAGGAATTATATCCTATGACCCCCCCCCACTGTCATCATAGATTATTCTCACGCAATCCTGCGTAGATTATTGGTATAATAGATCTAAAAGATCATAGAAAACTGTATTTATGATTATCAGAATTAGCCGTATATTAGACACACACACACACACACACACACACGAAACGGAAAACACAAACTCTTGGTTGTAAATTAATTAAACATGTCCTCCGTAATCACCCAATTCATCCCTTCTTTGTGAACCAGACAGATGAATCATATTTGATGATTGATGAGCGTCCACTGATGTTGCCTTTATTGCCATCCGTGACAGATGAGTCAGGTCGTGTTCACTGATATGCGAGATCTGGCGTTACCTGTCGTGTCACTGTGACAAATGACATTGCATTACGATAACTAACATGTTATCTTTGTCACATTGACTGTTATAGTGACGGGCGACTGTCACACATCATGTCTGTAACGAGATATAACGATGTTGTTCTCCTCTGTGAATTCTGACAGTTGGTGACACCACGGATGTGACACGAGCCACGGTATCCCGTTCGTAACCTATGATGGCGAATGTCACCGTCCGTCACATTGAAGCTTATAAACGAGTCATGTTACTGGTGCTTCGATGTTTTTGTTACGACTGTGACAGTCCTTTTGATGCGCGTGTGTTTGTGTGCATGTGTGTGTGTGTGTGTGTGTGTGTGTGTGTGTGTGTGTGTGTGTTTAGAGAGGGAGAGAGAGAGAAACATGCGCCATTTTCGTAGGCAAGGGGAAGGGTTCTGGTTGACCCATCTCTCGGCACCTCCTGCTCCACCTCCCCTCTCATGCAGCCATCTCCCCTCCTCCTCCTCCTCCTCCTCCCTGCCACACCACACCGCACCACACCTTCCTCCCCACCACTCCGAGCTGAGCAACAGGTGTGCTTCTTACCTGACTATCAAGTCAGCCAGACCACCTGTGTGGTGTCGCATTTCACCAGTCGTCCTACTTTTAGAAATATGGGACTCCCATATGTCGAAGGGAACGGGGCTAAATACATAATGAAAAAAAGCAGTTATATAGATGTTTATTTTTCCATAAGTCAAGCTGCAGCCCCATGAATGTGAAGGAGACATGAAAAAGAGTGACTCATAGCACTTATAGCACGGCCACTGCTATAAGTACATGATAAACAGAAATATATAGATTAACGAGGAGTGATGTGTGAACACGATACCAACACTGGTATGTGAACATCGCCACACGAACGTTGGCTTTAGAAACAGGACACAGGAACGTCATAACATGAGAACTAATGTCCACTTCTGACGCAACTGACACAAGACTTTAAAAATGGTCCTTTTAAAGTCTGTTTGTGATAGTGGGAGACATCAGGAAAACACACACAAGCTCAGTTAGGAAAGAATAGGAAAAGCAAGTTACATGAGTTAGGGAGAAAATGCCTTTATGCATTTTTCGTGACTACGGACGCCACAGTCAGTGTCAGTTGTGGATTTGATCGAAAGCTTTTATACATTGTTCGACGTATTGGTGGTGTTGCCCTCAACCACCCTAATTCGTAAATAATTCCATACTACGTTTAACAAACCAGGAATGCCTTCAAACGAGCAAAGGCTCCTGCACACCATGATGCAATCCCAACACTCGACCTGTTACGAACAACAATACGAATGAAAATGGAAAAGAATGAAAAAGAAAAGAACAACATGCACGAACCACATGTATTGTGTTCAAACAACGGAGAACAATGGAAAAACAATGTCATTAAGGCGTGAAATACGTGGAACAGATCCATAAACGTAATTGGCAACAACTGTCACACAGACATAACGAAGACTAGAATGGGAAACACGAGAACTCAAACACAAAAATGTGAAAATATACAAATACGAAAGAGAAAATGCCCCCCTTCCCCCTCCCCTCCCCCCACTTCTATATTGGTGCTTTGGGATCCAGTGGTTATCTGCAGTAACGGTCATTAATCATGTGTCCCTAACAAGCCAGCAGCTTGTCCACGTCCGTGGCTAGAGGTCCAAGACAACCCTCATAAGCCAGCAGCGCCGAAGCTATCCCCGTCCATGGCTAGGGGACCTGGGAAACCACCAGAACAGTCAGGCTATTTGCACATCAGCATTGCAGATGTCCGCATTGCACATTCATGTATGTAACCAGTGTTTTGCATTCCCTCCCAAACTACATTCGCTGGGGGGCCACCAGTACCTGTTGTCTATATACCATCAATGCCTCCAAAAGCGCCACAGACAGAGAGAAACGAATTGAATCAAATTGAAATAACCTCTATTTATGTATACGAAATGCCCTTGCCGTTCATCAAGATTCTTTGAGGTTACACTGGTAATTGGTGTTTCCAGATAAGATACAAAGGAGGTAATGAGAAAATACTTTTATGTCTCATTTGTTTCTTTCCCTAATATTCTTATGTACTTAGAACGCCCCTCGCTCAGACTGTGTGGCGTCGCGTGGAGGTTCATTTCTCCGTATAGAAAATATTGTGTATTTTTCTGTAAATACTGGTGACGATTTATATATATATATATATATATATATATATATATATATATATATATATATATATATATATATATATATATATATATATATATATATATATATATGTTTGTGTGTGTGTAAGTAATGATTAGTTACTTAATATTGAAAGTAGCTGCAGCCTTCATCATTATAGAAACACAATAGACAAATCCTAAGGAAAAAAAGAGATGAACATAAATGAATTGTTGGTTTGAATCCATTGACCAGTGCGAGGCCTGACTCCAGCCACAGTGAACATAAATTCTAATAGACAGAAGCAGCAGTGGTGGGTCCACTGACACAATCATGGTGGCAGGCGTAGTGGGACATAGACCACTAGTGATTTTTCACAGTGAGGGAGACAGCAGTAGATGACGATGAGATTTACGAAGATGCTCGATGATGGAGAAAAAAAAAAAACAGAAAAAGTAACTATTATTTACGAAGTGTTTTGTCGATGAGTAGCGAAAAAGTGACTATTATTTACGAAGTGTTTTGTCGATTAGTAGCGAATCGCCAAGTAGAACTCATCTTCTTCCATGACCAACAAGACATGGACGTTAGCAGTGGAAATTAAAAGAGGTGGAAACCTCCTCCCAAATTACACAAGCCTTTGCTTCCGACTTTAGCGACCGAGACCAATGCTTCATCCTGCTGAAAAAGGTAGCAGTGTGTAGTATATGTCACATGGAAGCCCTTAGGGAATCCGTAACAAATGGGAGTCGAAGTCCCATTGCATTCAGGATTTTGAGACTTCAAAACTCAGACACTTCGATTACCAAACAGCGTTCCCGGTATATTTCCAGGTTTCATAGCTTCAAATGAGAGTTGCACGTCCATGATGGAGTCTCAGTTATATACAGCAGCAGCATCATCTTACAACACGTAGTGGGGGGAGGAGGAGGGTGTCGGTCGGTCGATGCGAGAGAGGACGGACGTCTTGCTTTCAAGGGTTCCTCCGTGCCACTGTCAGAAGTGCCTGTGTAGATAGTGTCTCTCAGGCACTGTCTGCCGCACAGTGAAGTAAAGGGAAACTTGTTTCATGTTCAGGGATCGTTCGTGTGAGTGAGTGTGTGTGTGTATATATATCTATGAACGTTGCGAGATGTGTAATCGTATGTGATTGTGTACCTGGGCACATCACTGTGTATACGTGTGTGTGTGTGTGTGTGTGTGTGTGTGTGTGTGTGTGTGTGTGTGTGTGTGTGCGTAGTTTAAACAATGAGGTGTAAAGTAAGTGTTTTCGTGTTTGTTGTACAGATGCATTTCTATTTTTTCATCTGTTCTACTACTACTACAACTACTACCACTACTACCTACTGTCTACTACATCTAGTACTAAGCAACTACATCTACCACCATTTCCACCACCACTACCACCATTGTACCGTACTACTTTCCCCTGTAGGCGACAGCTTGTAGTCAGTCAAGCTGCAAGTTTGTAATACATTACTCGTATCGTCTGCACACTCAAGAGATTATGGGTACATGGCGTCTGGCTGAGAGAGGCTGCAGTATATGAGTGTCACACTCGTCTGCACACAGCCCCAGAGACGTCGGGACTGACCAGTAGCAGTTTATGACGTCACTGGCTGTAACAGCAACAACTGAATTTCTTCCCCTCGTTCATAGCAATGCCATTCGCCACTATCAGCCATGGCTGGTTTCCTGTGGTCATTCGTTTCAAGAAAATATGACAAAGTAGCAGATGGGTTAATTATTCCATACCCGCCTTATGTATTATTCATATCTCAAATCTCTGTCGAATTTCATATACCCTGAAGAATATTCTCTAACACATACGAAGCAAGATATTCGTCTACATTATACAGTAAACACCACCGATAGAAACGTAAAATTCATATGGATTTCGACGACCTGAACAAAATATCTTTCCCAGGACGGGGCACATTAAAGCTGTACGTTACGTTAACACAAAAGATGACACAGTGATTCTTCTTTTTGCTTCAGTTCAAAGCACAATGGGTAAATACCTGCACCTGGCCGTGGGAAGGAGGAGGAGCAGCACCATCCTGTGACTCTCACAGTATATCGTCACCACGAGCATAGTTCACCACAAGATACTCCATCAAGACGATAGTTCTGTGTAGTTTTCAATATATATATATATATATATATATATATATATATATATATATATATATATATATTGCGGCCCTCTTCATGTAACTAATTGCTTTCAGTAACTGACAAGGTTGGCGAGCGTGTGTGTGTGTGTGTGTGTGTGTGTGTGTGTATGTGTGTGTGTGTGTGTGTGTGTGTGTGTGTGTGTGTGTGTGTGTTCTGAATTATAGAACAAACGCTGCAGAAAAGCTCATTTGGAGTGCTGACGCTTTACGAAAACTCTTTGTGCCTCGAACTTTGACCAAACCTAAACAGCAACTGTGAGATGGATTTTACGACACAGTCTGGTAATAATATTCTTGTCGGAGCTTCGGCACTGTGATGAGGGTTCAGGCCGGGAGCAGCGAGCGGTTCCCGTACATAGCAATGCATAAAATGGAAGAGAAATAACAGGAGGTTCTGTTGGTCCTTGACTTGGTTATCTCTTGCTCTGATTCTATAATAGAGCTATGCTCTATAACTGGTTAGACGTAGTAGGGTTATGCTATGTAACTGAGGTAAAGATTGCGCAGGTCTAAAGAGGGGTTATGTTAAAAAAAAAAAGAGTTGACATAAGGGTAGAACAGTGAGAAGATTCTCTTTCCACGCCCTCAACTCCCTCCAACAACAACAGGCGGAAGGAAGAAGAATTGAACAAAGACCCCCAGTGTTGAAGTAGATGGCTGGTTGGTTATTTGGGCTTCAGGTCTATCGACTACCAGGGTCATTAAGGGCCGTCTACATCACTTTAAAAACACCTGAACGCCTTATTTACGTGTTCAAGATTTTTCCAAGAACATACACGTTATCCCTGCACGTATGATCCATCTATTATAGGGAATGACGTGGAACTACCCATAGCCACTGGCTATACCACGCTATGCAGCACTTCTCTGTATCACACAAGGCTTCGGTTTATCCAAATGGTTTTGGAAGGTTTTTAGGATCTTAACATCAACGACGTTTGGTAGAATCGTTTTATTCTTCTCAGTTTATTAAAAAAAAAAAATCCCCAGAAATATTTGACTATACGTTATTGGTTTTTTGAAGGAGTTTGTTATCTTTGCATTAGCATTGCCGGTAAATTGTTCAAGTATTCTATTTGGAAAGAAACTTTTTCCCTTATTAACATTACATCTTTTAAGTTTAAGATACGTTCCGTGTCTCTGGTACCTACATTGCTTTGTATTCTTTTTTTTATATATGAAAAAGGTTTTCATGATTTATATTGTCAAATTTACTAGACTCCGAAAACTTGTACTAGACCCCAGTGCAGACTATGTTCCTGAGAGACAACAGACGACATCTTTTTTAAAACTTCTCTTCGTACGGTCGAGTTCCCAGAGCTGGCATTAGCTTTTTGTTGCTCCTCTGTACATGTTCAAGTTTTTCTCCATTCCTTTGGTAGCTCAGTGACCAGATGTGGACTGCCTATCTAGAGTTGTGGCCTAACTTATACGTTGAAAAAGCGTCGATTTAATGTATCGCTTGCTGCTATACCCTCTTTATTATATGACTTCACGTTGCTAGCGAATTTCTGTACATCTGATGGTCATGTTTGGTGTTCTACATCTTCAAGGTCAGTAACTTTGCTGTAGTCAACTTTGCGTTTCGTCTACGACTTGTCTGGCCGGCCGCCCCAGCTGGTCTGTCTAGCTTTTTAAGAGGTCTGCTTCCTGTTGCTGTCTCATCTGGTGTTGTGCTGTACTAATGGAGACCAGAGAGAGAGAGAGAGAGAGAGAGAGAGAGAGAGAGAGAGAGAGAGAGAGAGAGAGAGAGAGAGAATCTCAAACTACTCAGTAAAAATATTAAAAAAAAAAAAAACGTAAATAACTGAAATATCTCTTGCTCGCGCATCAGGTCAGCAGGACGTAAGAGCGAAGTCAAACAGATGCCAGAAAGGATACTGGGGGAAAAAGGGTAGCCGAAAAGGCGATCAGATCCTCGAGAAATGGAGAACACTGTGAATCGATAATGGCCAGAGCGGGAGTATGGGTGGGTGGGTCCTGGGGAGGACGGCGCGAGGAAGGCGGAGGGGTGGGTGTTGTTGCCGTCTGCCGAGGCGGGAAGGAGAGGCAGTTGTTGTGAAGAAAGGAGCCTCTCTTCCCTCACTGGCATCCCTCCTCCCTCACTGGCATCCCTCCTCCCTCACTGGTATCCCTCCTCCCTCACTGGCATCCCTCCTCCCTCACTGGCATCCCTACTCCCTCACTGGCATCCCTTCTCAGTGGCATCCCTACTCCTTCACTGGCATCCCTACTCCCTCAGTGGCATCCCTACTCCTTCACTGGCATCCCTACTCCCTCACTAGCATCCCTCCTCCCTCACTGACATTCCTACACCCTCACTGCCACAAGGAGTGTACTGATATCTTCCTGAAACCAGAAAAAAAATTCATAAACGTCTCTTGGTATTTTCGAAGTTTTGAGATTCATCCTGCTCTGACGCCAGACATGATAAAGTGGCACTGAGAACGTGCACAGCAGATATTGCTGAAGCACATGAGCTTCTGAAATTAGAAGTGGTTGGTGAGGGAGGTACTGGTGGTGGTGGTGGTGGTGGTTGGCGGGGAGAGGAAATGGTAGGCAATGGGGAGAGTGGGTGGATGTGAGTCGTGAAGAAGTGATATTTAATGACCCAGAGGTCGAAGTAGGTAGTTCGGGACGGTAGCAGTTGATAACTGTGGATAAGATAATGGTGGCTTGTTGAGAGGCTGTCGTGGGTTGTAATGGGTCGTTGAGGAGGGTGCTGTCAATAATGGGATGGGGGGGGGGGGGGAGGGGAAAGTAATGAGGCGGGTGGAGGAGGAGGAGGAGGAGGTTATGGCAGTTGGTGTGAGAGATGATAATGGTACGTGGTGAGACTGTGGTAGTGGAGGGTGGAAGACATAAAGGTAGGGTGGTGGCTGGCGTGGATGTTAGTGGGTGGGGAGGTGATAGTGCTGAGTGATGGGAGGCGTAGTGGTGATTGGTGGGGTATTATAATGGTGGCTTATGTTTCGGTCGATGGTGAAAGAGCTCGTGGTGGACGATGGAAGAAGTGGTCTGTGGTAGGAAGGAAGGGTAGTTGTGGGTCATTTGGGGGCGATGGGAGAAGTGATTGATGGTTGGAAGGGTAGTTTTAGGTTGTTATGGTAGTGAGTAGCGAAGTGGGTAGTGTTGGGTGAGGTAAGAGCTTACGAGGACCCAAGGCTGAAAATTCATGAGTATTGATTCATCGGTGACGCAACTGTAACTTTGTAGGTCATGACTGGTGTGTGTGTGTCCTTGATGCTGCTGCTGCCGTCGCCCTGACTCGAGGCAGAGCTGGTGTTTGGGTGGGCAGTTCCCGACGTATGGAGTGTGTATCCTCCGGTAGAAGGACGAAGAGGCGGAGGAGACGTCGTCGAGAGTGATAGGCTATGGGGGTTGACCAGTCTCTGTACAGGGTACTGCCCACACGTTTGGTGAGGTTGTTTCTTCACCTTCATTCTCAAGTGTTCGGCCAAAATTAGTATCACCCCAAGTTCACACACTCCCATTACGAGACTTAAATCCTCCCTCGTTTTTCTTACTGCTTTCTTGTTTATTCTCTCCCTCTTTCACAGCTATCGCTCTGGCTTCTGCTTCCGCGAATTGGCTTATCCGATGTCCTCTCTTCCGGGTAGGTCTGGGAAGGCCACAGTATCCCAGAGACACTGTATGGGTGTTGGTAACTTGAGGACTAACTAATCTAATGCTGTTTGCCTCCTTCTGAATTACATTTTAAAACTATTCACTTTATGGTTTTCTCCCCTGCCTCACACAGTGTATCCTCGTATGAAAGGCAAACCTTTCGGCTCTGAAGGAACGGATGGCGGTATGTTTTATGTTTAGGGGGACATGGTGCATACAAGTAGTGTGGGGAAGGAGTGTTTGGTGTCGCGGTGTGGGGATATATGGTGTGGAGATGCTCAGAATACTACTTGTAATGTGGATGATGTATTGTGACAAATGTTGTGTATGTGCTGGTTGTATGAGTGCCCTGCTGCTGTGTGGTAGGGTATGGTGTATGCTCTTAGTATGTTCTGCTGTATAGCGAAGGAAAATGTATGTTGTTGGTAGGGATGTCATTGTATTATGAGCTCGGGATGGTGTATGCTGCTCGTAGATATGGTGTATGTCAGAGAATGATGTATACTTTTGTAGTATAGCATTGGTTGAGTTGTCAGTATGTGGTATACTATGGATAGGGTTGTCAATATGTGATGTACTGTTGGTAGGGTTGTTAGTACGTGGTATAGTGTTGGTAGTACTGGTTGTATATGGTGGAGCCAACATGGCGAATGATAGTAACACTGGAGGAGGAGCAGGTATCGGGGCTTCACAACAGAGGGAAGCCATACGTGGCCGCCTCCCTGCCCTAGTTCCTCGTATCGCACCGAGCGACCCCTCCTCGCTACCAGGCGCAGCGTTTAATGTCTCGATGATGTCTAGCGTCCTCTCCTCAACTCCCCACCCGCTTCGTTCAACCTCCCGAGTCTGCGCTATAATGTAACTGTCGTCTAAAAGCCTTCCGGAATCTCTAGGTTTTTACCTGAGGTTTTTTTTCACTCAGTTTTACCACAAGTTTGGTAAAACTGGAGTCAGGGGACGGCCAGCGAGTCTCAGGTTCAATACTCCCTCCTCCTCTACTCATCGGACTATCTCGTAAAGCGTTATTTGCTCCACGTCCACGCACGACTGGAATTTGCGACTTTTGTCATAAGAGCGACGCCCACTGGAGTTTCCATTCGGCGTCCCGACCCTAGGACTGAAGGCTTGGGCTTCCTCCTGTGCAGCGCTGGAGGCTGTGGCTATATAACCCTGGCCTGCTTCTTGTCTCTCAGCCCCTCAGACCTTCTCAGTATTGACACTGCACATCTGTTGTGGTTGGCGTGGCCGCTCCTCTGCCTCTCGCGCAAGCTCGGCAGTCTAGGGAAAAGCCATTATTCTTTCGTCTCCCGTTTTCAGCTTTGCCCTTCGTGGGCCTTTATCCTCTGTAGCTAAAAGTCATCCAGGGTTACTGTAGGACTCAGGTGGGAGGAGGAGACTCTCCTTCCTTGTTTCATTACTCCCGGAGACCTGGATCGGCCGACTCCAGTACAGTAGCAGGAATTTAACGGGTCCCAGCGTCCTCCAGGCTCTCCCTCTGGCTGTCCCTCGTCACAAAACCTTTTTTAGATTTTTTTCACTCGGTCTGTATGTTGCCTCTGTACTTTATTCATTTTCTTCCTATGAATATTTTGTAAGTCCAGTAAATAGCAGTGAGTTTTGAGGAGAATACTTTGCTGTGTTTCTGATCCTATCTAACTTCTCTTTCGTCCTCTCCCCCTGTTTCGTAACATTTGAAAACATTATGAATCACTATAGGCGCTTTTTAGAGGATTTAGTAAGATAATCTTAAGATATATATGATATAGCCCATGTTTCAGCTCAAGCAGGTTCCAATCTAAAGATAAGGTATCTAATCCTTTGTCATCACGGCTGAAAATCACTTTGTCAGAGTTCAACATACATTTCGTGAATCAGAGTTATAACGCCCCGGCCACCGCGTCAGGTGATCACAGCTTTCAAAGGATCCACACAGGAGACCCCTCTCATGATTCTGGATAAACCGTCCTATTGCAAGGTAGTCTTCACTGAGGATCTCCTCCTCCCTCACCCTGCATGAGGAACACCAGCATGGATAGCGTTGTTACGTACTCGTCTGGCCCGTACCACGTCTCCAGCAACGAGGAAGCGAACCCCTCTCCCTTAACTATAATTGAGGCACACAAACACTCTCTTAAGAAGGGTAAATTAGTTAATTGGAAAATCCCTCCTTACACAACCACTGTTGTCTGCTACAGGGTCACTTCATCACCCAGTGCTGGAGGCTAGAGGGACCCATCCTCCGGCTGTAACCAGCTGCCGCTCATACTATAAACATGACATACGCAATTAATTAGCCGTTGTTAGCGGCAAAATTGGACTGAACGGTAAACAAGCCCTACTATCCTTTAAGGGAGGACATGTCTCTTCTACCCACATTCCATCCCCATTCCCTTTCCACCCGTCACAGTGAGTACATCCCTTCCATCTTCTCAGACCCAGACCCTATCCTTGTCATACGTAAAGGATGCGTCCCTTCTACCCAGACTCCTCGGCTCGTCTGGGAGTGGACGGACCCCAGGAGCGAGTCATCATTAAGGACCTCGTAGAACTGGGCGACCCCTTCGGATGAGATCACTCGTGGGGTTGGGGGCCGCCTCTATCATCACACGTAATTGCCATTAAGATGATACCAGGGTTACGCCCCCCCCCCCCCCCCCCCCCCCCCTCTGTCTATTACACGTCTAGTATGGTTGAGGGAATTGATAATAACAGTGATTATGATGATGATATTATAAATGTAAAGTTAATGACGATGGTATGATAATGATGATAATACCTAATAATGGTAATAATAACAATATTAATGATAACAACAATAATAAAAAGAAATGATAATGATAATGATGATAATAGATAAGGATTTTTAGAATCACTTACAGCCAAAAGCTGAAAGGACAAAGAGAAAATGTAAGCTAGAATAAACAAGAGGATATACAGTGAAAAAGGATGTTAATCCGTATTTACACAAATGCAACAGATGATGATGTTCTCTGTGGTTGAGACGGAACTGTTCTTGAAGCCGTCTGTACGAAGTCAGATTGATTCCGCTCGATTATGGTGCTTATCTTGCAGCTCTAGAGCCTCAGGTGACAAAAGGTGATGGTAGCGAAGTGGTGCAGTGCCTCCAACGTACCGAACTGCTGGATGAGGACCAGGTGTTGATTGGGGGAGCGTCGAGAAGGTCACTGTATTGATTTTTTAAGAAGAACCGATGATGATCTCGTCTGCACTCTTCTGCAACTACGTAGCTCTCTCTGTTGTACTGTGGATGAGGAGGACTCTCAGATGGGAGGGTCATAAGTGAGTATGGAAAGAAATTAGAGGGATATAGACGTTCTTGCCCTGAAGTTGACGGAGTGTGTTTCGAACCTACGAAAAAACTGAGGTGATAACAGAAGGACTTGATCAGTTCTTCTCCAGCTTTGTCTGTCGTTCGAAGAGAAACTCGAAAGTTTGGCGAACTGAGCAAGTTAAGAGAAGGCGAGAGCTTAGTGAGGCGGTGAGGAGGATGGAACATGGTCTGCAAGTGAGGCTGACGTGTATGACGACGATCTTGATTTGGCTGATGAAGACATGGCTCATGGTGGTTCAGTCCTGGAGGGGCAATGTATTCTGGAGAGAGGCAACGTCAACGCTGATGCCAATGGCACAGTCGTCGACGCATTTACAGTGAGCCTTTGTATGCCTATCAGGATATCATTTATAAAGAAGAAGGAAGCAAGGGGCATCCTGTCTCTGTGTCCCGTGAGACGCCACAGGTGAGAGACTGGAAGGTGGAAATGGCCCATCGGAAGCATATATCCTGACGACGTTTCACTGAGGAAGTCTGCAAACCATGGAATGTGACTTGTGGGCAGACTGGCACCGAAGGCTTTTCTGATGATCATGTTGTGTGGTTGACAAAAACCCTAAAGCTCAAATGAAGCCAAGATATGGTGAAGGCCACGAGTCTAGACTCTTTCTTCTAGCGGTAGATGATGAAGCCTTGGAAGCCGACGAGGTAGTGGGTGGCAAAAGAAGTCTTGATATATCCATGCTATTGAGGAACTATACGAAGCTTACCATGTCTATGTAAGGGATTTATTGACTTGTTGACTTAGTCACTGCGGAATCATGTGAAGTCTTCCGGTCATCGGGACATCCTTGACAACTGGTGAAAAGCTCTAACGTGGAAGCAGAGGTACTTGGCTAATTCAAAAAAAAAGAAAAAAAAAAAAGAGTTCCATAGTCAGGAGTGGTTGGAGTAGAGCACTTTGCCTTGAAACTATGTGGCCGTCTGGCGATTCCAGATTCATGCAGTGATTCTAGGAAAAGATGGAGAGAGAGAGAGAGAGAGAGAGAGAGAGAGAGAGAGAGAGAGAGAGAGAGAGAGAGAGAGAGAGAGAGAGAGAGAGAGAGAGAGAGAGAGAGAGAGAGAGAGAGACTAGTAGGTAGGCGGGATGACAGGAGAGAGAGAGAGAGAGAGAGAGAGAGAGAGAGAGAGAGAGAGAGAGAGAGAGAGAGAGAGAGAGAGAGGAGTCTCTGGAAGATGTTGGCGAAGTTATTTCTGTTGAGTTGAGCTGCTTCGTGATCGGAGACGCGACTGATGTGCTGCAGGGAAGGAACCTGCTTGTATCAAATCGAATTTCTTTATAATTTTTCATACCATCGGCTGACGCTGGATTTGCCTCTGCGTTTAGGGGATTGAGAGACCCAGATACTTTTACAGTTGTGTTGTCCCTTCTCTCATGAGCTTAGATGTATATATATATATATATACTTACTTATGAACGTAGAGATGTATATATACACATAGTAAGTGTATGTAGGTGGTCTTTCGTTCTGGTTTGTCTTGTTTCGCTGGGGAGGGGGGGGAGTTATGCATGACGTCAGGAAACGCTTGTTGCCTGTGGAGCGCCGGCAACGGACACAGTGATCAATAATTGATAATTAGTTACATTCAGGATGGAAAGACACAGGAGGCAGCCAGGCTTCAACATAGAGCCCGTTGGCCAACACCCAAACTGTTGTTGGCTTCTAGCCTGACTGTTACCTTGTACCCGACAAACATTCAAATATACGTGTATATATATATATATATATATATATATATATATATATATATATATATATATATATATAGAGAGAGAGAGAGAGAGAGAGAGAGAGAGAGAGAGAGAGAGAGAGAGAGAGCGTAAAATAACAAGCACACCGGACATATTTCTCTGTTATTGGAATGCAGGAAATTTGTTTTACTTTTTTTTTAATACGACGAGCGAGTTCTGGAAAAATACACTCGACACTTTGCTGCGTAGTCAGCTTATGCAAGTGGATGGTTGTGTATGGTAAGTGAGGCTGGCGAACACTCTTGGGAGAGGTTCTCGTTGTTAGCTCTCACGACCATGGAGCATAATTACGCCGCGAATAAAGTAATGATTAAGGGACTGGGCACCGTACACAGACACGCCATAGCTAGGGAATGCGGACATGATTATAGCTGACCTTAATTTGTGGTAAAGAAATAACTAAAGATATGTATATCAACTGACTTATATTTGTCTCTTGTGTCTCCCCTATGATGTGATTATTACACGAAAGTGCACTTGGGAACTTATCGTGTTTCATTTTCCCCGTGGACTCATAGGAATATATATATATATATATATATATATATATATATATATATATATATATATATATATATATATATATATATATATATATATATATATATATTTCCCTCTGCTCCTTCGTTAAAGACAAGACGAGGTTCTCACGTATTTAATCATCTGGGAAATACTACGCCTCAGACCAACGCCCGTCCGTCTGTAGCAGTGTTGGGCAGTCAAGGCCAAAAAAATACTTTTGCCTCGTCAGGAACTAATTTGCGTAATTAGACCGCCTTTCTTCCCTTGGTTAAAGCTAAGTGAGAGATAATTAAAGGCTAACTCAACGATGGGTGGGGGGGGGGGGGGGGGGCGGTGGGTGGTCAAGACTAATTAACCCACTGGGGTCTGACTCAGACCCATTGTGACCCCTTTGTAATCCCTTTGCGCTACCGCTCACAGGATGAGCCTGGGGTGCACAATCTAAATTCCCCCCGCAGTTACTCGCGCAGATCAAATCAGTCAAAGTATGAGGAGTGCTGCGAGGGGGGTAGAAAAATATGAGAACGAGATAAAGATCGTGGTGTGAAAAATTGGAGAGAGTAAAACTGGTCATCGGCAAGAATTTTGAATGACACTGAGTCAGAAGAACTGTATTAAGGGAGGAAAACGTGTGCATGTGTGTGTGTGTGTGTGTGTGTGTGTGTGTTTTGAGAGGGGGTGTTGCTATATATGAGACTGATAGGTGGGTAAGGGCGGGTAAGGGTTCGGAGGCAGCAGAAGCAGCAGCAGCAGAATTTAAGGGCTAGGGAGCAGAAAGGAAGCTACTGAAGCTCCTCCTCCTTCAGCTTACGCCAAGATGGCTCGATCGCCACCTCCGAAGTGGAGACAGCCCCTTTCCACTCTCCTTTCTCAGTAGTATTGAGGCCCGACCACCTCGCTCGCACCTCGAGCCTGTATGCTGTGTGTGTGTGTGTGTGTGTGTGTGTGTGTGTGTGTGTGTATCTACGTAACTCAGGAGAGTCCCTGGTCGCCCTGAGGGCCAGATTAGTCCAAGATAGTCCCGTGGTCAGGTAGTCCCCAGCCGAGGGAGTGATAACCAAAACACACACACACACACACACACACACACACACACACAGACAAGTCTCGCGTCCACTGTTGTCCCTCTACCCATGCAACCTCCACGCTCAGATTCAGAGCCATGTCCAGGTCGCCCCTCTCTATCCTTCCCTCCCACTGAGACAGCAAGTTGTCCACTGTGATAGGATTTCATGGTAGGCAGAGTCCACTTATTTTACGCCATGCTACTTGTGGGGAATGAGGGAGGTGGAGCCAGCTTCTCTCTCTCTCTCTCTCTCTCTCTCTCTCTCTCTCTCTCTCTCTCTCTCTCTCTCTCTCTCTCTCTCTCTCTCTCTCCCTCTACGGGATGGAACCCCTCCACTCAGCTACATCGAAAAAAAGAGAGCGACACTGTTAGTTGTATTTACGTTATACGCTTTCATTTTTACAAGTTTATGATACGAGAAAAGTCTGATGTGAGTTAGTGTCAGTTTTTTTAAGCTGGTCCTGTTTCACAGCCGTATTGATATAGATAGATAGATGGATAGATAGATAGATAGATATAGATAGATAGATAGAAAAGATAGATGTATAAATATATATATAGTCACCCAGATAAACAACAAAATTGAGAGAGAGTGAGAGAGAGTAAAAGAAAGAAGGAAAAAAAAGCACATCATTTGCATATAAAGTAATTTTCTCCATACAGAATAATTCTAAAAAAGACGAGTTTAAAAATACAACTCCCAGACCTGGCCTTAGGATATTACGTGGCTGTGGTGACACGCTGTGGTGATCCCCACACTCATATATATATATATATATATATATATATATATATATATATATATATATATATATATATATATATAATTATACTTAATCGTTGTTTCCCCGCGTCAGCGAGGTAGCGTCATGAAACAGACGAAGAATGGCCCATTCACTCATATACAAACATATATACATAAACTCCCATACACGCACATATACATGTATATACATTACATATCAACGTATACAAATATAGATACATATACATACACAGACATATACATATATACACATGTACATATTCATACTTGCTTACCTTCATCCATTTCTGGCGCTACCCCATCCCACAGGAAACAACACACACCGCACCAAGACGAAGTTCATAGAATCGCAGACGAAGCTGTTTTTAACCCTATTGTAATATACACTCAAGTAAAATTCTTACGTCACATAGCGATGTGTTTACAGTGGAAATATTAAAGTTTGAATGAACGTAACATATCTTTACATCTTGAAATAACTAACTGTCTCTCAGTTGCATAATATGACTGGAAGACGTCGATTGTCTCTGGTTTCCAATCAGGCAATTCTGTTCATCTTCATCATACGGTCAAAGCACATCCCAGCCCCACTCGGCCATCTGGGGGGGGAGGGGGGGAGAGAGAAAATGAGATATGGGGAAAAAATGAATTGATTAGAACCCTGAAGGATCTTGTGGACTTGAGCCTTAAAAACGGAAAGGTTATAAGAGGAGGGAAAGATGAAGAGGGAAAGGTGTTCTATGCATTCGCTATTTGAAGAAAATTATTGTAACGGTCAGTGTTCGTGTGGTTGGTCGCCACACAGAAACTGTCGTCATTATTGCGGACACTCTGAACAGCATTTACATCCGGGACTTTTGATGGGGTTTCCATGCCACGTCTCTTTTGAAGCAGTCGGGAAACTCGATACACATCCCTCTAGCTCATTACCTAATACCAACCTACTGCCTCACTTACCAGGCTAACTATCTTACGTTTTCTGTAGCAAGTAAGCAGTGAGGGGTTGTCTGTGAGGCCGACGCTCACTCAAGGTGATCTATGGTGTCCAAATGGAGTCCACCTAACCAGTGAGGAAGATGACACTAATCTTCGTTTTATCACGGTGGCTCCTGATGTAGTGTGTGTGTGTGTGTGTGTGTGTGTGTGTGTGTGTGTGTGTTGTACAGTATATATATATGTCTTTTATCAAAATGCATTTCACAAACCTTTCAGAGTAAGATAACAGATACCACTTAACTGTATCCCTTCCATGATTAGTTTTGATTATGAAGAAACTTATATATATATATATTTATTATCTCAAACTTATTTCTATATTTCAGGTGAGTATGCCAGGGCACTTTCCACGAAGTCGTCAACGCGTCACAATATGTGAGTCACATCTACTCATCCACTGTGAGTAACCATGATTCACGATGGTAAACAGTCCCAGTATCCACCTAATTATCCCATTCAAGGTTCAATTAACAACTTTCCATCTTACGAGTCACGACACGAACATAGTTACGTCACTCTGTCTTGTAAGCCGTTCGACCGAAATTTGTAAGACGCGTGGTTGGCTTAATACGAAGTGAGATTAGTTTCCATTAGGGCGCCTCCTCCTCTTCCCACCACCACCGCTACCATCACCACCTGCCTGAAGGCGGCCTTGTCATGACACCAGCAGGTTGCAGTGCCGTCATATATCCCCGAGTGATCCTCATCCTCACGGCCAGGCCCATCCACCAGTCTGCTGGGGCTAGTGGGATGGCTGCCTTTGACTGTCATGCCACCTATCCCTGACCGTCACAACATCAGCCCTTGCCCGTCACATCATCACTCTTTGACCGTCACATATCCTGCCCTTAACCGTCACACCCCTTACCTTCTGTTACGTGACCACTTTGCCTGTACCTATCCGTAACAGAACCTTGCATACAAGTGGAAGCGAACATGAGTGGATGATAGATAATCAATCAGTAACGAGTTCAGAATAGGACGGTTCAACCCAGAGTTCGTACCACTGAACACGACGGTACTACTTATAACCCTGATCATACGAACCTCAGGTCATGACTGTCTGGCTTTTGAATTCACCCTCAAGGGGTTAAAGGCAAAGGCCACATCGTCAGACCCCTAAGGGTCGCCCCGTCGTGTTCAAGGGTCCTATCATCGTGGCCGAGACTTTCCGTTCACCTTAAGGGATTGATCACATTCTAACTTGGGGGGAGGGGGAGAAAATAAGAAAGTTTAGCTTAAGAAATCCCGCGGTAATAACACATTAAGCAGCCATTGCTTTCCTAGCATACAGGTCCTTGGGACAACCCAGCTGAGGCTGTCGTGTGGAACATGTCGGAGACCGCCGCAGTCGTCATGCTGTCTGCCTCACGCCCCCGGCGCCAAGGTTTTCCGCGTCTGCGGTGCTCGCTCGGCCCGATAGTAGTAGTACGCCCCGTCCCCACGCTGGCGGACCCACCCCGATCCATCGCTGATGCTCGCCGCAGCATACGCTCCCCCGAGCCGCCTGCAGTGATCCACAGGCGACGAAGTGGCGCAGCCCAAAATCGTCCAGACCCTGCACAGTAATACGAAGAGGAGGGCCTGCAAGACCCGGGTTCTACAGGCCCCCTACAGCAGTACGGCGATGACGGAGGGCCAAACAACAACCAGCCCTATCCCTGTGGTAATGGGCCGTAACTTAGTATAAGTTCGACGTTTCATACGTTGGGTGCAGCTTCGAAGTTCGTATAAGTTCGAAGTTTCGTGCGTGGGGTGCAGCCTCGAAGTTACCAGAAGCCCCTTAAACGGGGGTCCTTAGGTTGTTATTGAGAGAGAGAGTGTGTGGTGGTGCGGGACCCAGGTGTGGGTGACAGTTCACCTAACCAGCGTTTGGCTAGTTAATGAGCGTAAACGATGCCTCGCCCGGCTGGTGTTTGGTTGTTAGAGTGTGAGCGATTTTCCACTTGGCTAGTAGTTTGCTCTTGATCCATGCCGGTAAACGTAACTGAGGGCTGTACGTATTAAGACGTCGGTGTGTGGAAACATAAGGCCACTAGAAGGAAATATTGATCGTGTGTGAAGTAGACGTCACAGCTGTGTGCTTCTAGTAGGCGTGAATAGCGAGAGATTAACGAGACGTTGAATTAGCGATTTTATGGTTCACTATATCGGCAGACTTATCCCCTTCAGGGTATAGTGTGTGGCAAAGGTAATTATGGTAGTGATTACTGTGATGATTACTGTGGTGATTACTGTGGTGGTGATTCCCGTAGTGGAGGTGATTTACTGTCCTTCATCGAGCGCTGATCACTACACCGTAACGAATGTCACAAACATGTGGATAGTGAAAGAGATACATAGATAGGTGAAAGGACGAAGGGGTGGATAGGCAGTTGGCTAGCAAGTGGAGGCTGGGGGATGAGAGAGAGAGAGAGAGAGAGAGAGAGAGAGAGAGAGAGAGAGAGAGAGAGAGAGAGAGAGAGAGAGAGAGAGAGAGAGTGGGCTGGATAGAGCTAGTCAAAGATAAGAGGATTGGAAATCCCACGATGGGACGAATTCCCAGAGTAATTGATGCAAACTTTTTCATCCAAAGTTTTTATATTTTTCAACCAATTACAGAGGCCGTAAAACATTTTTTTTATACTATTGCCATTGTTTGTATTCCCACCTTAAATGAAATATAAAGCAATTACAGAAACACGAGCAGCCACAATGGACGTAGTAAATGATGTTCGTGTTATCTGGACACACAGCCATATATATATATATATATATATATATATATATATATATATATATATATATATATATATATATATATATATATATATATATACATAATGTTAGAAACTAGGGCATGGCAACCAATCTGAGCTCCAGGCCATCCTTTCATATTTCTGGGTAATTGGATCACCTATTCTGAGGTAATCAATGTTTCCTCCCTGCGGCAACCACATTTATTCTCGAGTCATAACCATGACAGGCCAGCCCTCACATCTCCCAACCCTGCCCAGCTTCACAACCTTTAGCTCCGGCCAGCTCACATATCCACTAGCCCTCGCCAGCCCTCACGTCTCCTAACCCAAGCCAGACCCCATGTTTCCCAGCCCTTATTAGTTCTTACATTTCCCACCCCTGGCTCACACCTCACATTTCCCACCCCTGCCTCACACCTCACATTTCCCACCCCTGCCTCACACCTCACATTTCCCACCCCTGCCTCACACCTCACATTTCCCACTCCTGCCTCACACCTCACATTTCCCACCCCTGCCTCACACCTCACATTTCCCCCCCTGGCTCACACCTCACATTTCTTTTTATATAACTAAGAAAGCGCAAATAACGTCGGCTTTAGACTTGAAGCAAAGTAGTTCTCAACTACATACTTAAACGTATCTGTGACGTTGCGTGAATCACTGTTACCTATCGTTAAATCACTCCGTCTGTTACAATCCTGTTGAAGAACAAGGATTTTTGCCTCTTCCGAAACAAAACTGTTTCTCACGAATATGAATCCAATACTACGAGTGGAACTATACAAACATAACCTCTTTTAGCTTCATGGCTAAGATCGAGATTATCAAATGTACTAAAAACTTTTTGAACACCTGATTCAGATAACTTTTTTTTGGTCAGCCGTCACGGAACTGGCTGCTCCACACACTCTGTTCTGTCTGTGTCTTTCGCAAGTAGTGTGTGTGTGTGTGTGTGTGTGTGTGTGTGTGTGTGTGTGTGTGTGTGTGTGTGTTTGTGTGTGAGATTACCTAATTTCCTACTTTTGCGGTGCTGAGAGATTTAGAGGGAAAGTTTCGCTAAAAACAGTTTACCCTAATCAGTCAGTCTCCCTCCACACACACACACACACAGAGCTCAGATTAGGTGTCTTTTATTTCCTTTATCAGAGCCAGAGATCAGCCAGTCTTTCTTCCTGGATCTTGAGATTAGTAACCACTTTCAACAAATTGTCTGAGGGATTCGCCAGTCTTCACTCTCGAGTCCAGATGACGACCTATCTCAACCTCAGGGTTCATTGATGAACCAGACTCGAAGCCTAGGGTCTGCTGATGATTAGATAGTCTTCACTGATTGGACTATCGATCAGCTAGTCTCTACACTGTGACTTCAGAGATTAACAAATCTCTACGAGTTCCAGAGATCATCTGTTTTCTTCTTCCTCTCGGAAGACCATCGTCCGTTTTCATTTTGTACTTCTGGATCCAGTGATCGGCCAGTCCCCATCCATGGGTTCAGGGGTGGCAAACTCACTCTCTCAATACACAACTTAAGAGATCAGCCAATCTTCCATTTTCAGTTCCATAACTCAGCCATTAATCACTTCCAGGCTAAAGATATACAAGCCAATATCCATTTCCGATCTCAGAGAGTAGCCAGCCTCGTCTTTCAAGACCAGGAATCCATCAGTCTCGTTACTTGGTTCTGGAGATTAACCGCTTCCCTCCTCCACTCCCGGCTCTACAAATTATCCAGGCTCCATTACCGGCTGCACAGACCAGCTGAAATGCCTTATGTTGCTGAGCTCAGCCTTTTGGGTTAATTGCTAAGTGGAGTCCAACTGCTTATGGTAATGAGCAGAACTCTTAGTTTGAACTTAGTAGAGTTAAGTCTTTCTTTAGTTTTAATCTCATCCTGTTATGTTGACGCTTGGGGTAAAGGAGGCTCAGTGGTGTTGGTTCTCAGAAGAAAGATCAGAGATAATGTTTGTATGGACGAGAGATGAAGGCAGGAGGGAGGTGAAGAAGAAGAATAAGGACAAGAAGAAGAACGAGAAGAAGAAAAAGAAGGAGGAGGAGGAGTAGGAGGACAAGAAGAAGAAGAAGAAGAAGAAGAAGAAGCCCTGTAAAGCAATATTCTGGGAACTGTAGCGTCAGCAGCCATCATCGTGTGGGTCTGACGCCAGTAGGGAGCAGCAAAAAGATACTTGGATCAGAGAAAATGAAAGGAGTTATATATTCATATATTCATATCAAAAAATGAGCAAGGTAATAAAATGCTGGACCAATAGGAAAGAAAACGAGGGGGAAAAAAAAGAGGGAAATCAGTGCGAAATAAGTGAATAACTGATAGGCAAGGTAAGGTCTGTGGGCTAGTGGTGGGGAAGTTATAATTAGCTTCATTACCTGTGGTGGAGGAGACACTGGCCACCTATCACCACCACATGGTAACATGAGACAGGGAGAGGGAGGGCGAGGCTCAGAGAGAGAGAGAGAGAGAGAGAGAGAGAGAGAGAGAGAGAGAGAGAGAGAGAGAGAGAGAGCAATCAATAAAGCGAGAAGAAGAGGCATGAGAGTGGAAAGGAGAGCTAGCAAGGATAGGGCAAAGGATAACATAGGAGAACCAAAAGGAGATAATAAAACGTAAACGAAGAAACTATCAAGATCGAGAGAGAGAGAGAGAGAGAGAGAGAGAGAGAGAGAGAGAGAGAGAGAGAGAGAGAGAGAGAGAGAGAGGCCCAGTCAGAGACTAGGTAGGACAGGAGACGGAGTGAGGGTGTTGCGCCTGGCGTCCCCAGGCGCTTGCCTGAGGCCGAGGGTAATAACTGGTGCACGAGAGGAATGCCTGGCTGGCACTATGGGTAATAACTGGTCCTCACGAGATGTGCCAGGCTACTGGCACCGTGCAACACCCGTTGGGCCTCAGAGGAGGCCAAAGAACATAGATATGGGCAAAGGAAAAACAGAGAAACGTGTAGAGTCGTATGTAGTGAAGATTGATCACTAAGAGGACGTATTTTCTCCTGTACGATACCTCACATTAGAGAGGGGAAACAGCTGGCGAAATCTGGTGATTGACAGAAATTTCCCGCCTCGCAAAGTCTATTTCCCAAAATCTGAGGCTTCTGTATAGGTGCCATGATTATTTTTCTTGTGAGCAGGTGTTTTATGTCGGCAGGGGTATTGTTCGCTCTTCTATGGAGTACTAATTACGTACGTATCTGGGGTGGTTCTTGGTACCGCTACAACCCCCCCTCCCCCTTTTTTATCAGGCTGAATGGAATGAAAAAGCCTCCCGTCCAATCAATTATCCAGGCTTCACCTCTCAGCAACCATCGCTTTTTGTCCGCCTCGATGCTCTCTCTCTCTCTCTCTCTCTCTCTCTCTCTCTCTCTCTCTCTCTCTCTCTCTCTCTCTCTCTCTCTCTCTCTCTCTCTCTCTCTCTCTCTCTCATCAAGCAGCTGCTATTCTGGTGTCTACTCTCGTAAATTGCGAGCACATACTCCTGCCAGCCACCATGACTTGGTTGGATCCATGGCTTTATGTTTCCGGCCGCTGCTTCCTATAGCTTCTGTGTGGAGAATGGCCTTACGAGGAACACCTTTGTGATTCCTCGTTTTTTTCCTTCAAACAGCGAAGCTGTCAGCTGTTTTTTCTTCTTTCTTCCTTCTTTCACCTCATTTTATTGCCTTCACATTCTTAAAGTAGTCTACAGACACTTGCAGAGCCTGATTGATTTCTTCATTCTGTTTACTCATATTCTATTTTCTTTTCATACGAAATGGCATTTGTTAGGGCATATTTTTCTCGTCCTAGGTCAGTCACTATGTAGGAGAAAAAAAAGAGACATGAGTAGATAGATTAGAGATAGACACCAGACTATATATATATATATATATACATATATATATATATATATATATATATATATATATATATATATATATATATATATGCTTACCAAATGGCGTCCTAGCTTCGTCTCTTCGATGTATATCAACTGACTGTTATATTCCTCTCTTGTGTCTCCCCTGATGATGTGATTATTACACGAAAGTGCACTTGGGAACTTTTCGTGTTTCATTTTCCCCGTGGAGTCATAGGAATATATATATATATATATATATATATATATATATATATATATATATATATCTTGTGGAGGCTAAGGTGAAGATTAGTATGGGTTTTCAGAAAAGGGGAGTGAATGTTGGGGTGAAGAAGGTGGTGAGAGTAAGTGAGCTTGGGAAGGAGACCTGTGTGGGGAAGTACCAGGAGAGACTGTGTACAAAATGGAAAAAGGTGAGAACAATGGAAGTAAGGGGAGTGGGGGAGGAATGGGATGTATTTAGGGAATCAGTGATGGATTGCGCAAAAGATGCTTGTGGCATGAGAAGAGTGGGAGGTGGGCTGTTTAGAAAGGGTAGTGAGTGGTGGGGATGAAGAAGTAAGAGTATTAGTGAAAGAGAAGAGAGAGGCATTTGGACGATTTTTGCAGGGAAAAAATGCAATTGAGTGGGAGAAGTATAAAAGAAAGAGACAGGAGGTCAAGAGAAAGGTGCAAGAGGTGAAAAAAAGGGCAAATGAGAGTTGGGGTGAGAGACTATCAGTAAATTTTAGGGAGAATAAAAAGATGTTCTGGAAGGAGGTAAATAGGGTGCGTAAGACAAGGGAGCAAATGGGAACTTCAGTGAAGGGCGTAAATGGGGAGGTGATAACAAGTAGCGGTGATGTGAGAAGGAGATGGAATGAGTATTTTGAAGGTTTGTTGAATGTGTCTGATGACAGAGTGGCAGATATAGGGTGTTTTGGTCGAGGTGGTGTGCAAAGTGAGAGGGTTAGGGAAAATGATTTGGTAAACAGAGAAGAGGTAGTAAAAGCTTTGCGGAAGATGAAAGCCGGCAAGGCAGCAGGTTTGGATGGTATTGCAGTGGAATTTATTAAAAAAGGGGGTGACTGTATTGTTGACTGGTTGGTAAGGTTATTTAATGTATGTATGACTCATGGTGAGGTGCCTGAGGATTGGCGGAATGCGTGCATAGTGCCATTGTACAAAGGCAAAGGGGATAAGAGTGAGTGCTCAAATTACAGAGGTATAAGTTTGTTGAGTATTCCTGGTAAATTATATGGGAGGGTATTGATTGAGAGGGTGAAGGCATGTACAGAGCATCAGATTGGGGAAGAACAGTGCGGTTTCAGAAGTGGTAGAGGATGTGTGGATCAGGTGTTTGCTTTGAAGAATGTATGTGAGAAATACTTAGAAAAGCAAATGGATTTGTATGTAGCATTTATGGATCTGGAGAAGGCATATGATAGAGTTGATAGAGATGCTCTGTGGAAGGTATTAAGAATATATGGTGTGGGAGGCAAGTTGTTAGAAGCAGTGAAAAGTTTTTATCGAGGATGTAAGGCATGTGTACGTGTAGGAAGAGAGGAAAGTGATTGGTTCTCAGTGAATGTAGGTTTGCGGCAGGGGTGTGTGATGTCTCCATGGTTGTTTAATTTGTTTATGGATGGGGTTGTAAGGGAGGTAAATGCAAGAGTCCTGGAAAGAGGGGCAAGTATGAAGTCTGTTGGGGATGAGAGAGCTTGGGAAGTGAGTCAGTTGTTGTTCGCTGATGATACAGCGCTGGTGGCTGATTCATGTGAGAAACTGCAGAAGCTGGTGACTGAGTTTGGTAAAGTGTGTGGAAGAAGAAAGTTGAGAGTAAATGTGAATAAGAGCAAGGTTATTAGGTACAGTAGGGGTGAGGGTCAAGTCAATTGGGAGGTGAGTTTGAATGGAGAAAAACTGGAGGAAGTGAAGTGTTTTAGATATCTGGGAGTGGATCTGTCAGCGGATGGAACCATGGAAGCGGAAGTGGATCATAGGGTGGGGGAGGGGGCGAAAATTTTGGGAGCCTTGAAAAATGTGTGGAAGTCGAGAACATTATCTCGGAAAGCAAAAATGGGTATGTTTGAGGGAATAGTGGTTCCAACAATGTTGTATGGTTGCGAGGCGTGGGCTATGGATAGAGATGTGCGCAGGAGGATGGATGTGCTGGAAATGAGATGTTTGAGGACAATGTGTGGTGTGAGGTGGTTTGATCGAGTAAGTAACGTAAGGGTAAGAGAGATGTGTGGAAATAAAAAGAGCGTGGTTGAGAGAGCAGAAGAGGGTGTTTTGAAATGGTTTGGGCACATGGAGAGAATGAGTGAGGAGAGATTGACCAAGAGGATATATGTGTCGGAGGTGGAGGGAACGAGGAGAAGAGGGAGACCAAATTGGAGGTGGAAAGATGGAGTGAAAAAGATTTTGTGTGATCGGGGCCTGAACATGCAGGAGGGTGAAAGGAGGGCAAGAAATAGAGTGAATTGGAGTCATGTGGTATACAAGGGTTGACGTGCTGTCAGTGGATTGAAGCAAGGCATGTGAAGCGTCTGGGGTAAACCATGGAAAGCTGTGTAGGTATGTATATTTGCGTGTGTGGACGTGTATATGTACATGTGTATGGGGGGGGGGGGGGTTGGGCCATTTCTTTCGTCTGTTTCCTTGCGCTACCTCGCAAACGCGGGAGACAGCGACAAAGTATAAAAAAAAAAAAAAAAAATATATATATATATATATATATATATATATATATATATATATATATATATATATATATATATATATATATATATATATTGCTGAGTGTCCTCCCTAATACCTATATAAATCCTTTAATAAAATCCCCATCAGAATTATCGACCTAACCTTCTGGCCACAGTAGAAAAGCCTTGTTATTATTATACAAACTTTCACCACTGGGAGCAGGTCAACGCGCTTCCCTGCGTCTAGATTTCGTAAACTTTTAGAGATGCTTCGAGTTCCCTTGAGAGAGAGAGAGAGAGAGAGAGAGAGAGAGAGAGAGAGAGAGAGAGAGAGAGAGAGAGAGAGAGAGAGAGAGATAAGAAAACGGTTGCGCTGTAGAGAGATTTCATTTTCTGGCTTTGATGTCTCAGTATAGAATGGTCAGATATTCTCTCTTTGTTTTACAGGAGAAGTCTTAAACTAGGCTGTTCTTTAGCTTATCATATATGTATATATATATATATATATATATATATATATATATATATATATATATATATATATATATATATATATATATATATATACCATCAAAGAACCAACAGTTCAGTTCATTGTCAATATTAAGAAAAAGATATTCACAATTCGACTGAATAGGATTCATTCCCATCGTAAACAAGAGCAAACGCAATATCATTCACGAGGGATAAATATCCCAGGACTTCGGGAGCAGACGAGTATCAGATATTACGCTTGTATTTTTCTTGAGCCAAGTTATCGAATGGAATAGATCCCAGCTCTCCTGGGGCATTAAGACCAGACGTGACGCAGCATTCGCTCATATGTTGTGAAATACACGCTTCCTGTCCCCACCACCATGTGGTCTTCTCAACAGGATTATAATACAAGGACTTATATATATATATATATATATATATATATATATATATATATATATATATATATATATATATATATATGAAAGACTTCTTTCTGAAGTCGTTTACAAAAATTTCTCAGACAATTTCACTTGCAATTTTACTTTTATTTGCCTAATTCTTCCACCTTTGAAATCAACTTTTGGTTTCATTCCTCTATGGCCCATTTTTCTCTCGTCACTGGTTCTTTTCTTTCATATTCCTTTTTCTTCAATTGGTTTTTACTTGTTCTTTCCCATCGTCTGACAGTTGCGCTCCCAACCCCACTTAATCACTCTCCCTCACTTTATTGGCACCTCTTGCAGTCATTGCTCACTTGCTATTTTTTTCTCCCTCTATCTTTATTGGTTCCTTTATATTCCTTTTCTTTCAACCCTTTACTAAAATCGTCCACCTTCATAACCTTATATTTTTCCCCAACCGTTGATTGGCATCATTTTTACCTTCAATTGTCGTTCTTTATATTTTTCTTGTACCCAGAGCTGACCCGCATCCTACTGCCACCTCCTCAGTGTTCTTGATCAACACCACTTTAATCCCTGTATCGTCAGGTCTCCACTCCCTCTTTTACGCCCCTCCTCATCCCTTATGGGTGGATGGTCAGATGTCCACTAAGTGCGTGCACTCCTACCCTCCTCCACTGGGAGTAGATTGGTCTCCACTCCCTCTGTACACTCCTCCTCACACCTTGTGGTTAAGTAGTAAGGTGTGTACTGACTGACTGTGTCTGGCTCTCTCTCCCTCCTACCTCTTACTCGCGGTCGGCGCTGCTCCTCCCTTCCTACCAGAGCCCTGGAGGGCATCCGTGTTTATCTCCCTCCTCCCCGAAATCTGGCCCAAACAGCTGGCAATAAAGAGAAGGTGTTACATGTTGGCTCTTGGCGTATCTCAGGCGCTGGTGGCTGCTGACAGGAGATTGTGCACAGTCAATTTATATTTCATCTTTGGCGTTGATTCTGGCGCGTAACCTTATCAAGCAAGACAACGACACTTGTTTTACCCGCGCGATAATGGACGACTTAGTCTTGTTTGAAATGGCACTACTGCTGGCACCTCTCTCGTTCCTGATGATGGCATCATTCGGACTCTGCCTCGCCTGCCTTTGGGAATATCCTGTGTGCACCTGTGTTACCGTCACTCTGAGACCCTCTTACCCTTTTTCCTCGTTTACCTGTTATCACTGTAGCTGTGGCTGAACCTTCTGACCTGAAACTAAACAGGCACTGCACATCACCCCAGTGTGCCGCCACACCTTCGTAATATCTATATCGTATAATTTCCCTAAGACTTAGGCCTGCAATCTATCCTCACAGGGTTCAGAAAGACAACATTATCTATCTACCTCTCACTCCTTACCCCGAGGCCGGAGCAGACATTTGGAAAATGAGAATAGATGCAGGAGAGAAATTATGAGCTTCCAGTGTGTGCTGTAGTTGTTTTTTTTTGTTTTTTTTTTGTATGCAGCCATGTTGGTCTTTTCCTGACGATGGTTTGACCGTGAACAACTACAGACGTATCCAGATTCCCCGGCATCTCGTTGGGCTGGTTGCCTGCTCAGCCGATCAGTTATATCCTAAAAGGAAAAGCCGTTGTCCCTTTTTCTTTCATTATCAATTGACGTACGAGGAAATTATTCCCATGCAGATTGAAAGAGTCGGTTAAAGATTAGTATTACGACTGTCAAGGATAGGAAAATAAAGGGAAAGAAAATGGGAGGCGGGTACTTCGTAGCTTGCGTATATTCTTTTTTTTTTTTTTAGCTCTGAAGCTATCGCCTATTCGTCTAGCCTTCTGCGCATGATTACACAATGTCAATTTTTTGTTATAGGGATAGAGGAAAAAGAAGGAATATTAATTAAACTAATTACCAAATTGCTAGTACACAAGTTGATTAATATAATTAAAACCTAATTGTACCTACGACCCAGTAATTAACCTTTCTAAGCCGACAGGAAGTTCACCCAAGCCCCAGCCCGACACTGGCCATTAGGTCTCACTACGATGATTAAACGTTGTTACGTCATGATTCGAGAGGTATGGCCGATCGAGCGATCGATTGAACGCACACCTAACCCCACCTGATTACCTCATGATCGCTCTGCATGTATCAACAAAACGTTTTCTTTTAGTCATAAATACTCGATACCGCCGTAAGTAAAGGTGAAAATATATTTTTATATCATGACATTTTGCATCTCTAACCCCCTTGCAGGATTTCAATCATGTTGCATACGCCTTGTCTCCGTTTACGCAAGAAAAAAAAGAGCTACGCTTTGAACTGCAGAGGCATTTATCCACTTCATAAATTTCTACTGCTGTTATTGGTTCGTCCGCTGCCGCTACTGTCACCCCCTACCAAACCATCGAGACCTTCGAGGGAGGCGCATGACACTCATGACCCTCTCTCACGTATGGAACATGAATACGTCGCGGTCGACCAATCGTTGCCAAACAGGAATAAGTTGGACGATAACTTGAGCCGTAATGACGTCTAAGAGTGCCTGCCAAGTCGTTAGAGATGGAGGAAAGTTGACCCTTAATGACCACTCATCACGGAGGGGCCCCACAGCCTCCCACAGAGCCTTAGACGAGTCAAGGCGAACTGGTGAATGACACAGTATTGGAAAAAGACGACCTGTGATGGTGATTACGCAATATCTCGGAGTTGTGAAGACTGTGTGCGGGCGGTCACGAATGAATTCATCGAAGTCACAGAAGGAAAATCGGAAGCATGACACACCAAAGATCGCAGGACCAAGAGTGGGTGGATGACCCAGGCGAAGTGGCTTAGTAAATGGAGGAATGGTCTTGTCTTTTACTTTCCCGGCAGACACTGCACATCCATCAGATTTACGGGCCATAACGTCAACGCTCAAATGAAGAGAAGGATGGGTTCTGAGAATTCTTGTAAGACAGAGGAGTCCACGTACCGAAAGATGTTGTTTGGTAAATGGTGACTTGAATGGCATAGTAGGAAGGAAATATCCTTTCAACGAAATATATATATATATATATATATATATATATATATATATATATATATATATATATATATATATATATATATATATATAGATAGCTTGAAATACAGTCGAAAGCTTGGGGCTTTTGTGTTTATTTTTCCAGTGAGCATACTCATATCAGTGCTTCATACATATATATATATATATATATATATATATATATATATATATATATATATATATATATATATATATATATATATATATATATATATGCTGTTTGTTAAAGACAAAAGCATATATTATTTTTTACATCCTGTTGACTGTACGTTCATGTAAATCAGAATAAAGTGTGTCACAATCCTTTTTACAATTTTCTCCTTTATCATGTTGCGGCTTTATCATCCTGTAAACATAACCGTACATAATAAATGCTATGTACACAACACAACAGAAATACGAAACAACATACAACAAAGTAACTGTGTCGGATGAACAATTTTTTTCGTTTTTAGTATAATTGGGACAGTCTTTTTATACATTGCTTCATATATATATATATATATATATATATATATATATATATATATATATATATATATATATATATATTGAAAAAAAAAAAAGATTGTGGAGTTCGTAGTGTTTATCTTTCTTTTTTCGAACTTGTGCATCGTTCTGAGGACAACTATCAAAAAGGATATCAATCAGTGAAATACGTAACATTAGCAGAAAATTTTTCTTTCCTTGATTTCTTGCATCTGGTGTCTGAGTGTGGTAATACACCGACACAAAATCATGCATGAAACAACGAGTCTTATATTTTGCATCGACAGGCAGTAATAATCAGGGGTAATCTGGGTCTACTTCGTCATCATCTTCGGCCATGCGAACACGGGAAATCCTTCCTGTGTTTTACACCACGTCTTTCTCTTCTCCAGTGAGGAATAGAATTCGTGGATGGAAGGATTCGTGGATGGAAGGAGAGACGGAAACAGAGATGATGATTCTGTGGACACAGCTGCAATGACATAGCATATGAGAATGAAATATACATCACGTATGATGAATGAGGAGTAAGACCAGCAGTAGATTCAGCAGGAAGGGAGACATTACAAGCAGCAGGTTCGCCAGACAGACAGAGAAGTTATAGCTGCAGACACAGCTGTAGCAGAATTAGTAACGTAGAGAAAGAGAGGTTATGATAGCAGACACAGCTGTAGCAGAATCAGTAACAGAGACAAAGAGAGGTTATAACAGTAGACGAAGCAGCAGAAGGATCAGTAACAGAGAGAAAGGGAAGATATAACAGCAAAAACAGCGACTGCAGACTCAAAAATAGACAGCAACAGCAGCAGACACAGCACCAGTCGGTCCAGTGCAGCAGACCTTCATCCGAAGCACTGCTGCAATTATGCTAACGACCTCAGGAACAGCAGAAATGTGCCTGGAATACCGCAAACACCAGCTGGAACGACAGCAGTTAAAGCAGCACTATTTCCAACAGCAATAACAAACAGCAAATGGGGTAACACAGCGGCAGCAGCTGCGCCACAAAAAACAACAACAGAAACAGCCATACCACTGTAATGTAAGCTGAGCAGACAGACAACAACGGGGACAGCAGCAACAGCAGGAGCAGCTGAAAACAACTTCAGCTGCAGTAGAGAGAGAGAGAGAGAGAGAGAGAGAGAGAGAGAGAGAGAGAGAGAGAGAGCAGGAGGAGGAGCAAACGTAGCGACAGCAGCAAGAGTAGTGATGGCAGCAGCAACAGCTGGGATAGAAATGCATATGGAGGAAGAGAGGGAAGGAGGGAGGGGGAATAGATGCAGCAAGGAGGAGGAGGAGGAGGAGGAGACGCTCAGTGCCGCGTCGGGGAAGGAAGCCATGTAAGTGAAGCTCTGGTGTCTCGCTGTGTCAGCTGCCAGGCTCCTAGCGCAGCCACGCCCTCTGCCAACCGCAGCCTGCTGTACTCTGGCAGTGGCTGGTGGCCGTCGATGTGACAGTCGTAGTGGCAGCGGCTGTGGCAGTGGCTGTGACAGTAGCTGTGGCAGTGGCTGTGACAGTAGCTGTGGCAGTGGCTGTGACAGTAGCTGTGGCAGTGGCTGTGACTAGCTGTGGCAGTGGCTGTGACAGTAGCTGTGGCAGCGGCTGTGACAGTAGCTGTAGCAGTGGCTGTGGCAGTAGCTATCACTGTGACAGTGTCTGCGACTGTCCTTGTTATTCTTGGTTTATCTCCTGTCTCTTGTTTTAATCATGTTATGGTTAATTTCTTGGTTTGGTTGTATTGTCATATATCTTTTGGTTGTGGCTGATGTTTTCAGTTGTGATCTTTTATTTGTTGACGACGATTTTACTTTTCCATGTTGTGGGCGTGGTTGTGTCTTACTGTGGGCGTGTTGTATCGTGTAGGTGTGGTTGTGTTTTGTTGTGGACACTGTTGTACCTTGTTTGGGTTCATAGAGGGCTCGTTTAGCTGCTTTTTGCTCTTGCATCTCTCTACTCACTTAGCTTTGGCTGGCCCTCGTTGTGGTTTTGACTGCCTTCTATTGTAGCTTCGGCTTTCCCCTTCTTTTGCTTTAAGTTGCCTCCTGCTATAGCTTAGGCCCTTTAGTGTTTCAGTATCGGGTGTATCCTGTTATAGCTTTGGCCCTTTACTGTTTCCTCTTTAGCTGTCTCCTGTTCTAGCTTTGCGTCTCTCTTGATATGGTTGACTTAGCTTTCAGGAATAACGAGAACAAAGGAAAAATCATTTACATAATTTCACAATGCTCTTGCTTGTATCTGTCCACCCGAATTAATTCTGTGTTACTTAAGTTACCCTCTGTATGCTAATCAACACTTTGTGTGTGTGTGTGTGTGTGTGTGTGTGTGTGTGTGTGTGTGTGTGTGTATCGGGAGTGGAAAAGAAGGAAGGAAAGTAACTTTTAATCGAAAAGTTCGAGTGAGGCCACTGATGGACATCTTGTCCCGCCTGTCTCTTGTAGTTTACGATGAAACTGAAGTAGTTTTACAAGGATCTATCTAAACTCGAAGCTCTCCCGAGTTTACACTCCCTCCTTGTATCTCTTCCCCCGGCGGTGTATTTGTATAACGCTAAACGTTTAAGGCTTGATGGTGATTTCGTGTGTTTCATTAGATTTAAGTTAATCCCTAGACGAGGCTTCGCGCGTTCCCGAGGGCGAAGAAATCTCCGCCCACTCGCGCGGGAACAGATGTTATGGGAATAAGAAATGCATTTCCGTGAATCATCCTGAGGCAATTCTCTCGCAAGATGTCTCCCGAGTCTTACTGAGGACGTAAACTACAGTGAGATATGCGCCACGAACACGAGCATCGTTATGCTGCTGCCCGCAAAATGCATTTGACAAATGCTATTGAAAACCCAGCTTTCCTCCAGTATTTTGCTGTATCTCAGACATATATATATATATATATATATATATATATATATATATATATATATATATATATGTTTTACGAATATATATATTAAATAAGAGAGCCACCATATCTCATTTTAAAGCAGATTCACGAAGAGTACACAGGTTTCTAGATACGACAGTATTCTAGAGCATTTACACTCTATGTGTAAGGTAGTCAGAGAATGCGTATCAAAACGACCATTCTTGATGATCAGTGAGGAAAATACGTCTAATGCATAATACATGATACATGATACTTGTGTATGTATCTTCCTGTACGATAATGGGAAAGAAGTGGAGTGTTTCAGCGATAGATATTAGTTCTACTGATACGTAGAAAAACTATGCATAGGTGATCATTGTCTAGCTTTGTTGGCTGGAGTTGAGGACGAGTAATGACTTTGCCGGAATTCTGACAACACCGCTGGGAGCCAGTGACCACCAGTAGTGACACCACAGCAGACCAGTGCCCACGTCGGAGGAGAAAACACCTGACGTACCCTGTTGTTTACCAACATTGTCTCGTAATTAAACTCATTAAGAACATAGACGTTCTTCCTTCATTTACATGGAAAGTGGATGCCGTACCTTCCTCACGCGAAACTCACCTGAAAAATTCCTTATTTTTCTCTTCGAACTTTATTTCAGGCGGCGAAGTTTTTATCTTCAAGTTAGAGCTGTACACGAAGGCACAGGGGCAGCATTTGCCATCAGTGTGGTGTAGAATGTCTGGGAGATGCCATTAGTATTGCAGCAGTGTGAGGTGCCAAGAGTGTAGTGCAGTAGTAATGAGGTGCCATGAGTGTGATGCAGTAGTAATGAGGTGCCATGAGTGTGATGCAGTAGTAATGAGGTGCCATGAGTGTGATGCAGCAGTAATGAGGTGCCATGAGTGTGATGCAGCAGTAATGAGGTGCCATGAGTGTGATGCAGCAGTAATGAGGTGCCATGAGTGTGATGCAGCAGTAATGAGGTGCCATGAGTGTGATGCAGTAGTAATGAGGTGCCATGAGTGTGATGCAGTAGTAATGAGGTGCCATGAGTGTGATGCAGCAGTAATGAGGTGCCATGAGTGTGATGCAGCAGTAATGAGGTGCCATGAGTGTGATGCAGCATGAGGTGCCATGAGTGTGTTGCAGCATGAGGTGCCATGAGTATGCTGTCGGGGGGAGTTAGTCTTCATAACCATGGGTGTTGTTGGTCACTAACTTTTTATGAAACATAAAACATAAAAGTTTGATGGACGTAACATTAATATTTATGACGTGAAATAAATTCTTTTTCTTTTATTTCGTTATATACCTAACCTCTAACGCACGAATGTACGGCACTCTGCCACTACATTTGAACCTGACTCTTAAAGAACACATCAAAGGCCAGTCCATAATACCAAAGGGTCGTACCGTCGTGCTCAAGGGTCGTACCGTCGTGCTCAAGGGTCGTACCGTCGTGCTCAAGGGTCGAACCATCGTACTCAAGGGTCGTACCGTCGTGCTCAAGGGTCGAACCATCCTGCTCAAGGAGGAGGATGCTCATGCCGTCGTGCTCACAAGTCATACCGTCGTGCTTAAGGGTTTAATGACTGAGGGTTAGGTTGACGATCTTCAGCCAGACACAATACATCCTCCACGTACGTACTCTTATAGTGTTGCTCCGTGATGCGTTGTTCGTCGAGGAAGACTGGCGCCTCCATCAGCCAGCCAGCCCGCATGGTGAGTGGGTTCAGTGACACCCTATGTGACACCAGAGTTAGAGGAACCCACCTTCGCATGTGCTCATCAGGCTGCTAGCTGTGTGCCCTGTGACGTGCCTCCTCAGTTTCGTGTTATAGATCCTTTTCCGTCTATCGCTAGGGGGTTGCACTGTCGTCCTTGAAGAATGTTGTTAAAAATTTCTCCTTAGACTTACTATTAGATTCTATGTTAGGGCATCTTATTGGGGGTTTTTTTTCTGTTTGTCTCCTGAACCACAACAGAGGAAGTGCAGCCAAAAGGATTTGGTTTCTGTTTATAGAATATTGAAGTTATGTCTGAGGTTTCCGTTGTTCCCTAGAACAGTTTCCCTCCCTCCCCAACCTTCCTCCACTCCCTAACTAAGAACAGTTGATCCTCCTCTTCTTCTGAGCAGCTCTTCCTCCCTCCCCCCCAACCTTTTCATCCACTTTCTTCTCTTCTGTTTGCACCTTCCCTTCTGTATCTCCCTTTATTTTCATCACTTCCATTTTTTCAATAGTAAATTCTCCCATTAAGTCTGTTTTCTTTATGAAAGAATCGTTTTATTTCCCTGTCTTTTTCCCCTGAGTGTTCATACCCACGGCATGGGTAGGCATCCACAGGGAATGTTAGAACCTATGACTGCACGACGTGTGTGTGTGTGTGTGTGTGTGTGTGTGTGTGTGTGTGTGTGTTGAAGTGGGTAAATAGAGAAAAAGAAAAAAAGGATTTTCTTAAAGAGCCATTATTGTTTTGCTAAGCTGCCGCCACCCCGTCCCCTCCAACTCGATGTTGTGCCAAACATCTCAACATAATGTTTAACAACATCTGTTTTTTGTCTTTGTTGTTCCTCGCGTGATTTTGTTTGTTTGTTTCATCTTTATTGACTGCCTCTGTGTTTGCTTTACCCTCTGGTTTCTCTGTTCTTTTGTGGGTCGTCCTGCTTGACCTTCTCTCTCTCTCTCTCTCTCTCTCTCTCTCTCTCTCTCTCTCTCGCGACGTCCAGCATCGAAATGACACTCGCCTCCTTATTTCCCTACCCAGCATTTACTATCGTCTCATCATTCTCAGTCTTCATCCTTTGTCTTCTGTTTATTTACACAGACCCACACAGCTGTCAGCTGGTCTTACAAATTGCATGTCAGTATATGTTACGAGGATGAAATAGGATATTGCAAATTCAGAACGCAAATTTCCAGCACACACACAGAAACACACACACACACACACACACACACACACACACACACACAAATTTCGTGTATTTTGTCGATACAAACTACTAACGTAGCTATTGTTAACACACTATCGCTCTTTTTGAAAGCAGTGTTTAGTATACTCAGATGAAGTAATGTAATAACAGGCGACTCTAACAATTGCTGACAGTTCATATTGAATCTTTAATCACATGTTGAAGATAGTTGCTAATGTTATTAAGGTGTGTGCCATCCTCTTTGTAAAAGTATAAGCAAATAGATATATTCTTTTCTATTGTATTGTATTCTATTCTATTCTATTCTATTCTATTCTATATTCTATGCTATTCTATTCTGTTCTGTTCTGTTCTATTCTATTCTGTACTTATGCAAGATATCTTCATTCTTAAGAACTATACATATTCAGTTTACTATTTTGAAAAGCTTGGCTGTATTCCTTACGAGACACACAACATCACGAGAAAGATTTCTCTCGATAGATAACGAGATTGAATCGATCTCTGTTGCAAAACAGAGATGCCTTTTTTTTCTCCCCTTCCTCCCCACACGCCATCATGCCTTGTCGCTCGCTGTCCTCTACCACACCTTCACTCATGACTAAACTCTCCGGGTTACCATGACAGCATTCTCTCTCTCTCTCTCTCTCTCTCTCTTGTAATTCCCCTGGTTGGTTACCATGACAGCATTCTCTCTCTCTCTCTCTCTCTCTCTCTCTCTCTCTCTCTCTCTCTCTCTCTCTCTCTCTCTCTCTCTCTCTCTCTCTCTCTCTCTCTCTCTCTCTCTCTCTCTCTCTCTCACCATGAGCAGAGCCCCCCTCCCTCCGCCCATCGAGGGTGCCATGATCAAAATGACGCGTGAAGACCCAGGTGGTAAGTCATGACTTGGTCTCCTCGATGGTGGCAGGTCATTTCCCTCCGATACCCCACCTCACTCACCCACCCTCCCCTGCTGCTGGTGCTATATGTCGCCTGCCGACTCTTCCTGTTCCTGTTGCCTCGCTGTGTGCTGGGCATCTCTACGTGAGTGAGGGGGGGAAAGTTGTGGGGCGGGAGCACGGTGCCATCTTCGTGATGGCTGGCGGTGCATCGCTTCTCTTTTTCTAGGTCTCATCTAGACAGTTGTGAATGCTTTTGCAAGACGGTTGGTGCTTGAGTGATATTGCCACGGTCATGTCCACCTATACGCCCCATGGACATGTATTTATATATATATATATATATACATCACAAGCAACTTGGAATGATGGTTCCATCGCACTCCATGGAGCCAATGGGTCACGTTAGTCAGCCAGGAAACTGGTACCTTTATCAATGACGCAGACTGGGAAGCGACAGCGCAGTGACTGGTGAATCAGGCATCAAAGAAAAAATGATTATGAGAATCAGATACGTGTAGATGAAGCTGTGACTGGTGGACTGATAATCCCAGAGCGAGAAAAGTGACTTACCATGACTTTCTGTCACCTCTAAGTTGTAGCTGTGGATGAACCTTGTGTTCAAAGATTGAAGAGCCAGCTCCTGAAGTCCTACCTTTAGCCTTTTAGAGCCATGTTCGCAACGTCTGGGTATACGGAGTAAAAGAGCGAGCAATCACCTTCTGAGCCAAACGATAGAGCATATCGGTGGGGACACCCCAGACTGTAGTTCGTTTCGAGCAGGTTGCTGGTGATATAGTTTCCATCTCAGTGTGATCGACCACTCTGGGGCTTGCAGGAGATGGGGATCCAATCCTATTCAATTTTTTCTGTGGGATCCGATTACCCCATCCAGAGCCTTGGTTTGGTGCTTGTTTCATCAGTGGAACCTTCCCGCTCACTGTGTGTGATAGACGACTGGGTCAACATATAACAACTCTGATCTGTGGCTTTTTATAAGGAAAAAAAAGAGGAATTTGTCGACGAATGCACTTAGCTGCACGTCTCACACAGACAAAATTACAGGAGAGTGGAGTTCAGACACCTTGTGTAGTTAGTGTCAATCCCTCCCACGCTGTTCTCTCCACATAGGTCGTAACCTGGGAGTGCTGGGAGCGGACGAAGCACCAAAGGAAATCCGTGAATGAAAAAGCCTCACAACAACGAAACTTCATTTTTATCAATGTTATATTCACAGCAAATGGAGTGTTTAGGCTTGACAAACACAGACAGTCAGACACCAAATGAGTTACACATCCTTGAAATGTCTGGCCAACAGGATGTTCTCAGTGCATATTGGTTCACTCCAGGTGTTTCATTCCTCTCCACGCCTCCCTCCAGATGTTTCATTCCTCTCCACGCCTCCCTCCAGATGTTTCATTCCTCTCCACACCTCCCTTTACACATGTGACTTCTCGCCAACGCTCCCCCAGATGTCTGGCTCCTCCCCACTCTCTCCCTCCAATCACCCCTCTCGTGGACACTCTGCTCCCTCCTCGTATGCCCTCATAGACTCCCCAACACCAAGCACTTGACCAACCCACTTCACGTGTCTGTTATGAGTGTATGGTCCAATGATTATCCCTTTTTCACAACCATTTTAGTTTTGTTTACATCATATACTATAGATTCTACAGGTTCCCTTTGAATTGCTATATTACTTAACAGTTGATTTACATCTATACTGCTATAGGAATTTTGAAAGTCCAGAGCTTACTAACATTTTATCTTTTTTCTATATTAGGTGCTTTTTTAGAGGAGCCCTTTCCAGATCTAGCCTTCATTTCAAAGCTAATGTACCTTTTATATATGATGGCCAAACAGTGTGTATTATCTTCATTTTCTTCACACGTTTGACCTAAGACGAGTCGAGGTAAAGAGTGTCAGCACTTAGTTTGTTGTCCCTTGACACATTCAGGTCATATTGTTAGATCTTCACCACATATCAGTCATCTCTGTGTCATTCACCTGAGCCGGGCTTGAAATCAGTGATGTTTGCAGTCAGAAGTCTGCTAGAATTTTGAGCTTGATCTGTTCATGGATGTTTCACCATCTCCAGTACAGTCCTCAAGTGCAAAATCCTGTATTCCCATCTGAGGTCCGAGACAGTCGCTGACTGGAACATATCCCATCAGTTTCATGTCCGAAGCCCCGCAAGTGACGACAAGCCTCGTGTTTCTGGTCGTCCTCACATTCAACCTCTCCCTCCCTCCCTCTACACACCCATCCAACTTGTTTCCGTCCATGGCACATTCCCGACTCACTGTACATGGTAGCCTTCAGAACCCTTCCCCACGTCCTCCCCCTCCAGGAAAATACATACCTCAGTATCCGCTGCTGTAGGACCTTCCTTAACGTTTTCTTTCATCGTAGAAAACCATCACCTTTTCCCTTAGGCCTTTGCACTTGCCACCATTCTCGTCAACATCGAAAACTTTCTCTTTTTCTCTCTCTGCGCTGACGTCCATTTTTACTTTTTCCATCGGTATCAACACCTTCATATTTTTCCTTTGCCGCCCATGACTTCCTCTCTCCCTTCAGCACCGACAGCCTTACCACCTTTTCCTTCAGCGTCCACAGCCTCATCTCTAAGCCCATCTCTGTACCTGACGTATGATGCTGTTCATCATCTCCAAGTCTCTGGATAGTCTTAGACCAGAACCATCGCTCGTCTTTACAGTGATAATTCTAAAGCTTAATTTATCCTTTTTTTCTTATCTTGATTTATGTCACCATTGGTGAACAAAAAGCTTGAATCATTTCCCAACTCGGTGTCAGTTCTTGTCTAGATTCATTTCGGATATTCGTAACACGGAGGGATTATATTGCCATGTATCACCGGGGATTCCAGCGGCGCTGTCCGTATTCCCGCCTAGCCATCCTACGACTAAGCTGACGCTTATATTTTCCTCAGAACTTCGCCTTAACTTCAGCAGCATCTCATAGCCGTTCCGAATATCCTTATCGTTATTTTTTTCTCTCTACGGAATATCACTTAACATTACATTCCCTGGTTTCGAATGGCCCTCTGCACGCCGCGAATAGTCTAGTCTTTTGTTTTCTGATTGTATTGAATCCTTTACCTTATTCAATCCTTCTCCATTATCTCTCGATTTCTTCTTTCACGAAGACCTCAAAAATCGTCGAGGAAATGGAGTCATATACGACAAAAAAGGGACGTAAGGATTCTCCTCGGTTATTAAGGCTGTATTAATTACTGCAGTTTCTGTGCGAAAGACCCTAATCGGATGACCTCGTTAGCCTACACGAGGCCCAGGGAGGACTGTGAGATGAGGTCGAGAGAGAGAGAGAGAGAGAGAGAGAGAGAGAGAGAGAGAGAGAGAGAGAGAGAGAGAGAGAGAGAGAGAGAATAAGCAGAACCGAAGACGTGGCGACGAGACATAGTGAGCAGGACTGAAGATGGGGAAAACGAGAGGTAAGATGGACAGAAGATGAGAAAGAAAGAAAGAACAAAAGAAAAAAAATATAAATGGATAGAAAGGGGAGAAAAGAGGTTGGTTAAAAGAGACAACGAAGAAAAATAGAGAGAGAGAGAGAGAGAGAGAGAGAGAGAGAGAGAGAGAGAGAGAGAGAGAGAGAGAGAGAGAGAGAGAGAGAGAGAGAGTAGGTGTGGTGTGGGGTTACCAGGTCAACTCCAATATTGCTATGCAGGTTGGGAGTCCGCCTCCGTGTCTATAATTGATTGCCCCTGAATAGGGCAGTTCTCGAAAGCTGTTTTCGTTCTTCATCACCAGGTGACAAATTCAGCAAACTATATATATATATATATATATATATATATATATATATATATATATATATATATATATATATACACAGGAGTGCATGTGCTTTTATATATATGTCCGTTTCTATGTATGTCTTTATGTATATCTGCAGAGAAGGATATAAAAGTGGGGTTGTTTGAAGACGTATGGATGAACGTACAAGATATGTGTGTGTGTCTGTGAGAGAGAGAGAGAGAGAGAGAGAGAGAGAGAGAGAGAGAGAGAGAGAGAGAGAGAGAGAGAGAGAATTATATACATGCAAAGAGGACATGTAGTGACCGTGCTGTATGTAGCATCGTATGTACGTAAACGTCGCTATGGGCAGTGCGTGGGTGGAGGCAAGGCCACCAGCAGCACCGCCAACGGGGTGGAAGTCTTCGAACAGCTGATAGCTAGAATCGATTTTTAACCCCACCCACCCCCTGCTTTACCCCGCCCACCCCCTGCTCTACCCCGCCCACCCTCTGCTCTACCCCGCCCACCCCCTGCTTTACCCCGCCCACCCCCTGCGTTTTCGCCAGCCGGGCGTGTGCTGGAGAGAGAGGAGCGAAGAGGGTGGGGGAGGAGGGGTGTGTGTGTGTGTGTGTGTGTGTGTGTGTGTGTGTGTGTATGTGTGTGTGTGGGTGTCTGTGTGTTGACAAAAGCATATAAAAAGTGGATGGGAGGACGAGTAAAGAGAAGAAGATAAAAGAAGAGCAGGGAAGTCGGTGAGAATTTCCACCCAGTCAAGCAATATGCTCCTAAACAGACTTGTGGAGGCCACAGATCTGCTCGTAATTAAGTGCACTGAACGGAGGCATGAGACTGATTAACAATCCTGGTGCATAAATGAGCAGTGAATGAGGATGTGGTAAGATACATAATGTACAGCTTGTTTCCAAAGTCCGGGCTACTCAGAGACACAATTCCCTCCTTGCACTTTGTCCAATAATTGTTCACTGTTCACGACTTGAACATGCATGTCCATGTAGTATATGTGGGGCGTTTAGACTCATGGTATGTATAAAGTTCATGTCCTATATTTTGGTCATATATTGAACAAAAGGTAAGACAAGGAAATCCATCCTGTGACTGTGGACTCTGGACAGAGCCAGTATATTGTGCAGACCGTCCCACTGCAACACTCCTGCTGGTTTACTGACCAGGGGACAACTTCAGGCAAGTCACCATAACAAATATTTCAGGGTTTTTTTTCACACGGGTCGGGTTCCCTCCGCGATAGAGGGAGGATATTTGTGCCGGCACACAGCTCTTTGAAGTGCTGAGTGTGAAGGGGTGAGCTGGACCGTCGGCACTGCCACTACACACCCACCTCCGCCTCCAAACCTTCCGACTCCATCGCCTCCCAGCTCGTCTCCCGGCCGGTCTGGTTGGGAGGAGTTGGTGGGGGGAAGTGTGATGAGTCCCCACCGCCCCCATCCCTCACTACCTTGCTGAAGGTCACCAAGTCTGGTTGGGAGGTGGGACGATGGGGAAAAAGAGAGGTGGGGGAAGGATGAGACTTCGAGGAGAAAGATAAGGGATGATGTGAGGGAGGGAAATTATCTGATAGGGTGAGGAGAAGGGAGACAAGTGTCGAAAGGGTCAAAAGAGGAGGAGGAACGGAGAAATGGGAGGGATAAAGAGTTATAGAAGGGGTTGAAGAGGGAAAGACGAGGAAAGGAGACAAGTTTACACTGCCTCCCTTCCTCGTCCAGACAGCGTATCCGGCAGATGTCGCTTAACGCTTCGTGTAACAGTTTGCTCTCTTTGCCATCTTGTTCAGATTATGAAATGAAAATACTTATGCATTAATCATATTAGTTCCTCACTTACTAAAATATCATTTCTCTCTCTCCCTCTTCACAGGTAAGTGTTCGAGATGGGCACCCGAACTACTCAGGTGTGTCGACTGAAGTGAGCAAGTGTGACTTAATGACTGAGTCAATGTGTACATTACTCCAGATGTAGAGCGACAGGATGAATAGATACGTGATGCCATTTACATACCGAGTTCATGCATATTCGTAAATGCAAACTTGAACGTTTGTTTGTGTGTGATTGAGTGGTTACCAATTTGCGTACACAAGGAGCATGTTTTATAATACATTGGACCCTCGTGTGTATATTCATATATATATATATATATATATATATATATATATATATATATATATATTCTTGTTCAGTTAGGATTGGGGGCCAAATCATTCACCCTTTCAGTAAGTTTATTTCATTAGTATACTGTTGCATAAGACAATTTAATAAGATCTTTGCTAACTCTTCTTTCGTATAGCCTCTTTTGGCCTCTAGTTATCTTTTAGAATATAATTTTTGGCATTATCATCGACCAATCTATTGTACACCCCATACTTCCCCTGTGAGATGTAGCGTAAAAGGATTACAAAGGCCACAGAGAGTCTGTGTCAGACCCCAGAGACCAATGGTTCCAGCCACAGTTCCAAGGATCTTGAAGTTAGTATCCCACTTACCGTTTCTACTGGGGAATCGAAAATGTGTCATCATGACCTGCTGTTTATAGAGAATTCTAGGGTTGCCATCTATTCTCACGTGGCTCCCATCTCTTAATTAGGTCCATCTTTGGTTCCCTACTATTGGATTATCTTTACAATTTACATTTATTACTTCAAGTGTAATTAACCTATCGTACTGTACAGAGAGGAGTTTTGTACTCGTGGGGACCCATCTCCTCTGTGTGTGTGTGTGTGTGTGTGTGTGTGTGTGTGTACGTAGGGGCAGGAAAACATTACCCAGGGTTGGAACCCCAAACATATACCCAAACCCTCCCTCTCCCGCAGTATGGGACGAGCAGAAGGGGCGGGAATTATCGAGAACAGTTCATCAATAATCCACGTTAATCACACAGGTTCATATGAACACACGGGGTCTGTTCAGCGATGTGGCTAACCTTCGATATCTGTCGCCTGCGTGAGTCAAGCATTTCCAGGCACGAAAACTCATTCTTTCTGAACCCTGACCTTTGAGACGGTAATGCTCTGACGTCATGAGTGAGGTCACGGGCAACGTACCCCGTCATTACGACGCAGTTGGAGTTATCTGAATTGTATTTGTTGTGTGTATCACTATGGATGATATTTACATCACTCTTGTAATGATTCATTCTCATATTTTGTTTTGGAGTTGAGACCGGCGAGCGTGCTCGTGTGTTGCCCTCGGGGCTTCGAGCTGCTCCGGAATGCGACTCGAGCAAAAGCGAGTGTTTCGAACCCACTGGTTCGAGGAGCAAATGCTACGAGACAGCAGGTCCCTTGTGTTCTCCCTTCACCCTAACTTCTCAGGAAAAAAAATCAAGTTCCAGAACTACATTTTGGAATTGACGCCATGGGTGTTTGTAGGAATCACAACTCAATAATCATAACCCAGAGCCAGTCTCATCTTTAGGATGTATGAGACTGATTACGGGATCGTATCCCACATATGTATCCCGCAAAGATAGCTTGGGATGATGACCCATTATCATTCGTGTAGAAATCTAAAATGAAACTCTCGTCAATCAGAAATAGAATCCCTCTATTTTTATCTTAACCAAAATTCCATTCTGATCACAACACTATAGAATTCCACACCACCTTTACTATCAAATGGCTTAAGAAACATCGAGTCTACAATTCTACAGTCATTTCCCAAGCATCCCTAACTACTCTCATCACAATGTGACTACAACGGAACGCGCTTGCAACCGCTTGAATTATCCCCAGATTCCCTGGCCTTGCGACGCGGAAGCACAGGTCATGCGTACACCACCCGAACACTGGCAGTCCAATCCTGTCTCATTTAACGGCATCAGGCGCAAGATCCTCTCCCTCAGGGAGTCCTCACGGTCGCCACCACTCTCTGCCTCAGACAGAGAGGTAAAACAGGTGACTGTGAGCATTCATTAGCAAGACGTCTCACCTTGAAACACCAGGGAGAAGTCACGGGGTCTGGCACGATTGCCTTCTCTCTCTCTCTCTCTCTCTCTCTCTCTCTCTCTCTCTCTCTCTCTCTCTCTCTCTCTCTCTCTCTCTCTCTCCCCGATAATCTACTTTTTTTTTATGTCTTAATATTATTTTATTATATATTTTTTTTGTGTGTGTTTCTATACGTATATGCGTTGGTGTGTGTTTTGGTACCAGTTTGTTCACTGTGGGAATGGCATTTATCCAGTCGTATGTGTTTGTGAATGTGGGAATAACATTTCCCAGCGAAAAAACAGCGTTGTTATAGAGTTCATCCCAAAGGCAGGTTGTACAGTTCTGCTATGGGAAGCTGCTGGGTCCCATTACAATCCCACGATAACGGAAAATCGATCTTACGATAGCAAAAGCTCGACAGTCTTACGATAGCGATGATCTTACGATAGCAAACTTTTTTCTTACATACGTACGCTTACTTTTACTGGAAATAAGTGCACTCTTTTCTTACATACGTACGCTTACTTTTACTGGAAATAAGTGCACTCCTGTTATATAGCCTTGAGCCTTTATTGACTGCATGTTGTTGGCCTCTGACCTTTGATAACCCATGACTTTATGACGTCAGCAGGGAGGTCAACGACAAGGCACCCCGCTATTATGCCGAAGCTCCGGCAAACTAAAGCGCAATTACTAACTTGGAACATCAGACTCTGAATCCGAGTTACTTTCCTGATAATCATGGCCATACCTCGTCCCTCGGCTGTAATGAGGCGCGTTGCCAGACCCCACAAACCGTTCCACGACCTCACGAAGGACGGGGGGAAAATACCCTCACATGGATTCAAAGTACAGGTAAATCCCTTTGACTCTATATATATATATCATTGATTGATCGCAATCTTCTCATACTCAATTCGTGTCTGAAAAACGATAGCTCAAGCCTCTTAACTCTCCTGGATCCTCCTTTGAGTTCTCTATGGCTGTAGGATCCGTAATTCTCTTGTTAACGTCTTTGTCCCAGTGTGAAATCCCTCTGGCTTTTTTGCTGCTGTATTATAATTGTTCCTCTTAGTATTCAAAACTACAGTTCAGGTTATTAGGAATTGATTGCTACTCCTGGTGAGTCTATCGACCTCGATCTACTCATAACCACAGGGCATTGTCGTAATGACTCCTGATAACACGTTCCCAATTTAATCCTTTGTCGGTCCCCTGCACCAGGGCTGGTGAAGAAGGGCAGGAGGAGGAGGACGCTGCTTCTCCAGCGGTCTCACAAGAGACTCCGACGTCTGCCTTCCCGTCGCAGCCGCACGCCAGCTGAGTGACAACCTTGATTAGCAACATCTCTCACTCTGAATCACCCAGTGAGGGTCTACAGGAGTGTCTGGCAGGGGAGGCAACCTTGTCCCCCTTGCTCTCTTGCTCTCTGATTTGATTACATTTATGTATTATGAATATACGTCGGGAAGAAGATGAAAGAAGGACGGAAGATGAAGGAACAAGAAAGAAAAAACAGGAAAAGAAGAATGAGAGAAACTCTGATATCTGAATACAGGATTTGATATCGAATCACAGTTGTGTTTGCCAGAGATCCTCTGTATCCTTGCCCATCAACATGGACCCAGGAGGGATTTGTTCGATCCTGTGTGTAGATAGAGGACTTATGCTGTCTCATTCACTTCTCTCACCCCAAACCAATTAAAGATGGAACTATTCCGTTCTCTTCCCACACTTCTTGCAGAAGTGGATATGGATTATATATGGATCCAATTCATCTCTGAGGGTTTGAGGCTCCTCTCCCCTACCCCATCCAGTAGACGGCGAGTCCAGTATCTATATGTCTGAGAGGACCCTTGTTCTGGCCTTGAATGAAATTTGGAATTACGAAAAATTCAGGTTACATCTTGGTAGCTCGGTCGGTTATGGGTCTACGTCATCAAGGAAGATGTTTGACAGATGTGGTCGAGGAACAGAGAGACAAGTTTTGGAATGCTCTAGAGAAACAGATGTCGACAGTGAATTTCTTTGTTATGTATTCAAGAACATAAAGATTTCTAAGACAAGGATGTTGAAGATGACAACTCTCCTATAGAGAGAGAGACGATTTAGTAGGTAATAAGTTGCAATCTACGTATCACTGATGCAGGTAAGAAGTTGCAATCTAGATTTCACCCACTCACTAATAAGAGCAGCAAATACGTTGCTCTTTCTTATTTTCAACCACTTATGCAAAAAAGCTGTGTTCTAATATATATCCACAACACATGTTATAAACTTCACTCCAACACCCACACTATACGTAAAATATTGTAGTGTGTACAATAAACCTTTTTTTCCTCCCAAATCTTATGTAAATCTATGGGTCTTGTAGATGGAACGTAGCGAAGCTACACATTTTATGTGAGTCTGTGGGTCGACCGCAGCGATGCTCCTCATATTTAAGAATATAATGGTGACTTATGGTTATTAGAAATGGCTCAGTCAACCCGTCGATATCTGGAACAAACCCAAACCTACACAAAACACACTAGAGATCAGGAAGAAAAAAAGAATTGTTGTCTTATGGAAAACCTTCCTAGTAAACGGATGGACGGACAACATCGTGGCTCAGGATATTTCTTTTCATGGCAAGTCCCCGGATGTTGAAGACCGAGATTGGGTAATAAGTCGCCAGCATTCACGATAGGCTCCAATCATTCCAGACGAGTGTAGCCATAAGTTAATCGAGGGGCTGAAGGCCATGGAAGCCCCACTAATAGAGGCGTATCAAGGACACACCTGGGTAGGACAGCCCCTCAGATGGAGGGGATATTGGAGGGAGGGGATGAAAGATTTTAGAGGAGAGGGGAGGTGTGTGATTTTTAGCGTAGGGAGGTAGGTCCAGTTAGTCGCTGGAAGGAAGGCGACAGGGGTGGGGTACTTGCTTAATGGAAACGTCTAGTTGAGCTGGGGAAAAAGAGAGTAAAACTCTGGAAGGGCAGAACGGCCCTGTTCAGGCTGTTGGAGAAATGGACATCTGTGACTGTGCAAGAAAATGAGGAGGGGTTGCTCCACTTCCAGGGTTCATATGTGAGGTTCTGTGTCAAGAGGGAGGGAGGGTCTGATTACAGGAGGCATGGCTCTTTCGACGGGAAAGGATAGGAGGCGCGGTCGATAGAGAGAGGAGGTAAGTGGAGATCGGGCAGCAGGTAGACTTGTTCACGGTCGGCTACTGGAGAGGAAGGTCCGGTTGCTGAGGAGGGAGTAGGAAGTGTGACTGTGTGAAGAGGTGTGGAAGATCAGGCTGATGGAGGGGCCAGAGGAGAGAGAAGTTCGGCTATTGGAGTGTTTGTGGGAGGCCCGGCTTGTGTAAGAAAGACCATCCAATTGTTGGAGAGGAAGTTCCGATGTTGGAGGGGGAAAGATCCGCCCGCTCAAGTAAACTGTCGTTATTGAAGAAGAAATGAACTAGTTTGGAGGGGAAAGAGGGTCCGTTTGTTGGAAAACGACATTTCTTTTAGTTGTGTAAAATACGGTAAATTTACATGTCTGGAAACAAAGGTCAAGAGGCGCTCACCGAAGTTTTCGCTAAGTGTGTTTGGTCACGAGAAGAGCAAAAGAAAACGGAAGGAAAGGAGAAGGATGTAGAGCACAGAGAGCACAATGGAGCGCAAAGCTAGCAATAAGTATGGAACAGAGATGATCAATCGTTCAGAACAAACGTTTATGGAGAGACCTTAAAAGATAAGGTGTTGAGGGGGTGAAGTGAATGTGAACCATTAAGTAAAGATGGTCTCTCAGTAAGAAATAAACCTTTGTCTCGTTGATGAAAACGATGAAGAAAAAAACATGGATGATAAAGGAAGAAATTGAAATGGTTGGTGATAACATCGAGGGATAAACCTTAGTAGAGATGCAACGAAGAGTACGAATAAGGAAAGACGACAGTGCACTGTGGATAAGAGACTTGCATGATAAGGCACAGTACTTAGAGAATCCCAGATATTGTGAGACACGAAGGAGGAAAGATAATAAAGACCTTTTAGAGGATGGAGGCGAAGGAAGGACCACAACCTGGCTCTCCGACGACCTAACAGCACCCAGAGGGGAAGACCCTGAAATGTCTGAGAGTCTGATCCTGCGAAGTTCACGTCAGGGGACTCTGCCTGGACCCATGCCTGATTACTCCGACCCGGCACAGTTCCGAGTCTTCGGAGTCGAGATCTAAAAAGATCGAGGCTTTGAACTGGTTCCTGAAAGAGTTGTTGGCTTTGGAAGAGACCAAAGGATTATCTGCGAGTACTCCAAGGACATTTCTTTGGGAGATAAGAGCCATCACAGACCAACTTGTGGGAGATAGTATGCTCCTCCACAGGATCGCTCCGCACACACATAACCCATCTCAAGAGGTCATCAGAAGAGTTTAAGATGAGTGCCCAGTTGAGGAAATGTAGTGAAGAGTGAGAAAATTCGAAGACTGGTGACTGGTGCCCCAGGATTGAGCTATAGAGGCGGGTGATACGAGGTATAATGAGAGCAAAATTTTCGATTCTCTCAAGGATGGAATAGTGGAGTGTATGATGGAACAACAGTGCGACACTGGTTGAGATAGACTGTCAGGCAAAGGTGGTGAGGGTTTTGGTGAAGCAGTGAGAACGAGGGAGGAACACTGGAAAGTGAGGCCAGGTAGTACTTGGACCTTCATTGTCTGAGTCTTCCGTTGGTAATAATGATTTAAAGCAACAGTAGGGAGAGGTTCAGGACGGGAGAGTTAATTAGGGTTCACAGTGGAGGGAAAAACTCTAAATGAGAAGTCAGCGCCTGTCGCCCTGGGTCGGTCAGGCAAGGCTAGGCGAGGCTAGGTGCTCTGGGATGCGGGGATGTGTGAGGATGGCAGGGTAGACGGGAGAGGGTGGGATGATGGGTGAGGAGGGTCTGGGTTGATGGAGTAGGGGAGGTTAGGGTGATGGGGATGGGTGTTTCGATGATGGAACGGGGATGATTAAGATGATAGAGGGACAATGTGGATGACAGCGGGATAGCACGATAGAGGGGGAGGTATGGATGGTGGAGGGGAGGTTTGGATGATGGAGGAGAGGCTGGATGACTGAGGGGTGAGGATTAGGAGAAGATGAAGGAGGAGGTTAGAAATCTGGTTAGGTCTGGAATGGTTAAGAGAGGATCAGACGTCGAGTAGACTTTATGATAGACTAGTACAGGTTGATCATACTGGGAACACATCTACAAGTCAGAACATATGACAAAATGTAAGCGGGGAAGATAATCTGACAGAGAGACCATAAGAAATGACGAGTAAGGGAAATGAGAGGTTTGAGGAGGTAGATGGTAGTGGTGGCGTGAGAGGAGAAGCAAATGGATCAGAAAAAGATCCTCGAGCAAAAGGAGAGGATATGGACCATTACCATCGTCATAAACAATTACGACGTGCGAGGAGACGCCGTAAAATTCGCTACGAAAACTCAGCCGAAGATAATCTTAAGGGCTTACCAAGTAATTGTCTTGCAGTGTCCTCATAAGACACAGGAGGAGTCCATAAAGCAGTAGACAGTTGGTGATCATCCTTCACGGGTGTAGTGCCACCACCATACCAGCATAGGTGATGGTAGACAGCCTCTGGGCAGGACGTCAAAGGTGTTCGGTTCATTAATCTGATCCGAGCCAAGAAGGTAGCTGGCTGGTCGCTGTGGTCGGCTTGCTGCGTGGGTCGGGGAGGCAGATAGATCCATTCAGCGTTCTCGGGAGGTAATCATTACCGGTCTTAGGTGAAGACGTGCAAGGTAGTTGCTTCGGGACCCGCGCTTTATGAGATACTAGCCGGAGTTCAGATATCTATGCCGTAGCTGAAGAGTTTGTCTGTGTTAGGGAATAGAAAATATGTCTCTTGATCGATATATATATAATTGACATACAGTTATACAACCCCAGGACCCCTTTTTGTGAGGCTTCCTTGACTCTGCGACTGCGCTCCAAACGGTTTATTCATTCCTTATCTCTGGTGTAATTTAACCAATAGAAACAAGGCGGCAGCAGCAAGGAGCTGAGGCAGTGCGAGTATGACCCCATGAGAGCGGTGGAGGAGGAGGAGTGTGAGGCATATAGCGTGACGGGGTGTGGCTAGCTAGCGGCGCGCCGTGCTCCCCGTGGCCCAGATTGTCGTGTGTTGGCCTCCTACGACCGCGCTCCACTCACCTCTTATGTCCCCGGGTATATGCCTCAACCACAGGGAATGGCAGCAGCAAATGTTATACTCGAATGTGCTCGCTGACGTGAGAGATATTTCGTGGAATGCTTTAAATATTATAAGCTGTTGCTTGTCTGCATGGGTAGACTAGCCAGGCTTCCTCAGGCACAGGATGTTGCAACAAGATCTGAAATTCAACAAGTACAACCATGGTGCAATTTCATCTTCAAATATCAGCGAGAAAATCGTTTGATTATCAAGAGGATTTTCGAATCTTACGCCGTATAACAGTTATAATAGTTATGTGATATGTTGACCATTAGGCAACGATGAGCTGTGAGATGCAATTTATTCTGTTGAACACCACCTGCTGATACCTGAAAGATGACAAATTTATACACCATCAAGAAGGTGTGGCCCACCTATGATATAACCCATCTAGGACCACTTTCAATACTGCAAAAGCAAATGTATAATTTCCGTCTATGATAATGGGATACGTGTGTTTTTTGAGAATCCAAATCATTTGTGTTAATGGAAAGCATTACTCGTTACTTTTCGATTCTGACCGATGATTGCTGAAGCTATTTCTCTTTAGAAACATTAAAAGGTCGTTGCTTAACAGTAGACTAATGACTTCATGAGGGATGATGAGGCAATACATCCACCTTCGCCTCATGGGATTGTTAGATTCAAGAGCCGAGCGAAAGCATAATGAGTGCTGAACATGATCACAGAAGCTTCATGTCTGACACACTGTCGTTCATGCTGGATCCTCAAGCTTAGCATACTGTCACTCTTCCTTGAACCCTCACGCTGGCACGCCATCACTCTTACTGAACCCTCATGCTGGCCACGCTACCACTCCCCCAACACGCTTTCTTACCATTAGTAACTTATTTTCTTCAATTAGATGATTTTCCAGACTTTCCCGTCAGACATCTAAGAAGGTGCATTTTTTCTCAGTTCTGTTGCATACTGTGGAAGAAAGAGGCGACACTGAGATGTAGTAAACCAGTTAGATAAATGTGGTTAGTTATGTCTCCATCTCCTTCCCTGAGTGTGTGTACTCACCGAATTACACTGTACCAGGAGGGAGTTCTGCACTCTCGTGGCCCCATCTCGTGTGTGTGTGTGTGTGTGTGTGTGTGTGTGTGTGTGTGTGTGTGTACATAACTACAACACAAATATAGCAGATAAGGTTCTATCACACATACATTTCATCATTTTTTCACACGTGTGACGTAATATGTTACAGTAAATATAAGGGGATCAAACATACATTCATATGCATATAATCAGGCAAGTTTGATGACCAGGAATTATTTTTTTAGCTAATGCCTTTATTTGTTGAAGTTAACATAGACAGAAGTACCTCTCTGATAGTGTGGGTCAAAGACACAGAAGGAGGGAGATGGAAGCGTATAGAGCCCACAGTGGGTACAGTAAACCCTGAATGGCCACACTAACTTGGACACACACACACACAGCTTCTCCGGTCACGAAGCTCCTCCCCAAAAAACCGATGTTTATTTTTTGAAGTCATTCTCACAGTCCATGTTGAATTATGCATCTATGACACATCCCCGACATCTGTATCTCTACAGGTGTCCCTCCTCTGCTATGTCCTTCTCTGTATAAAGTAATATATCAGAAAATTATTGTCTGTATCTCAAAAACTGTATATTTTTCTGTGTCTCACTGCGTCATTCCTGTATCGGATGACTGCCCAGGCGAGGGTATTGGTCGTGTTTTCACCCTCCGTCCTGCTATTACGAGTCCATTTTCCGATCGCTTTTTTTTTTCTTTACAATTCTAACTTTGTACCTTCACCTCCCGATGTTGTGTAAACTCACCTCAAACTTTACCTCCGCCTCCCGAAGTGGCGGGCAGGAGGAGGAGGAGGCGATCTGATACCGTCATGACGTCTCTTCCACTTGCACCACTTGAAGCTTCTTACACGCAAACACGAGCTTGCCTCTTATATGCACACGTTCTGTGCACAGCCGCCACAGTCGTTGTAAATAAAGGTGTATAACTCAGCGCCAAGAAACACACAGCTGACCTGACCACCTGTAATAACACAAGAGACCAAATCTTTATGCATGACCTTCCTCCCACCTCGTCCACTCCTCACATACCCCTCCCCTTCCTTCTTCCGTTCCTCCAGTATCCCTCTCTCCTCTCCCATTCCTCCATTACCCATTCCCTCTCCCTCACTTCACCTCCACCCCTATGGGGACACCCCCTTACCCCTAACTTTCCGACCTCCATCTTGCTAACTATGGCCATCTTCGCCTCCGTCGCCCAGGATCACCTTTCTCGAGGTGCTGGTGTCACGCTGTCTGCCCTGCTCCTCCTCCTCCTCCTCCACCAGTCTCGATGTGGGGACTTGTGGGTGGACGATGTAGGGGGAATCTTCACTCTCATGAGGCTTTGTTATTCATCATTGGTTTAGGCCCGATGGTGAAATAAATTGGTCGTAACTTGAACTGAATGTCATTTACACACACACACACACACACACACACACACACACACACACACACACACACAAGGCCACTCATGGACAAACAGAAGCAGTAAAAAAAATGATTCGTAATAATAACGTAACGGAGAAAGTGCACACCTCAGAGCGCCAATAACATATCGAACGTGGACTTTTATAGTTGGTGAAGGTCTCGAATACCCAACACTGACTCTGGCTGGCTGGTAAGTAAATAACAAAACAGAAATCAATCGATTCAACATTCTGGAAACTCAGTGTCTAACCTGGCAAGTTTGTAAACACATCCACGAAAATCCCCCTTACCGCCCTTCATTGTTGCCAGCGAACCACTGCACACTGCCATATCCCAGCTCTATATCAGCGAAGCTTAACCGCAACCAACAGCTTAATCCTAATATACGGAGCCGTAATCCACTGCTGGAGCGGTGGCACTCACCCTCGCCCTGGTACCTACGTCTCTCACCGGCTGTTGCTGGAGGTCGGTTCCACACCCTCACCGTCGGACCCTCGACCCCACACCTTCTGCTGAAGGGGGGGTCGGTGACAGATACCACAAGAGAGGACGGAAGACCTATGTGACTTACCCACTGTAAGGTCGCGAGAGGAATGTCTGGTTAGGTGTTAATGAAGTGGATTCCAAAAACTCTTTGACCTGCTTTTGTCGACTTTTAGAAATGAGATCAGACGTAACGCCACAAGGAGGGCAAGATACTCCATCAAGTCTCCAGTCAACACCAGAGTATAAACAAATGAATTCTGTAACCTCCACTCGCCGATCTAGCCTTCATGGATCTATGATTCCCTGACCTTGCGTAGTGATCACAACACTCACAACATCGACAGTTCTTCTCTTGGGTCTGTCTTCTCTGGGTGTCCCCGTTAGCCGTCCTTCACGTGGATAAGAACAGATACTGGTAATGAGCCGAGAACATGAGAGCGTCGCACCTGTAGCGCGAGATAATGATCACAGGTTGAGTGATGGTGTGAAGGGAGGGAGGGTGGTGTTGGCGAAGAGCCTCTCCAACTGGGCAGGTTGAGGGAAGAGGGGGGGGACTAGATGCAAGATTGTTAAATGCAAACAATGGAAATAATCTTTCAGAGACACCAGTTGAATAATAGCTTGAGATATGTATAGAAACAGTAGAAAATGTAAGAATAACCAGTTCGATATTTCACAAAACTTTCGAAGTAACTTCGCTTCGTTTCATCTCAGGCAACAGATCATAATGAACTGCTCGCTTATCTGAAAGCCTCTCCCTCCATTGTCCGCCATGTCGATGTCTTCTCCCTGTTCTACAGGTATCATTTCGGCCACTGCTCTCGTGAGCTACCTGCATGCGTCTCTGCCACCAAGGCTTGGCATCGTGGAACGATAGTGACCGCTCCTTCCCATAGTTTCTGTATGAAGACCGACCACACGAGGATTAACCGTTATGGTACCTCCTTGTTTCCTCGAATAGCCATGATGTCGAACTCTCATGATTTCATTAATAAAGCTTGCTTATATTCGTATGAGAATACATGCAAACATACATACATTCACTGATACATTCTTATGCACATTCCTACCAACCTGCCTACATACACACATACATACATACACACATACATACATATATACATGGAGTTTGTCGAGCAGTGTTGGGGGGGAGAGAATTAATGGGTAATTAGTGACGTCATCCTCATATCACAGGGGAGGGAATGTGCGTGAGAGAGGGAGGCACCTGGATTACCTGCTGCTGCTGCTGCTGCTGGCGTGGAAGGGAACGGATCTGGGCGACAGAGAGTCACATGGGAAAGCTGGTAGTGGTGTGGGTAGGGAACGTGTGTGTGTGTGTGCGTGAGGCACAAGGACATTGCCCTCTGCCTTGAGACACAGGAGGGGAAGCAAGAATTGGGAAGAGAGAACACGGAGGAACTGAAGGATTTTGGTGGAGTAAAGAAACAACGAAGAAAATGGGAGATAGAAGGACTTGCGGTTACCTTACGATTAAAGTTTCAAATTTCAAGTAAGGGCACAGCTTCTTGATATTGTCCAATTATTATCTATGATTTACGGACGAATAAAGAAAAAGGGATGAAAACATTCAATGTAGAAAATCATGTAAAGTCGTAAATTCTACGGTACAACCCGTACAGTTGGAACTAATGAACCTCGATTGACGTTTATCATTGTTTACAGTTTATTTCAGTTCCCACTAATGGAGGTGGGAGGGACTCAGCCAGATGTACGTGGTTGATATATGACTGAACCTGATGCCAACTGGGAATACATTTCTTTTTTTTAACCCACGACACCTTGCCGGGTACCCTGTCACCACACAGCATTTCGCAGTATGTTGCGTACGAGTAGATACATACAACAAACAGATGACACAACACCCATTAGCCTAGAGGCAGGTGATATGATGATAAAATTGATATGATAATCTTTTTTCCCATTTTTATCTGCTTGATAGTCACTCGGCAAGACCATAGCTCAGTCCATGCATAATTACAGGGAACGGTGATACAAGGGAATTTTGCCAATTTTCTTACCTGCAATTTAGATATTTATATGACGTTTATTAGAACAGACGGAGAGAACAGCAGTAGTGTGGAACGAAAATTTCTTCTCTTTCTCTTGAGATGACCGTAGTAAAATCTGACCTGGATCACGAAGCTGAAGTTTAGGATTTGGTTAAAGAGAAGAAAAGGTTCGCTTAACAGCTTTGTGATAGCTATGGCTGTGTGGTAAGTGCGAAGCTTGGGATCATTATACGTACGCTCGGTCCTACAAAGGAGAAAGCTCATGAGAACAGATTGGTATTAAGGGAATGAAAACAAAGGAAATAACATACGCCATCAGTAAATAGGATTAAAGGGATGTTGGGGGAGGGGATGAGGTGGTGAGGAAGGGGTGCCAGGTGCTGCCCCTCCCTTCGCTGCCAGCTGTGAGTCCAGGTGTTATGGGTCTGATGCATGCTTGCGTTTACACGCGCCTGCACGCTTGTGAGTGTGTTGACTCGTGCGCATGATGTGGCATCGAAAATATCAATGTGTATTGGCATACTCCATTTTCAAAACTTTGATTCATAGTCTAATATGGATATACCTTCAAGGAGGTTGCACTACAGCGTCGCACGACCTCAGAAAATGTAGCTGTCTAGCTTGTAATACAACTATAAGAGCGAAGGATATAACTCATATAGATGGTATATAGGTCAGGCGAACAGCTCCTCCCTGGCTGTCAAACAGAGCACTGCGGTTAGAGTCCACGAAGACAGTTTCAGCCAGGAGACTCAGAAACTACATGGGTCATGGGATCGGGCGGCCTATCCCTCGACACCATAGGATTGAAGAACCAGTAAATGCATTCTGTAGCGGAAACCTTACTCAGGCAAGACATGTCCGTAGAATTATCAGTAACACGTCTTTTTCTTATCTAAGTCTGACATGTTTGGATACAGTCGGGTACGATTTAGACTGGAAACCATAAAATTCTAGATTATCTCCCGTAAATGTTTTAGAGAACCAGTGGGTGTAAACTCGTGGAAGTAATCTTAGAGGAGACGGCACCACGTCTTAGCGTATCCACCTCGTTCCCGGGGTCCAGGAAGTATTAACCAGGCGGGTCTGGAGGTGGTGTAATATCCGGAGTCTGGCCGCCGAGGAGGCGGGGTTGAGAAATAACACTGAGACACACCGCCCACACGTCCCCCATGATACTAGGAGCAACGTGGTCCCCTTTCTTTCTCCCACACACTCAGCCTGGCTACACACCCACTCAGCCTGGCTACACACTCACCCAGGCCACACACTCACCCAGGCCACACACTTGCCAGGCCCACACCAGAGGGAATATGGTGTTTCATCATACTTTACGGTCGTCAGAAAACTTGGCTCTCGCTTTATTATTTCAACTGACCATAACGTAAAGACCAGCTGGAGGGAATGTCAGCGACTTTTGGCTAAGCAATCTGCATATATCACTCGATGATTTCAGGGGAAAAATTTAAGAATGAGAATCAAGCATTAGACACACTACCTTATTTCCCGTGCGTCAAAATTTCATATATATATATATATATATATATATATATATATATATATAGAGAGAGAGAGAGAGAGAGAGAGAGAGAGAGAGAGAGAGAGAGAGAGAGAGAGAGATAAAACTATAGAAATTCCATAGGCCTGCCTTATGGCAAAATCTCCTCGTAGGTACTTGTAGTGAGTTGGATAGGTGGACAGTTATATAGCCCAGTCTTGCCTCTCAGAATCAGGAGACGTATTCCCTCTACTATCATGTGGTTACCACCATTACTGCACAGACGTCTCCGTCATGAGAGACCAGACTAGAATCCCAATTTAGACATCAGTGACATCAGTCAATCACAAAGTCTTGGTAGTATATCATTCATATACCAAACGGTGATAATCACTGACGTAAGAAATATCACGGCACAAAGCCAAAGAAAATTTATACCATGTGATATATACGAGCTTAATCACAAAGGCTATGGCTATCTATTGTGGGTTTTAGGATCGTAAGGAAAAGGTATGTACGTACTTCGACACAAAAGAGGCTATACCCCTGGATTTTGGGGGGGACCTCGAAGTCTATCGTTGGACTCCTTTCGAAGTGGCCAGAACCTCTCTGACAAGGTTTAAAATGTGTACCCTAACCTTATCTCAGCCATACTGAGACCATTCTACACCGTCCAAATGATTCGTGGCAACCAAGATGTCGCTTTCCCAAGTCCATCGCATCACACTGATGGGGTGGGAAGGAGAATGGCCCCTCGGGAGTGCTTCTTCCATTAACCCAGGGGATAGATCCTCTCCTATATCATAGCAGAGGTTTCCATGGATGAGGTAAGGGTCACTGAAAGGGATACCTACCTGAATAATAGGGGCGAAGATAAGGAGGAAAACGAAGACGTCGCAATTTTAGAAGAAAAAAGGATCCATATCTTAATGCTGATAAAGAGATATGTAGCCACTTGTGGGACTTTATACAGGAGAACCGTGAGGAACGTGAAACAAATGGAAGACGCTGTACCGCTCTAGCTTAATAGGAACCACTGGATGTGAGGGTAGCACCTCAGAGATCACAGACATACAGAGCTGAGAGGGAGTGGAAAAGACATGATCCACTTTTCAAGAATTTATAATTCGAATCCAATCTTAATTCTTAAAGGGAAGTACAAGTGGATCTTACTCCTTGTACACAGAAGAGGCTTATGAATTTCTAAACAAGGAGTCTTGAAAGATTCTGCTATGTGACACTATATAGATAAGTACTAGGTTTATAGTAAAGATAGGAGGTGCTCATCCTCACAAACAATGGGGTGAAACTTATGATTTTTGAGGAGGAGATCTCATCTTACATTGTGATACGTATGATAGTCCGCTGATGATCTGTGAGGGAGTAAAAGACGGAGGAAAAAATTATGAAAAAAATAATTTCTCATCAGTTAATGACATGATTGATATCATTTGTGTAATGAGAGATTTCTTGTCAAAGCGTCATTAACGTGACTTCTCTCGCCTGAAGCAGAAAGAAGCTAATAATAACTTTCCAGAGTCTTTTAACTTGGTCCAGTGCCTCAGTGTGAGGACACCTCAAAGCCTGGAAAGACTCATCTGCGGCTCAGGAAGTGCAGGAGACTGAAGACATTGAAACTGAACCTGTATCAGAAACGGATCCGAATGAATAAAGGCAAGAGTAATTTAAGATAATTTAAGATGAAATAGAATCAGAGGAAGAAATAAAGCTGGTTTATATTTTGGCAGACCCTTGCCTCTTCCTCCTCCTCCTTTTCCTTCTCCTCCATCTCCTTCTCCTTCTTCTTCTTCCACATACTGACCTGCAAACGATAATCTTCGGGTTCTAAAATGTCGTAAACTTTAGACAAGAGATATAACAAGAACAAAATATATTTGGAAATGAATACAAAATAATATAAAGTAAAAAAAAAAATAATACAGATTGAGAAAATTGACCAGACTGGACCTGAGAAGTTGGCTTTGGAAAGTTGGATTCGGAGGAATTTTCAAGATTTGTCTGCGGTTAAGGAAAGAGATACGAAGGGGGGGTTGAGGAGAGCCGACTAGATACCAGAACACCATGACCTGGTCAAGAGAAGGAGTCGTGGGGAGACAACTCTTGCAAGAGCGGATGGAGGAGAACCTAGCAAATCACATCCCTACGCTCCACGTAGGATCTAGTTGGACTGTTTACGTCCAAAGGTATTTCTTCCATCCCATTCTGACGGGACAAGCTCACACTGGCCACCATCTGATCACCGAAGACTCAACCCTCCCTCATCAAGATCCTCATGACAGACTGTCGTAGTCCCAGATCGTCTTTTGTCCTGCTTGTTGCAGCACTAAGAGACTGACCACCTACGAACTGATCCATCTTCTTGCTTGTGTATCTGGGCTTCTGGTAGATCTGATTCCTCAAGGAGCTAGAGGAGGAAGGATATATATATATATATATATATATATATATATATATATATATATATATATATATATATATATATATATATATATAATCATCCTTGCAGATGAAAAGGTAAATTCTTCTTTCTGGAGATCCGAAAGACAGGAATGTCATAAGAGGCGCCAGGAGATTTATGCATGCGGCCCACACTGGCTGAAAAATAGTTTCAGATGTTGCAAATTGCATATTAAATTTCAGGAGATTAAAGAAGAAAACCCTTAAGTTTTTAGAATATATTTATTTCATCTGCTTTCACCTTCCTTTCTTTGCCTGCTTCCCTCCTTTCCTCCTCCTTCTTGGAGGCCTGGCATTCAGACGAAAAATGAATCTGAGGATTACTGGATGATCCTGGCTTATGATATTTCTTTTCCATCATGAACGCACTCGTGGGGTGAATGATATCACTGGGAAGTGCTGCTTATACCGTTAGGGGAGGAGGAGGAGGAGGACTGGTGCAAAGAATTTAGATAATCCTGTGAATTTCCTCATTCTGGGTTTGAGGCTTTGAGTCATAAAACACATTTTGCCACACGTACCGCGAGGGATGAATGGGTAGGTTATTCCCTCCTGTTGGTTGAGGACACACTTCCCTTTACCTTGCCTCTAGGATGGTCCTGATTGTGTAAGTGAGAGGAATTAGTAAGACAGAGGCATTGAATTCCATTGACTCAAGGCAGTTTGGAAGAGTCAGGGATCACTATTTTTTTCTAGCCATATAGAAAATATGGATCTCATCTATGTAAGGTGAAATGTAGGTCTGGAAGTAGACCATCATTATTAAAGACTCCAGAAGCAGGATGGAGAGGACCCAGATGTTAAAGGTGTAAGGAACTGAGCCAATTTTTTGAACCAAATGTTCCTGTTTACATGGAATATATATATATATATATATATATATATATATATATATATATATATATATATATATATATATATATATATTGCAAGAGGTCACAGTGGTGGGCGTGATCTAGTATTTGCTGATAACCACAGGAAAAATAAAACACGATGAGTCCCCTGGTGCACTTTCGTGTAATGATTACGTCGTCAATTATCTGTTTATGAGTCTATGTTACACGAACTCAGTAAACGTAGATGTTGAAGATCTAGCGCTTTTCTTAAATGTTTAGACGATCATGTCAGCAATGCCATAAATAACTATATATATCTTTGCAACCTCAGCCATAAGGTCACCAGATATCACAGTAGTTACCCCTGGGTTTACAGATATTAAGATTTTCTTTCGATATCTCAGACATTAAATCAGTTTCGAGCCAACAAGATGCATTGTAGATAATGCCTTACATATCTAGTATGTTCTTATGATGCAAAAGTAGAGCGTCTGTACGAGTGTCTTCTCCATCACTCAGTCTTACAACATGTAGCAGACAACAGTGTTGGAAAGTACCTCTCTTGCATCAGCCAGTGCTCCTGAGGTGAAAGTAACACACAATTTATGCAGCGGTTGTTAACAAAGTCGTCAATACGGGGTATGAAGCCTTCACAGTGGAAGGACATAACAGTGAAATAGTCAGCAGGTACCATCTCAGGTACAGTTAAGTGCATGATGTCGTCCTTACGAGGGTGGGGGAGCTGTACGATCCTTGGGTTTACGATCGTCAGTATTTTCAAAGACATGATCCGGGTTGACGACCAGATCCGCAGCCATGATGATCATGTCAGGTTCGGAGGCATCTGTGCACTGCTGTACCTTCGTACACCAGACGATCGAAATTCTATAAGATCAGATCTTTTGTTTTCAGAATAGAATGTCTTTTGGGTAAAGCGACGCAGCTGGAGCCTTCACCCTCACAGTGATGACCCATTAAGTCTGAGGACCTTCCCCTTAATGACCATACACTGCCTGCTCCACCCTCGTCCCAGTGTAAAATCTCGAACTGGTCAACAGTTCGCTCCTGCATTGTCGTGGGAAGATATACAAAGGAGGTGTTTAGAGGAGGGATGGACGAGGAGGGAGCATAGCCATCAAGGACTGACCCCCGTGGACGGCCAGATGAGGGAGGGGGGTAGCCCCTGACCACACACTGGTCGATATGCGTCAGGCAGGTGGTGGTGGTGGGTGGTTGTGGCTGTGGGTCGGTGTGTTGTGGTATTGTAGTAAAATATGATGTAAAATGGGCACAACTTAGACACACACACACACACACACACACACACACACACGACGCTTTTATACTGATAGAAAGAGCGAACTGGGATGACATGGATGAACAGAAGAGCTTAGATGATGAAACACTAAATGATACTCACATTCGTGGATATGCCGTCACTTGCTACAGTGAAATCGAAAGTGAACATCAAAATATCTAAAATGGCTTCTCCAGCTCCATATTACCCTCCTTCCCCATGATGATAGATGGGCAATCTTTTCCTCATAAAAAGATTATTATCTGGGGAAAAGGAAATGTTAGGACAGGATGAAAGGACTGTGCCGAGGACCCTGGGAGATGAATCCTATATTCTGAAGGGAGGGTTGCCGGGGTCTGGCCTCACGTTAGGAGTTGCACTACGGCACAGAGCAAGGTAGTTGAGAGAGAGAGAGAGAGAGAGAGAGAGATAGAGAGAGAGAGAGAGAGAGAGAGAGAGAGAGAGAGAGGAGGTGTTGCATAAGAGAGGGGGATGGGCAGGACGAGAGTGGTGTAGGCTGGAGGGAGATGTGATTTGACAGCAAGGTTCTGAAAGTGTCCGTGTTGGTTTCAAGTCTCGTCGCCTTTGGTCGTAGCAGTTAACGTGGAAGGTTAGAAGCGGCGTTGCGTGGTCGGCCAGTGAGTGGATACGTTCAGGAAATCCACGATAGACAGGACGCCATCCATATCAGGCATGGTATCGATTCGGGATTGGAAAGATGACTCTGTGTGGATGTGCGCGCTCGAGCGTTTTTTTAAGGGACAATGTACACTGCATGGTACTGGGGCAAGGAGCATATCAACAGGTCGATACGAGGAGTACGAAAGTGCGAGGGTGGGATAGACAGCTGAGGTAGAGGGAGGAAGCAGTAAGAGGGAGAGAGAGAGAGAGAGAGAGAGAGAGAGAGAGAGAGAGAGAGAGAGAGAGAGAGACGGTAAAGTGTGGTTGGGCGGAAGGCCGAACAAAATTGCCAGCCATCATAGGACCTTACGACCCGAACTTTAAGTCATTGTACAATCCTCTCTCCCTGAAAGTCACCCCTCACCACCACCACCAGTAAAACAATTAATGTCGACTTGAATTCGATCCTGTATATAGGAATTCGATCCTGTATATAGGAATTCGATCCTGTATATAGGAATTCGATCCTGTATATAGATATGAATGTGGTTATCACCCAGCTGCTGCTCCAAGTAGCAATATCGATTTGCCTAGTGTCTCTGACGAGTCTAGAATCCTAGGACGCGGTTGGAACTTCGCCAGTGGACACTTAGTGTGATGGCAGACTGCACATTTTACGAACTTGTTACGAAGTTTCAATGGACTCTAAGCTTGGAAATGGGTGGCGAAATAGCCCTGGCTAAACCCGGCCTTCTGGCTGCTACAGTGGAATCGATGCGCTTGACATTCCTGTCCTGGTCACGCAGCAGGACACTGAGTAGGTCGTCGCTTCGATGTTACCAACAAACCTTCTCGGCCGCAGATGACACACTGGCTCGTGAAACGTATCGCACTCCTCGTTGAATCCTGATAAACATAACACTTTGCTTCAGGGCTAATATCATCAACTTTGGGTTACTGCTTAGGTGGTGTTCTCTCTCTCTCTCTCTCTCTCTCTCTCTCTCTCTCTCTCTCTCTCTCTGCTGATGCATTTCCTTACGTTTTCCTGAACGTTTTCATTAAGAATTATATTTTTTTCCCAAGGCTTAGCAGCATCAGGCGAATCAGTCGTGTGTATATGATAGTGACGATATTCCACACCTTGTCTTTCCTAGCTTAGCGTAGTAGTGTGGGGGAAGCTTGTCCTGTGATACAAACTTTCCCAATATGTTGCACAAACATTCCCATATTATTTCATGTGTTTTTTTCAAGAAATATGAATAATGATTCGCCACTGTTTTCCAAGTTTCTTAAAAGCTGACCCGTGATGAAGAAAGTATGTAGGGCCAGTGTGAGCTGTTCTGGTGATCGAGCAGCGCCTAACCTCCCCTCTTGTTCGGGTACTGGGGAGCAAGGCCGTAGTACATGGAGCAAATATAACATCCACGATAGTTTCATTATGCAGATTCACTTTCTTTATTACGAAAACCTCCAATATAGTGGTGGAGTTCGGTCAAATTGGTACCACACTGCTGGGGTGGAGTGGGGTGGGTCTGGTGCCACCGAGGGGAGAGCAGACTTTTGGGAGTGGGGTGGGAGGGGTTGGGGAGGTACACGGGAAGCACATGGAGGAGGGCAAATAACAGACGACCTGGTGGTCTATGACGATGTTATCTGCTGCTGGGGGAGAGCAATGAGGTCTTACATCCCCAGTCAGATGAAGACAAGAAAGCATTTTAGGGCATCTCTAACTATCCTTCCGATGTCTTTTTCTTCTTGTTCTTCTAAAGATGTAAAACCAAACATCTTATAATTATGTTTTGTACTTGACTATCAAAATACATTATTTTGCATGCGTCTGCAGTGGAGTCCATATCCTATAACTCTAAATCATGGTGGTAAATCATCTGAATCTCTGTAAGACATTAGATAGTCTTTCATTTGGGATTTAATCACTTGCGATGCTGTCCCAATCGGATGCTTAATGCCATCTTTTTTTTTTCTTGCTGGAAGTCAATTTAGAATTTGTGAACATACTCGACTATCAAACAAAACATAGCATGATATTTAAGCAGCAAACATTTTGAAAAAGGGATAGTTATTAGAGCAATGGATGGCTGGAGGGCTCTGAGCAATGAGAGGGTGTCAATACGGGCATTATAGAGAGATGATTATACGGTCATACAGTGACTTGAAGTGGTGTGAGTGGCCCCCCACGACTGTAAGAACTCCATCCTCTCGTACCGTATGAATAGGTTTATAACACACGGTTAAGTTCGCCCACTAGGGAGTTCGCGAAGCCAAAACGACGCTGACACTGTGAAGCAACTTTCCACTACAGAAGTCCAAGTTGGTGATTATGGGGGAGACTGTGATCTAAGGGAACTTGAGATCTGAAGTCAGGTGGGATTGCTAGTGACCTTGTCGCGACCTGACACTCCACCTTTAGTTGACCTAGCACTGCTGATGACCTGTAATGACCTGATGCTGCCGTTGACCTATACTAATTTGATAGTACTGGTGATCTGTGGTCATTCTGCAGTGTTGGTGAAGTGTGGTTAGATGACATGGTGGATGAATGGTGAGGACATGGGTTGACGTGGCGCTCCTGGTAACTTGCTAATGGTGGCATGATCTTAAATGACAGTAGCTTTATCAAGGAATAGTTGGTAGAAGGACATACCCAGTGGAGTGGGTCGTAAGCTATTGATTAAGAGCCTGATTACTGAAACACTAAGTTTGAACCCGTCATCCGAGCGTCTCGATTAAATGAAACAGTATAGTCCGGACTCCCATTAACCAGGGTCGTTTATTTCGCGGCAATAGTCTAACAGCACGGGACTCTCGCGAGCTCAAGGCGTCGTTGAGCATTTGGTCACGTACTGGTTCTGGAGGCGAGGTTTAGCCTCTCATTATTTTCGTGTGGACTCATGAGGAGGTGTGGCGTTGCATGTGTCTGTGCTGTGTATATATCCCTCATTATTCTCATTCCTTTAGTCCCTACTCTACCACTTTCCTGTGACCTTTTCTTTCTTCCCTTCTCTTACTAGCTCAGGCAATCTTCCACTTGATGTGGCTCTTCCTTCGTTTCCTTTCTTCCCTTCCCCTCACCAATTCAGGCAACCTCCAGCTCAGCCACAGACTCCTCATGTACATTGGAAATCGGTATATAGACCTGTGTCACCTCAGGTCCCAGCGTGAGCACGTCGCTAAAGCCACCGCATTGGCACTGTGGGTGTCAATAGTGCTTGATGGTAGTGACTCTGTCAAAGTCACCGTTAAAGTTGAAGTTAGATTTTGAAACAAAATATGTTTGCCCATGTTTATGGCATAAAATCAGCTCGTTTAAGTGATTGAGGACACTCGGTGGGTGGGGGGGAAAAGAAAAAAAGTGTAGCTTCCAGGGAATTTTTATAACGAAATGTTCTCGTGGGAGCCTGGAAGGGACGTCCTTTATTTTCTTCTCCCCCTCCTGAACGCCGCTGGAGCTTTTATGAGTGACGTAGCCCTCTTCCAGGCATTTACTGGACGGTCCAGGAAAATAGCATGTTGGCCAGACATGGGTCTTATGGGAGCACCGGATCTTCTTGCCTCGGGCGCCCGCAGAGGCTTCGTAAAGAACCATCGTCTCACAAAGGACACTGGCGGGTCTCGCGGTCGAAGCATCGTAACGTGTTCAGCAACAAGTCTCGCGCCAGGGGCGGTGTTCCATGAGCTGGTCGTCTTCTGGAGGGTTTATGCGGGAAATTTCTTCTTCTTCTGTCTCATAGTCTACAGTTCATACAGCGTCCAGCGCAGGACGCAGGGAGGGATAGAGCAGGAGGGACAGAGTGGGAGAGACAAAGTGGAAGAGATAAGAGGTCTGCCGTGTGTGCATGTATGTGTGGTATGTGCGTGTCTCTGCTTTCGTGAGATGTATGTTGACATGTGGGCGATTTCGTTATCTTTCATTTTTTTACATATTTCTTTACTTCTTCACACACATATGTGTGACTCATTTCAACGCTTATATGACCCTTTTTAAAATATGTTTAGTACCCCATGTCATGTATATGTTAATTCTTATCTGTGCTTCATTGGAAACTGCATTTGACGTGGAATTTCTACTCATTTCATTGACTAATTCACTCATGAATTACATGTACACCTTAACATAGATCAGATTTAATTACAGTAATATGATCACATCTATTTTATCCATATAAGAAGTTGGCGCGATCACTTGATTGCTCATTAACATAATGTTTTAATTACAGGTAAGTGATCCAGTGGAGGGAGGCTGTGATGCCGGAAAGTCAGGTAGGCCACATCACCTCAGACAATAGGCTGGGGACCTGGGAACCTGCCTTCCCTTGTACACCCATCCCCTACATACTCCCTGCCCCCACCATCCTGCATCCCTCCCCACTCTAACCTATACACATGTCCCTCCGCCTTAGGTACAAGGAGCCCAGCAAAACGCAGCATATATATATATATATATATATATATATATATATGATGGCGAATTCAACTTGCCTGCAGTTGCCTCGCGAATTGTATCATCGTTGCTCGACGAAAAGAAATGTAATCTGGCCCTAAAGTTCTCTCACTCCGAAGGATTCAATCCTTTTCCTGCCACTGATTGTGCCGCAGCCTTGAAGCTGCTAGAGCCCCGTTAAAGGGGTCATGCAGTTATATATATATATATATATATATATATATATATATATATATATATATATATATATATACATAGATAGACAGATGTGTGTGTGTGTGTGTGTGTGAATACTACTTATGTATTACTGGGATACAGTTTCACCCTCGTGTGGCTCCGTCTTTTAACTTTGAGTACATGTATTATATATCTGCTCTTGTGTATATCCACATAAGCACACATACAGCCTGAGCTAGTTACCCATGTATCGACCAGCTTTGAGGAGAGGACTAACACCTGGGTTGGGTTTGGGATGGTCGCCGCTCCCAGAATTAGAACCCATATGGGCCCGACCCGTGATGTGCCCTTGTTGACTTAAGGTCACCAAGGAGTCTCGTGTGTATGTCTGAGCACACGAGGACAAGAGAAGAGAAAAGACGAATCAGATTAATATCAGAGATGGTTTTTTTGTGTTTCAAGTTTATCTCAGTAGTTTGTTTACAGACAGGACTTTACCACTGTCTGTAAACTGTGTGTAAAAGTCTGTAAGTGTGTCGTGAGAGGCTCCATCGTGAGGATGGTAGGTGAGGACAGGTCGAGCACGTCTCGTCTGGGAACTCTAGCATTGTAAGAGGCACATCTGTTGTCTCAAGACACGATCGAGAGTGGAAAAGCTTTTCTGATAATCGAGTGGAAAGACTAAGTGCAAAGTATTGATAACTAGTGAAGTACATAAGTAAATTGATAAGTAGACATTGCTAAATTGATAAGTAATAAGTGATACATAACTAATCAGTGTGTGATACGTTTACGGAAGCTTTAATGTCTAAATTTGTATCAGTCTTCAAGTCAATTCATTGTTCTTGTGTGCGTATTTAAACTTCCTAGCATTTCTGGATTTACAATATATATATATATATATATATATATATATATATATATATATATATATATATATATATATATATATATATATATCCCTGGGGATAGGGGAGAAAGAATACTTCCCACGTATTCCCTGCGTGTCGTAGAAGGCGACTAAAAGGGGAGGGAGCGGGGGGCTGGAAATCCTCCCCTCTCGTTTTTTTCTTTATTTTCCAAAAGAAGGAACAGAGAAGGGGGCCAGATGAGGATATTCCCTCAAAGGCCCAGTCCTCTGTTCTTAACGCTACCTCGCTAACGCGGGAAATGGCGAATAGTTTGAAAAAAAAAGAAATATATATATATATATATATATATATATATATATATATATATATATATATATATATATATATATATATATATATATGTAATGAAAATTAGGCTACACGAGAACGAAATTACTATTGAGTACATATTTCATGAAGGTCGACCTCGGGTGCTCCCAAGGGGACGTGTGATAAATTGTCGGGACGGCGTCATCAGCGAAGTGCAACGATCAAGGGAAGTAGCGCGCGCACGATCAACAGCGGAAACAAGGCAGATCGAATATCACGGACGCGGGAAGATAAGGATAAACGACCATTTTCGTAAGAAAGAAGAAAGAACATTGAAGATGTGACGCTAGTGAGATGCGGAGCGACTGTAACACGAAGATGAGGGGACCAGGGTGTGAAGAACAAGGTGAACATGCTAAAGTAAATAGAAAAGGACTCTGATGAACATGATTGTGCTGGGGGAGGGAGGGGAGTAGAACATGAAATTGAAGTCGCAAAAGCCTCGAGAGATGACGTAAGATGCAGACACATCACCACGAGGAAGTGAGGTGGAAAGGGGTGGTGGTGGTGAGGAGGAGGGGGGGTGAAAGGGGGAAGGGGTGCTGCCAGGTGGGGGGGAAGATAATGTCAAGAATTCAATAATAGACGCAGCGGACCTCGAACCTTCGTGCTAATGTATTTATTATCTTTTCTTATACCATTTCTTCTTCGCATCATTATTTCCCCCACGAAGCCGATAACTCTGTCTTTCTTACTCCAGATCCTCATTCTTGCGTCTAACACATCTAATGTAATTATAACATCCTCATTCTCACGTGTAACACGTATAATGTAATTATAACATCCTCAAGACCTGACTCTCGCATCTTATGTCATCATTTTCAGGCGTGTGTGATGATATTTGGGTCTTTAAATTTCTCCCGCTTTTCTCCTGCACATCTTCAGTCCATCTTAGATCAGTATCAGAACAGATAGTTGCTGACGAGACGACAAACATCTGCCGAAATTTGGTATAAGGTCTAAGCGAAGCAGAGGTTCGCGGCTGAGGCATCATACATACCCCGGGGCGCCCCACACAGTAGCAGAGGCAGTGTTATGGTTAATAGAAAGGCGTCCGCCCTTAGCGTCCGGGTCACGCAGCAAAACAAGGATTATCAACAGTCACTTTTGCACAGTTCTGAAGCGCCGCTGTTGGTCGATAACTGCATAAAAGTCAGATTCCATTAGTAGCGCGCAAGAATGGTTGAGGACCTGGGCGAGGTGGCAGGGGAGGGAGGGAGAGAGAAAGGCAGCCCTCGGGTCATGACATCTATTTTTCATCTTTATTTCGTTTCATTTTTCATTGTTTCGTTTATTCGCGAAAATTTATTTCCGCTCATTACTGACCACAGACAGTGTGTGCACATGGTTATGTTCTTCCCTCTACTGACGTGGTACTAATATTTTGCTACGTGTGTTTGTTCTCTTTCTTACAACCTTGTTTCCTTTGTGACTTAGACTCTTCTCGTCTTTTACGTAACTCATCTGCCAGTAAATGATGTATCGGTGAATCCTGTTGCTCTTACATTCATCAGATCCGGGTAAAAAACCTCTTCTTTGACCTACATCTGCTCTGTCGACCCAGTTATCCAGGAACCTCTTCGGATCCTCTTTTTTCCTCAAACCTCAAGGGAGCCAGAGTTCCTCTCCATCCATCGATATCCTCCCAAGTGAGCTAGGGCCTTCATCGATCGCCCACGTTTCCTTCCACTAAATCAGGGTCTTTTTTATGGTCCTTACGTGTCCTTCCAGTGGCCAAAGGACCTTTGTCGGTCGCTTGTTGTCCTGGTAGTGATCCAGGTCCTTGTCCATTTTTTTTTTTTTTGATCCTTTCAGTGATCCAAGTCCTTCCTCAAGCCACGTCCTTCCAGTGATCCAGGTTCCCACTTGGCTGGGATCCTGATGATCCATGTCCTTCCACTGTCGACACCCTACGAGCGACCCGGATTGTGTCATGCTGCGAACGCAACAAAAAGTTCAAATGTTTTCTAACATTTAGGAGCGTAGATGAAGCAGGCCTGTGGACGTGGGTGGATCTCCTTGTGGATGCCACCGCCCGGCCTCAAGGGATGTATCTGCTGTGGTAAACATCGTCCTGGCTTCAAGATCGCCACCCATGTACGACGATCACTCACTCAGGGGTTTTGTGTCGTGACGGAGACAGCTGCAGGCTGTGTGTGTGTGTGTGTGTGTGTGTGTGTGTGTGTGTGTGTGTGTGTGTGTGTGTGTGTGTCCAAATCTTATTGCATATTTATGTGTATGTGCATCTAATACATGCTTATGAATCAATGCATATTAATTGTTAAGTAAGTGAATGAATATATTAGGGTACATATAACTATATATATATATATATATATATATATATATATATATATATATATATATATATATATATATATATATATATATATATATATGAGAAAATGTTTTGAAAAGTACAGGGAGAAGGGAGACTGCATTACGAACGCATATCACCAGTGGCAGGGGCAAGACGAGACGTCAGGGGGACGACCATGGGTTAAAAGGGTCTTGTGAGGAGCAGGCATGAGGCAGGGCGGAGGACGATATTTTGCCACCTTTATTATCAGATATGAGGCACTCACGTCCCCCACCTCCACCTCCCTTTTGCACCCTTCCTTCCTTCCTTCCTTCCTTCCTCACTTCAGTGGTTTTAGGGACTATCTTCGCGGTTGTGACTTTGTTAACCTTAAGTGTCCAAGTTCTGGCAGCTCTCCACTTCTGGAGGACCTCGGCAACACCAGCAGGCTGGAAATTACACGTTTTCCTCACACCGTAGATTACTCGAGATTTTTGAAGCCACAGCAGAACCCTTACTTTCCTTATTGATCTTTCATGTCTGCACGAGACCCCTCACCCCCCACACTCTCCACCCCCAAAAAAGTTGCCCATGACAGACTTCCTCGGAGTGTCTAACTGTCACAGCTGCTTATTCCATAAGTTCAAAAACTTGGTAATTTCCCAAACAGTCTGGGAAAGGACAAGTGGTATCCAAATGCAATACTGTAGTGTCCACGTCACGACGGGCACTTGGAAATGGGTTAGGTCAGAATGCTAATTGTTGTGACGCGATGCTTCGCCAATCAAGCTGATACAAGAGAGCCTCGCAGGACGAGATGTAAAGGAATACAGAGATATGCAGAGAGCAAACAGCGCGCTGGGTCTTAACGAGGCCGTTTGTGACGGGAGAGGAAATCAGATACTCAGAGATTAATGTGGAAAAGTGATGATTAAAAGACTACAAGATTAAGAGGAGAAATGACTCTACGTTTATGACTAATGAGGCATACTTCCGCGCTAGTCGTGGACCTGACGCTGAAGAATTTTCACCTCATATTTTTAAATTTACTTTTGGTATTGCTTCCAACTGCACTTGTTAGTGTCTTTCACGGTGTGTTCACAGTCCCGCTGAAGAATGAGAACTTTGCCTTATTCAGATGTAAAACGCTTGTCTTCGAATTTGTATCCATTACTGTCAGTGGAATCAGACTGATCTAGTCTTAAGACCATTGGGTTTTCAATTTGCTGATTTTGAATACCTGAGTAGGTAGGTCGAGGTGTTTAGAGCACACACACACACACACACACACACACACACACACACACACACACACACACACACACACACACACACACACACACACACACACACACAGGCCATGCCCGTCCTTCTGGAAGGCTAGTTCAGGGTGAACCTAAGGGTAGAGTCACCACCCAGGCAGAGGAAAGTAACGACGAGACATTGGATACAAAGAGATGTTCATCCTTTAAACAGAGAAATGAAGAGGAATTGGGGGGGAAAAAAATCAGTCAGAAAGCCTTTCGAACTTCCCATCAATAATTTTGTCGAAGTTAATGGAATAGACGACTTCCCCTGACTTGCTCAAGTTTACGACGTTCTGCTTCACCGCCGCGTGATCCCTGCCCGGGGAATTAAGAGCAGACTTGACCCAACTTCTGTACCGTAACTTTATTTGGGCATCATACAACGGTGCAATGTGCTTGGATATTACGTAGAGCTAACGATATGACTGAAGTGATGCAAAGAAAGCCTCTCCAGCACTTAGACATGAACGATTTCATGTCGTAACTTTGTGTCGTAACTCCATGTCGTAACTTCGTGTCGTAATTTCGTGTCGTACCCACATGCTATAGCGATACTTGAGCATGACGACAGGGAATAGCGCGATGTTTGTTTATCGCTCATCTGTTGTTAGTATAATGTCTTAACACCGCTTCTTCCTTCTTGGCTCCTCATGAATCATTAAGAATTTTTAACTGAGTCTTTCGTCATGATTCATAAATAATCCTGAAGTGAAAGAAACAGTTATACAGTGGTCCTCAGAGTATAGCTATAATCAAACGGAGATGACGCGAGTGTTACTGGAGGAATGAAGGATGAACGCCACCGTCTTTCTCAAAGCTCTGAGTGTTGTAGTGTTACAGATCCTTTCTAAACCTCTTTTTAAGCATCTTTTAACCCAGGACCACAACGGTGATTGTATTTCTGATTGTACCAAAGGACGACGAATTATGACACATTAGGCAGATGAAGGCGATATTAAACAACAAGGGAAGCAAGTTGCTGAGAGTGAAAATCATTGAGGAACAGAGGTTTGCGAGCGATTATGATGAACCTCAACCACTTTGTCTTTACCCTGCCCCTCGTCAGGAAGGAACACGGCCGGGCGAGGGTTACTGTCGTAATCACATCATTTGGAAAACTACCCTGGCACACACAGACGGACACGATGACCATAGCCGAGCTAATGACGGTCTCCTTCAAGACCTGGTTGTCCAAGGTCCATCACCACCTTCACCAGTATCACACACACACACACACACACACACACACACACACACACACACACGAAGCATAATTGCTAATTGTCTTTCCTCTTTAAGCTGAGGTTTGTCTTAAGTGAGTATATAAAGTCATCCCCATCATAGAAGGCGGGTGAGGAAGCTCCCGGTGTTGAGGAATACCTTCATGACACACAATAAAGCCGAGTTAACAGACGAGGAAAGAATACATCATCTCTTTTTTTTTTTGGGGGGGAACCTTTGTTTGTTCTGACCTCGCTCGGTTGAGCGCTAAAAGATCCAACAAATTCTGGGTATATGAGGGGGGGAGGGGAGGGGGTTGAGGCTGGGTTTATCTTCGCCCGCGACACAATGAGGATCTAATATTTCAAGATGGTCGTAGGAGATATCGCATCATTACTCCCTCCCTACTCTTGCTCCGGTTATTAATTGCCCGCAGAATTACCTCTTATACGTGTGTGTGTGTGTGTGTGTGTGTGTGTAGGTGAAGTTATATAGAAGAATGAAATTCCAGTAGCGTTTAGAAGATGAACCTACACCACTCGGGTCTTAATATACAGAGGAGCGACTGGAGGGCTGTCTTTGACGTTAACGATACCAGGTTCCTCCTCCACCTTCCCCCCGAAAAAGAAAGTAGGTCCTTTTCACCAGGACCTGCTCCTCCCCTGATGGTTCTGTTTTCACGATGGTGTTTATCCTGAGATGTTGTTTTGACCTTTTGGACACGACGGTAGGACCCTTGAGCACGACAACCAGACCCTTGAGCACGACAACAACACCCTTGAGCACGACGGCACGTCCCTTAAGTACGACGACACGACCCTTGAATACGACGATACGACCTTTGAGTACGACAGTGCGACCTTTGAGTACGACGACACGACCTTTGAGTACGACAGTGCGACCCTTGAGTACGACGGTACGACCCTTGAGTACAACGACACGACCTTTGAATACGACGACACGACCTTTGAGTACGACAGTGCGACCTTTGAGTACGACGACACGACCTTTGAGTACGACAGTGCGACCTTTGAGTACGACGGTACGACCCTTGAGTACGAGGGATCGAACCCTAGGTATGACGGTAAGACTTTGTGGACCTGACCACTATACCACGCCACCCGAACCCACAAGCCAGAGATGCTCGAAGGTCTCATCTTTGCGGTAGAGGATGACATTGTCGCGTCGTGTTCAAAGGACTGATAGTATCGCTTGCATCCAGCGGTAGAGAGAGAGAGAGAGAGAGTATATGGGGCTGTTGCAACAGTGACTTCACGTGATTTTCGCCTCTGTCTATAATGAGGTCACAACGATTACCTTAACTGACGAGAACGTAAAGTAATTAGGTTCTCTGCTTGGTTTGTTTAGAGTAAAAAATATCTAATGTAATTAGGTTCATTGCTCATTGCAATGGAAAAACATCGTATCTAATTAGGTTCTATGCTCATTTTCTTGGAACAGATTGTGTGTGATTAAACTCCGTGCTCGGTTGTGGGGAATATTTCAAGGCTGATTAGCTTCAGTGCCCATCTCATTAGGGATCCCATAAAAAAAAAATCAAGATAATAGGAATTAGATTTACCAATTTGCTTAACGTCAAATATGAAAAATGGTGGTTAATTACCCGATAAGAAAACGGAGAATGGGAGGGATGCGGATGAGTGGAACCTGCGCGTTCGATCGTCTTTTCCTTAAGTGATCCCTCATCATTGTGAAGATTTGTGAAGCATATAGACGATGCGATCACACTCACCTCTTCTCCAGCAAGCCAATGTTACTTTTTGAAGTGCATGACTTTCTCTCTCTCTCTCTCTCTCTCTCTCTCTCTCTCTCTCTCTCTCTCTCTCTCTCTCTCTCTCTCTCTCTCTCTCTCTCTCTCTCTCTCACAAGAAATAATGCAAGACCTTTTTTTTTTTTGGCATTTCATATAACCATATTTTCCATGTTCGTTGTCAGATCTTCAGCAGGACTAATATTTTGGAACGACTTGTCAGAGTTGATGATGGGAGAACCATAGGTACCTCTAAGAATAGACGTTAGAGAGAGAGAGAGAGAGAGAGAGAGAGAGAGAGCAACGAAACTTCGACCTTGTTTCTTTTTTTTCTTTTTTTTTTTTTCTTTTTTGGACGGAGGTGATTATGTACATGTTTCTGGCTAAAGGGCGGGAGAGTGGAAAAGTTTATGCATGAAAAAACAAGTTTGTATCTTAGTTTCCCCTTTTTTAAGAGAGAGAGAGAGAGAGAGAGAGAGAGAGAGAGAGAGAGAGAGAGAGAGAGAGAGAGAGAGGCACATACTCATCACACGTGTTCGGTTTTCCCCCCTATTTTTTCCCCATACGATGTCAGTATTCGTATGAGTAATGCAAGTATCAACAGACCACTTGGTCCTCCCGAGGTTGCTCGTGATGTGAGGAGAATTCAGAAAAAGTTCAGTACGGATGGGGAAAAAAAAGAGAGAGAGAGAGACAAAGCGAAGACCATGATGGAGGGGAATACCTGTGTGATATTTATGACTCCGGAGGCACGAATAGTGTCAGTCGTGGGCGGAGATGCATTGTGTGGTGTAGGGTAAGGGTCAGTCATCTGCCATGATCTGGCCTATCATGTAACCACGGCAACTATGGCCTACTGACTACGATCTCCACGCCCCACCAGCGAGGGCCGGCGAACTCCAGCCTCTGTGGAGGCGTTCCTTCCTCCTTGTACTTCAGAGACACTGTAAGACATCGAGGACGTGGTGACTCAGTCACCGTGGAAGACACAGCACCTCCGTAAAGACGGCGGGAAAAGTCCTTAGCTCCGACTGCTATGTACGACTACATCAGACCTCCGTGGATCAGAGAGGGTTTAGCCAAGTGTCAACACCCGTGTTGGATGCACGTGTCCCAGGTGTATGTCTGTAGAGGGAGGCCCTGCTGTTGTGAATGATGCGTCAGGCCTCACTCAGCCTGGCACGGGATATCTTGTTTTTTACGTGGCTCAGTCCATCCCTGGTCTTTTCTACTTCACGTTACATGCGGGTTGAGTGGAGTTGCCCTGTGCTCCGCCCATGACCTGCCCTGCTGGGGAGGTCGTACTGTCCCTGGGGAGAACAGCCACTAATGACTCGAAAGGTCACCAATCACATCACCAGCAACTGATCTGTTCACAAACTATTTAGTGTCTGACGATCATTCATCTGAATAACATTAAGTTGTAAACAATCTGATTCTCAGTTGGTACTAAATTTACCATCTGCTTCAGGCATCTGGTACTGAAGTAGTTTGAGCTATATCTGCCGTCATCCTATACCAGGTATGCAATGAAGCATTTAGCCTCGTCATTGATCGGTTTCAAGAGCATTATTCTTTTTTTTTTTTTTTGCCATATCTTCAAGAAAGTGGGAAGACGTAAGGAAAACGGGGAAAAGGAGAAGGGAAACCTCTCTTCTCCCATCACTTCTGTATACCACAGGAGGAAACAATAACCATCGCCATATACTTCCGCCACCCTTCTTACCGTTCCCCTCTTTTGTCTTACTATTCCCCTCTTTGTCTTCGAGGAGATACCGCTGCCACCACCACCAGTTCGCCGTAGGATCTTCAAGACGTATTACTAGCAGCCAGGTTATACCCCTACTGTGATACACCGGAACAATAGGGCACCCTACATCTTCAGCTTACACGTCCCTCCACCCTCATGCCTCTCACAACCTGTGGGGGTTCCTCTCGGAATAGTGTGCCTCTATCTTTCCTGGTGAAGATGACACCGCACGGTGAACTACGCGTCCTGACGACGGAGAGCTGGGTCTGTTTAGAGAGAGGAGGAGGAGGAGGACCAGCTTGCTGCCTTGCTTAAGGCAGCGTAACGTAAAGTCCCAACAGATGACTGGTCGTCTGTAGGAGTGTGAGCAATGATCACTGCTTATATGCATACTGTGAACCTCTTGTGTGAGCAGTGTGCACCGCTTGTGTGTTAGCAGTGTGCACCGCTTGTGTGTTAGCAGTGTGCACCGCTTATGAGAGCAGTGTGTACCCCTTGTGTGAGCAGTGTGCACCGCTTGTGTGAGCAGTGTGCACCGCTTGTGTGAGCAGTGTGCACCACTAACATCACCTGCTTCGCTTTTCGCTAGATCCTGTTATATTTTCTCTGATGTTCATTGCAAAAGTGTAGAGAAAGGTTCTACTAAAATTCGGAAAAGGATTTTAGTCTATCCAGCAAACAATACAAATATATATATAAATATATATATATATATATATATATATATATATATATATATATATATATATATATATATATATATATATATATATATATACATATGCTGTTCCGATAACATACATATATTATGCTTAAGATTTCCTCCGGTCAGAAGATTGTATGTCTTAAGGGAAAAGGGAGATGCCAAGGTGCGGGGGGTAAAAGGGCTGCCAAGAACGAGTTGGCCACGTGAGGTAGGGAAGGGTGTGTTGGCCACGTGAGGTAGGGAAGGGTGTGTTGGCCACGTGAGGTAGGGAAGGGTGTGTTGGCCAAATGGTGTAGCCGGGGCTTTGTGGCCAAGGGAAGGAGCCAGGGGTTATAGGACAGAGAAGTAGCCAGGGCCTACAGCTTCTAAGGGAAGTAGCCAGGGCCTATATCGTCCAGGAGAAGTAGCCAGGGGTTAGAGTACAGGGAAGTAGCCAGGGCCTATATCGTCCAGGGGAAGAAGCCGCGACACAGCGGCCGAGGGAAGTAATCACACAAATACCGGTCCAGCGGTGTCCTTTGTTTCCGTCGCCTGGTGCCGCGTACGGCCTGGCTGGGAACTTTCCTCTGAGAAATTCTGTGTGAATTTACGACGAAAGTGTTGAGAGTTTCAGGTTAATAAGAACATATTCAAGGGTTTATACATGTAAATTGTCCATTGTCTCTAGTTAAGGCAGGCTAAGAAGAGGGACGAGAGGAGAGCCGTCGTTTAAAACGAACTGGTTCTCAGAAGGGGACTTGGTCTCAAGACACGGAGGAGTGTGGAGTGTCGCTGACCAATGGCGGCGCTCGGCATCTATGGATGGTCGTCTCCTCGACCTCGTGAAAACAACGGTATGACATAACGCGAAGGTATGACAGTCTGGTCTTTGATCTGGTCATTGGAGGGTAGCATTGTCGTGCTCAGTGGACGTGCTGTCGCGCTCAACGGGCTGGCTTCAGGAGGAAGAAGCTGCCGTCGAGAGGTTAGGGAAAGGTAGACTCTGAGAGAGAGAGAGAGAGAGAGAGAGAGAGAGAGAGAGAGAGAGAGAGAGAGAGAGAGAGAGAGAGAGGCAGTTGGTGCTACCGCAATAGGACACACAAGAGACGAGGCTGGTCAGTAGGGACGTGTCAAGACGAGGTCGTCAGCCCTCCTGACGGATAAAAAAAGGAGGGCTTTAGTTGCTATGGCACCCATGGAGATCAATGCGGAGGTCCGTTATAGTAGTCAATCATCCCCGAGCGAAACCTTAAAACTATGTGCGATGTAGCGACGACGACTCCCGGTGGCAGTCAGTCGGTCGGTGATAGTTATGGCGGCGTAGCGGGGCTGAGCCGCTCGCCAGACTCGGCCCGCCCCGCCTGGCACTGCTCCAAGCGGACGGATGTTCAGCCCGCGCCTCACAAAGGCAAAACTAACGACTATTGTTTCACCAGCGGTCAAGGACAGCCAACCGGTCACCGTTTCTTATGTGAGTGTGTTTTTTCCCCCTCCTCCTCCTCCCTCTTTCCCCTCGAAGCCCAGCGTCCAAACCCCACCCAGTGATTGAGAGAACCGAGCGGGATAAAAGAGAGGGAGGTGGTTCGATAAGCAGAACTGAGCTTTGTGTGGTAGGCACAGAGCCAGTCTCCCACTACACCACCACAGACAGGGGCCAGGATGTGGTGCACAGAGCCAGTCCCACCACACCACCACACAATATAGGGGTGAGGGCGATGAGGAGACGAGCAGGGTGAGGAGGAAAAGAACAGGAAGAGAGGACACCATTTAGTGAGGGTAAGGAAGTTAATTAGCGGCAAGATTGCAGGGGGACGTAAATATGGAGCGGGGGATACACTGTAATATAGAGCAGGGGCTACAGTGTAATATAGAGCGGGGGTTACAGCGTAATATAGAGCGGGGGCTACACTGTAATATAGAGAGGGGGCCACATTGTGATACAGAGCGGGGGCTACAGGGTAATATAGAGCAGGGGAGCTGCAGTCTCATGGAGGAAGAGGGGGCTTTAATGTATTCTAGAGCGGGGGCTACAAACAGTGTAGTGTAGAGTAGAGTTTCATACCCTTTCCTGCAAAGCATGGGCTACAAACAGCACACTATAGAGCAGGCGCCACAAACATTGCTCTATAGAGCAGGTGCTGCAGACAGCGCGATGCTAAGCAGAGACTACAAACAGTAGAGCAGAGAGCAAAGGCTGCTAACAGGTCCGCGAACAGTGGAGAGGACACAGTGTATACGATGCTTGGTGGGGAAATAGAAAAGCGGGGAGCGACCTAGGCACGCCATAGAAGCAACGCCACCTGGTCGAGGAAGGAGGGAATAATGTGCTCATTTGGGGAGAGAGAGAGAGAGAGAGAGAGAGAGAGAGAGAGAGAGAGAGAGAGAGAGAGAGAGAGAGAGAGAAACCTAAGTATAGAACATACGAGATTATGCACGCGAGAACAGGAGGGGATCCACGTTCATCAAAAGCCTTGGTTAATGAGATGCAAATAAGTAGGATGACGTGAGGAGCAAAACCACGAATAGTTTGAAGAGATAAGAAAAAAAAAAAAGAGGAGGGATACGAGGGCAAGACCAATACAAAGAGAGAGAGAGAGAGAGAGAGAGAGAGAGAGAGAGAGAGAGAGAGAGAGGAGGCAAAACAGATTGGGGGGTGAGAAATTAAACCACTATGGTCCGTGTGCCGGGAGGGAGTGAGCGAGGCGATAAATCGTCGTATATCAGGCCGCTGAGGGAAGACCACGCCATATCCCCGCTAAAGGATGTTCCCTTACCAAGGAGCGAACACCCGCCTGAGGGAGGGTTACAGGGAGCCTAGCGACAGTGGGGCAAGATGAAAACTAAATAGCGATAGGGAAAAAAAAAATTTCTTCAGTACGACAGAGGATATATATATATATATATATATATATATATATATATATATATATATATATATATATATATATATATATATATATATATATATATATATATATGGTTTGGATATCAAAATAGACAAAATGGAGTCCTTATACATTTTTTCAAGGAGGTGCTATTTTGCTTCTAACGAGTCTGTTTTTATACAACACTTCAATCCTTTTTCATCTTTCGAAAACAAAGGTGTTGTTCCGAAAGATCACTTACGTCATCAGAGGAATTACAAAGCTCGACCGAGATTTCAAAGAAGTTATGGATTCATAAGTTCAACAGAATGTTGACGCTTGAATAAAAACACAGAGATAGAGATTCAGATCCTCTGGTGTGTAAACAAAGACATTCGCATCTTCTGGCGTATCTCTGAATACGCTTCATCCCGATCCCGATCTTTAAGACAGGGAAAAAACGAGTAGCTCAAGTGACACTCCATGGTGACGGTAGCGGACTTGAGAGGCGTGGGGAAACATTCTTCAGGTCTCGTGACTCAGTTTGCAGACACGGTCGCAACACTCCAAATGTCCGATGTGGACTGAAAAAGCAAACTATGAGGAAAAAAAATGGGAAACAATATGAGGATAAATTGCTCAGATTTGCGTTCATCTTTTTGGGGTTTTATCTAATTTTTTTTTTCATATCTTATGAGAACGATTATTTTTCTGTAATTTTCGCCTTTGCTCATCTTTTCCCGAGGATGATTTTGTGTCCGTCTTTCTGTCTGTGTGCCTGTCTGTCTGCGTATGTGTGCTGAGAGACTGATCAAAATTAGTTTCGGTCGTCAGTGTGAGGGTGATGGGGTGCCACTTTAAATCGTCAGTGTGAGGGTGATGGGGTGCCAGTTTAAGTCGTCAGTGTGAGGATGATGGGGTACCAGTTTAACTCGTCCATGTGAGGGTGATGGGGTACCAGTTTAAGTCATCCGTATGAGGGTGATGGGGTATCAGTATAAGTCGTCAGTGTGAGGGTGATGGGGTACCAGTTTAACTCGTCAGTGTGAGGAGAGAGGATATCACTTTAGATTGTTGAGGGGAGGGCAACAGGCTTTCAGTTTAGCAACACAATGGTAGTATCGAGGGGACGACCTGTGAGGGGAAGGGAAGGAGGCTGAAAATAGATGGAGAATTGTACAGCTGTGGAGGGTAGAATCAGGGAGAGAGAGTAACGAGAGTACAGTGGAAGAACCAGATTACAGAAGACCTGATAGTCCATGACGAGGTTATCCTAATCCTAACTAATAGAGGCAGGATAGCGTTACAGAGGGATGAGTGATGCAGATAAATGTCGACGAGATAATTAAAGATAGGGACGAGAGGATGAGAGAGAGAGAGAGAGAGAGAGCTCACAACAGATAACGAAGGGTCGGGTGAGCTGTAGGTGATCAGAATTAGTAAGAAGTGGAGTGCGATTCTCATTTCCTCTGGGTCTAAGGGAAGAGGCGTGAGGATGCTGGAGAGATAGTGAGGCAGGACATAGGGGGAGGATATGAGTAAGGAGCGAGAGGGGTGGTAGGGATATTGAGCAACCGGAGAGCTGAGGGAACAGAAGAGTGAGAAATACTGAAGAGACGTCCAGAGGAGACTGGAGCGAGGAGAGGCAAGACTGAGGAATGCGTGAGGAGACAGAAGTCTGAAGCGAGCGGGAAGAAAGAAGGGATGCAAGTTTTTGACAGACGGGAGGAGGCTTGGCGGGAAAGAGTTGATATTAAATCACGTGAGTTGGGGAAGACTGAAGGAGTTTTTTGCGAACGGATGGGAGCAAAAAGCAACACGAGTTTAGATAGACAGAGGGAGCTTGAGGGCGAATTCAGGCAAGGACTGGGGATCTGGGACGAAGGGAGGAGACTCGGGTGAGAAGACAACAGCATATTCCGTGGAGACAAGCAGGTGAATCTTTTATGCAATCTCCGTTTGTTCCCCTGGAACGCAGGCTGGTACGGGATCAAGCTCCCTCGGTATAGAGACTTCGCCACACTGATTCCTTCCAAAAAAAAAAAAAGAAAATAGTCGGAGCAAATTCGAAACGCCTTTAAGGTTTGACGGAAGCCAAACGATTTTCTGGGCATTTTTTCTTCTTTTTACGAGCGTTAGTGACGGGCAGCCCCATCCAGACAACCCCTCAGGGGTTATAAATCGCAACGCAGAGAATTCGCAGTTGTTTACTGGGCGGGTTTTTTTTTTCTCTTGTGGAGGAGGATGGTTGGTGTAAATGGCACAGGTTTCCTTTCGTTTTCCGTCATTTCTCACTTTTGTACTCTCTCTCTCTCTCTCTCTCTCTCTCTCTCTCTCTCTCTCTCTCTCTCTCTCTCTCTCTCTCTCTCTCTCTCTCTCTCGTCTAGCCATATCTATTTCTTCTCCATTTCATCCATCCGTCTTTCTATTTATCAGACTTTCTGGTCGCTGGTTCTCAGTAGAGGGTTCCTGGTGCAGGCACAGCCATGGCAGGTCGTGTGGTGGTTGCGGCACTGACGTAATTGTTAAGTATTCAGTCGTTTCCAGTGGCTGACGTATTCACTTATTGAACTGAATAGAACTGAAATACGCTTTTCTCAGTGGTCCCATCAGAGGTGGTGTTCGTTCCTCGTTTTCTGCTGTTATTTCGCAATGTGTTGTATGTGTTAAAGAGTGGCAACACACTCCCACCATTCGCCACACATTCTGCTCTGAGGGTGTGACGCGTGTTGTGCTGTTGTGTATATGCTGTATGGATGTAGAGTGTGCTATAAATTGCAAATGCGTGAAGGTAACGCTGATGAATTCGTTGTATGCTTTGCAGCAGCGAACGTCAGGCGAGATCATATCAGGAACCAGCCAGATCCTGGCGAACGTTGCCGTGCACGCCTCGCTGGCGAACAGTCGTGGAGCTGTGAGGTCTTCTCTGGGTGTAAAGGCTCCTGGCCTTTGCCTACCGAAGCCCAAAATATTCGCTGATTTCTAGTTAGCTGGCTGACGGCGACTGCTCGTATGTGAAGTCAGATGGTGAGAGGTGGTCTCTCGTAAAGTCAGGCGCTTTGAATTGCATGAAAGCAAGTTCAAATATCCAGCACTGCTTGTATATAAGATCAAATACTTACGAATGATTCTAAATTATTCAAAGATTTAGTAAGTCTTACGTAAAGTACCCATTCGCAGTGGTGAACCCAGAAACATTATTCGTGTGAATAGTCATTCATACCACGTATGGTCGTGGGGTCAAGTGTGGGTTGTTGAAGTTTTAGGTCATTGGTTAGTAAAGGTCAAATGCTCGTCCACCCTCCTACAGGAGGAGAGACACTAGCATTGACGTTACCCCACAGTATCGTTCATGACATGAAGGCCATCTGTCAGACGCTGGAAGGTTGGCCAGCTTAAGAAGGGTAGGAGCAGGCAGGCAGGCAAGCCAGGTGAGAATAGGTCAGCAGCCATACAATATTAGGTCAAGTCTGCCGCGACCCTAATCTGTAGGGTGATAAATCCACGAGCCAGGCGGGTGTGCGCAGCTCTGGCGATGGTATGGGGTGTCTCTCTCTCTCTCTCTCTCTCTCTCTCTCTCTCTCTCTCTCTCTCTCTCTCTCTCTCTCTCTCTCCATCACCTTAGGATTAAGCAGCTTTTGGTTGTGTGTGTGTGTGTGCGTGTGTGTGTAGGGTGGTGGTGGAGTAGGAGGTGATGCTCTTACACAAAACATCAACACCCACAGTAGTCGTCAGACTTGCGAAACATATATATATATAGAATGTTCTGCTAAGCTTTTAAGATCAATAAATTCCATGCGGATCACTGAATCAGTTTAGTAAAATGCCATACATATATCCAGACGATTTCATTTAAAGAACTTCTCCTGTCGTCTTATGATATAAGTGATGTTATATAGCTATAAATCTTGATAAATCAAAGGAAAATAGTCCATAAAGCAATGGATAATAAGCGGAGACAGAAAGACGGACGTACATGTAGATAGCTAACGGCAGAAATGCTTGATATTACTCAGCCACGGCAAAAAGATAATATAATTCATTTTTTTTAAGAGCAAAGAGCGACACACAACTGAATATTGAAGCAACATCTTTCGAATCACATATGGAAAACGAATAATGAAGTTACAGTTTGATGAAATGAGGTAACAGCAAGGAAAATGTGATTCATACAACAGCCAAAAAGTGATAAGAATTAAAATTCCACTTGCCTGATCATTATGATATTACTGTAAGTCTAATAGAGGCAGACTTAATGAGGATTAACTGCCCAGCAGTATCCTATTAACTCGAGTGACACTAGAAGTGATCACATCTCAGATATTCTTAAAATACTCGTACTTTCAAACAACTGTTTCAGGAACAAGAGGGAAAACTATACTGAAACAGACAGACAGACAAACGGAGATTGAGCAGCTTACAGCACTTGCTCAACTTGTGTCTCATACTAGAAGAAAAACACCAGTGTATATCACAAATGACGATGAATGACTTACCATTATCAAAAGTTATTTCCTTAGGAAGCAACGTCACCATACAGACACAGGAAGCTAAACATGGGTTGATTTCCTTGAAGATTAGGTCACTCACAAGCCATCTCTCCGCCACAAGCGGTCCTCCAATAAGGGAATTAACCAGATCAGAACGGTCCTCGTATTCAGAGCTTTTTTCATGACGCTGATGACATAATTGGATCCGAAATCATGTTGCATATCATATTCCCTCAGTGTCATCATGATTTTTTTTTCCAGAAGAGAATTGAATTACACTGATCAAACCGTTACTTAAAAAGGGGATCTAATGCTTGTATGTAGATGATGTATTTCCTCACAACAGGAAGGGATCACTCCATTCTGAAATACTGCCCTGAGCGAGGTAACATTTAGTGCTAAGGCCATTTAAAGAACTGGGTGGAAGCCGAGGAGGATTGAGGCTAAATCGCTTTTTCCACTCTTTGTTAAGTTTCCTAAACTTTTCTTTATCCCAGATGTCTCACAGTTTAGGGCCACAGAGTCCAAAACACTGACCACCAAAGACCGTAACACTAGACCAAGAGTCAGTGTGAACACATTCAAGCGTGGTAACATTAGTTACAACACGCCTCTTCCTTTATAGTGTCAAGGAGAAAATATTAAACGCATTACTACTCGAGGGACAGTTGCTTAGATGCTTCTTCTTCAGCCTCATATAGGAGAAACCTTCGTATTCAACTCCATATAACTGTCACTTCGTGAAAAGAGGAACATGGTCACAGCATATGCAATGTTGCTGAAGGTAAGGTTGCTCGTGACACAATAATACCCGCCACAAGTGTGTATTAGCCCACCTTATACCTTGCAAGGTGAGCCGTTGACAAATCATAGAGACAAACTCGCACACCAAATGCCGTGTGTGAAACTCGAGTTTACCAACTCTAATCTCCTATAACATAAGACCATTGGAAACTCCACAAGAGGACTTGGAATTACCACTTGTTTAACGCCTTTGTCTGGTGAGAAAGAGTCAAAAATCACGCCATTGCGGTTTAAAGTAACTTTAGGATAATCCGTCAAGAAATTGATCACAGTATTGATAAGGGAGGAAGATAACGGTGATAGTTTGTTACCTTACAACGAAATTATGAATAAATGTTACTAAATGATTTATCACATTTTTATGTCTATTTTTACCTGTAATGTTAACAGTATCATAAAGCTTGAATTCATGGGACTGTAATATGGAATAAATTCATACGAATATTTCGGTCACGCGTTCCCCAGCCATGGTCGAGTTCCCCAGCGCCACACGTCCAACAGAGCCAGCAGTAAACATGTAACTAACACCAACGTATGTAGTAGCATGTACAGCACAGCTGGCCAAATGTCAACTAAGATTCCTTTTTTCTTTTTTACCTTTTTCCTTTCGACGTTTTGGGTGGCTGGAGACGACACTGCTCCGGGTAGGGCCATCCCTTGCTTGTCTTCCACGTTATAGCCAGAGCCTGACACCAGTCAACACCCTTGTGATGGATGCTCTCAATACACCCGTTCCCTAGAGTGATGTAGCTTCGACAGGTCCAGTGGGCTTCCATCAGTGGCACACGTGAGTGCCACTGGACCCACTGACTCGTCTGTTCGCACCCGATTGGCTGTGGCGGTTTGCGTGAGAGTAACGTCATTAATAACCTAACCAAACCTGTCGTTAAGAAGCCTAACCAGAGCTACCGTAGCTCACCTAACACACCGTAAAGTAGACGCGATTAAGACTGGTTAAGTTTACATGGGGTCGGGGATTGTTTTTTTTTTTTCTTTTTTCTTCCAAACAAAACTTTCCTCGTTAACAACCAGATCAAACAGCCTAAGTTAGTTAGATTAGATGGAATAATAGTAGGTATGGATCTGGTGAGGCAATTTGACGGAGGTTATCCTCCCTCCCTGAGGATAGAGGGAGAGGTAGTAGTAACCATGTTTATATTCTGTGTCCTGAAGGTGTCCAAGACTGGAGGGATAGCGATGGGGGGGCTGGATGGAATTTCTGTCGTCCTGAGTTATATCACTCTCCAAAAGTAGGAATAATGGAAGGAGCTAAGAGAGGATACTACTTCCAATGGAAGGCTCGGTCATCTGCTCCTGACGCTGCGTTGCTCAGGCGGGGAAGGAGAACGTGTATAAGTAAGAGGACACCATGATATTGTAGACCCATTGTCCTCGTTCTATACCCCCCGCTGCTGGCGTCCCTGTTGGATGTCTCAAGAACAGACGAGTGTTCTCTATAATAGATTTTGCTCCAGTCTTTTCAAACATTTATCCTGAGAGTGTGTTGCCCCGTGTATGTGTGTGTGTGTGTGTGTGTGTGTGTGTGTGTGTGTGTGTGTGTGTGTGTGTGTGTGTGTGTGTGTGTGTGTGTGTGTGCTTAGTTTCAGGCACGACTGACGCTGAAGAACTGAGTGAGGGTTCTTGCCCGGCGTAAGCCCGAAGCACTGGAGGGGGGGGTTGCTGAGCTGTGAGATCAGAGACCATCAAAGAAGGTTGGTTTCTGGCTGGCAACACAGTGCCACCACATAAGGAAGGTTGCTGTGTTAGAAGGTAACAGCATCTCAGAAAACAATCCTGTGATATGATTTCACAACACTGGATACCGTTGTTGTGTTGCAGCTCACAGCAACACAGGGAGTCGCAGCTCCATCTGTTGTAAGGTTCACGGTTCTGGGGGAGGTGGTTCCCCCCCGCTGGAAGCCTCGTCATACTGGTGGCTGGTTGTTGGTGTGTCATGATGAGCTGAGATCACTGGAGATGGTGTCATCTTGGCTCGCCTTCAGTGCCTCTAGTGCCAAACGCTTTCGTAAGATCAGGTATATGGAAGGGCTTCTATGACTGATCTCACATCATTAACGTTTCTCCTCACCGTCATAATTAGTCCCTTCAGGAGAAGTCAACAGTTTATGAGGCAGTTTTGGAGGAAAGAACGATAAGCCATGTAAGTAATGTTACCGGTCATGAAATATATCAGTCGACGGATGTTGCCTGAGAAGTGAGAAGCCATCTGTATCGAGGGATCATTATAAGTTTGAAAGGCAGTTACGAACGTCTGCACTTCACTTCTCGTCGATCGTTTTTAATCATTTGCTCGTTGCTCAGAGCCCGGTGCCACCAGCTGCTGCTGCTGCTGTCTTCGCTCGGTTATCCATCCGTGAACTGGAAACGAGGACGAATTACTCGCTTCTGTTCACCATTCTCTCAGTTCAAGTCCTGTCGATGGTACAGAGTCTCTCTCTCTCTCTCTCTCTCTCTCTCTCTCTCTCTCTCTCTCTCTCTCTCTCTCTCTCTCTCTCTCTCTCAGGTATTGATCATCACGGGTCCTAGGGGGGTCAAGAGAGCATATTCTTGCACTAAGGAATAATCGTCGTGCTCGCCCTTCTCCTCCTCCTCCTCCTCCTCCTCCTCCTCCTCCTCCTCCTCCTCCTCCAAGGTCAGGGCATTATAATCCTTCTATCGTCGCTGGTCGCTAGGCAGACACAATATACTCGTTCTCTGGCGTAGATACCTCCAGGGGGGATGTGTGTTCTCTCGGTCTCTAGCACCATATATCTCCTCTCTAGCTTACAAACGTCCAGTTCTTCCTCCAGCACACACATACCTAGACTATAGTTCTCTAAGATTCGTTTTCTAACACGTACCTATCTTAGAATATCTTAGAGCATTACTCTCTGACTCACACTTGTTCTAGCAAGGGATTAGACCCTTGAGATTTTTCTAATATAAGAGTTTAATCATTTTTTTTTGTCAGTACATAGTACATGACCCAGTAAGGGTATTGAACATGGGCTTGTTGATCTGGCCTGAACAGGCGATATGAGATGTTGAACTCTTGCCTGTGTTGAGTCCGTTGTTGTGAACACACACCAATACTGGCAGATATATATATATATATATATATATATATATATATATATATATATATATATATATATATATATATATATATATCCCTGGGGATAGGAGAGAAAGAATACTTGCCACGTATCCCCTGCGTGTCGTAAAAGGCGACTAAAAGGGGAGGGAGCGGGGGGGCTGGAAATCCTTTCCTCTCGTTTTTAATTTTCCAAAAGAAGGAACAGAAAAGGGGGCCAAGTGAGGATATTCCCTCAAAGGCTCGGTCCTCTGTTCTTAACGCTACCTCGTTAACGCGGGAAATGGCGAATAGTATGAAAAAAAATATATATACATATATATGTATACACAAATTAAAAGACGGGACAACGATAGTGCAAGTCTCCCTCCCCGAATAACACACACACACACACACACACACACACTAAGCCGCTTGTGGACGTAAAAAACAAAGTTCTTCCCGTTAAGTTAATCTGCATACAGCAGACGGGGAGGAATCTAATTCCAGGCAGTCGGGTCGTCTTCAGTCTCACTAATGTCGAGGAAATTATTTCCGGTACTCTGTAATGAGAAGGTAATATGGAGGAGGAGTTCCATTTGTCTCGAGTCTGACGTACGGATGAAATTCGTAGAAATCATAAACAGGAGTGAGAGGGTAGTATCGCCTCTCGATACGAAAGGAGATACTTAAATACTGTTACAGCCAGTTACTGAGAAACGATATTGATAGATATTTTTTTTTCAGGTAAGCATATATATATATATATATATATATATATATATATATATATATATATATATATATATATATATATATATATATATATATATATATATGTATGTATGTATGTATGTATATATATATATATATATATATATATATATATATATATATATATATATATATATATATATATATATATATATATATATATATATATATACACGTTAGAAGACACATGCAATATTGAAAAACAGAGCAACATGATTGTAAAACTCTCTTCCTGTTACACACACACACACACACTACCAACAATCATACACACAGTCACGACATACCTGGAGAGCCTAGCACCCTTCCCTCCCTGACAACACGAACCAATACATGGTGAAATATAAGGACGATTATCTGTTCTCATTGTTCCCAAGTCTGCCATTTATCGAGACCCATGATGTAGGAGACCCTCCCTCTATATCTCTCCACTATTTCTACTTCCTCCGGCATTTCCCAGCGCCCCTAACCTCCTTCACCGAGCCTGCTAGGGGGTGTGGAGGTGGGGGGTTCCGCCCCTCGTCATCGCCAGCGTCAGGAGCAGCTGAGGGGCGGGGACCTCCTGCATCGATCCTGAGGCTTCAGGAAGAGCCTGTTGGGTGACTGGAACCGAGGGTGGGGCAGCTGAGGTGATTTTGTGGTGATGACAAGGTCTCCTCCTGCCGAAGGGAAAGAGGAGGTCCTCCTCTCCCACCAAGGGCAGCTCAGGCCATCTCGTGCGGACGACTTGGTCTGAACGGGAAGGGAGAAGGGGAAGGTGCAGCTGCTAGAAGGAACGAAAGCAGGTCAGTCCATTGGTCATGGAGGGAGGAAATGGAGGCGAGTGTATCCACCTGGAGGATTGGCATCCATGAGAGAACAGTATTAATATTAAGTAGAGAGGAGCAGGGGTGGCTGAGAGGATGAAGGGGGGGGGTGATCGTAGGGTGGAGGAGGAAAAAATTAAACAGATGATTGAAGGGAAAATGAAAGAACGAGTAACAGAGAAGAAAATGAGTGGAGTGAAGACGAGGTAGGGTGCAGGGGACAGGGAAGGGGAGTGCTGAGTGAGGGGGGAATGCGAAGAGAGTGGCTGGTGTCTAGGTGAGTGGGTGGTGTTCTAGGAGGGGTAGGGGGAGGAATGGTCGTGCAGGCAACTGGGCGGTTCTGGGTAAGGCAGAGCGTGAGGAGGTAGACGACGAGGAGGACGGTGGGTGATTAAAAGAGTACATGGCATCAGAAAGCTTGATGGGAACACGAGAGACGGAGGAAGGGGTTGACCCTGAAGACAGAAGGAGCGCGTCCAAGGAGAGGCGACAGGGAAGGGTGAGTTTATGGGCCTGCTACAGAGCAGGCTACAAGAGCTGAAAAGGGGGTTTAGACACCCACGTACTGGAGCCAGTGGGAGGTAGGGAAGAGCGTGTGACATCGTAAAGATGTTGAGTGTCAGTGTGGTATTGTGTTGTGGGATTGGTGGTAGTGGAGTTTACTAAGATAATGATGATAATGACAATAATGATGATAAGGACGCAAGAAATTATCATATTGGCATAATAATCTGATGATATCAATATATGATGGTAATAATGTTAACATGATGATGTTATTACTGTGATGATGATGATGATTAGAAAGTGATGATGTCACCGTGGGATGAAGAAAAAAAAGATGATGAGTGATGATCATGATGATTCAGTGATAATACAAGTAATATTATAATGATCCTATGGTGATCATGTTGATGTTAATCTTTTTAAAACGTTTCGTACTGATAACTCCGGTCATCATTAGAGGATTTGATGGTCATTATCATGATGAGTTATTGATGGTGGCGAAGATGATGATGATGCTGATAATGAAGGTGATAAGACAACAAATCATCGTAGATAATAAGACGGACCAATTTTGGTGATTGGGCTCCCATCCCTTCGATTGGTCGTTCACTGTATATCGCATCGTAAAACAAAATGATGTGCTTGTGGGTCCAGCCTATCGTTCACGAGACGGTGTTAAAGTCTGAATGACGTCACACCTTACGACAGTTCTGTTGGTAGTTAGAAATGGCCACCAGAAACAGACCCACAATCCATATGCATTTAGCTCTTCGAGATGACCATGAATGATGAATACTGAGAGTGCAGTGATGAGGGCTACTGAATTACTTGAACGATTCAGAATCAGGATATTCCATCCGGTATTCTGTCTGCCTTTTAGCACACACACACACACACACACACACACACACACACACACACACACACACACACACAGTGGAAAACGAAAGAAAAAAAAAGTAGAATCTATGATATTAGGCATATATTTTCTTTTAATCCGTGTCTCTATATGACAAGAAGAAGAAGAAGAAGAGGAATATCATAGAATAGAAAACGAGAGAGAGAGAGAGAGAGAGAGAGAGAGAGAGAGAGAGAGAGAGAGAGAGAGAGAGAGAGAGAGAGAGAGAGAGAGAGACCTCCTCGCAAGCCCCGGCCGACTCAATACAGATCCGGACCGTGGCATAAAAAGAGTCGAAGATCGCTTCCTAGTTTACCCCTGAGCGTGAAATCGGAGCTTAGGGTTGGGGAGAGGGGAGAGGAGGAGGAGGAGGAGGAGGGGCGGAAGACCAGGGTGTTGGGATGTGACGGGTTGGGGAGGAGAGAGTGGGGAGGGGGGGAGGATATGTTGGGATTATCAGTCAGGGAGAGGATGAGGGGAGTCTGCTGGGGATGAGGGAAGGAAAGGTCCTGGTTCTGAGGAGAGTGTTACACTGTGGTTGTGGTTGTCGTATGGTTGGGATAAGTGATGGTTATTGGCTTTGTTACAAGAGTGGGACTTAGGGATAGGCTTGGGGACGACTCGAGTGGGAGACAGTGGAATTGTGGCTAGGCTCGGGGACTGGGAATGTTTGCTTGGCTGGGAGAAATTCGGTTTGTGGCCAAGCTCGGGGAACGAAGATGTAGGAAGGGTCGAGCTGGTGGGTGACCCGGCTGCAGCAGAGTGGGTGTCGACTTGGTTTTCAGAGTGGAACTGCTGGGGGAGAGCTGGAGGCGTTGGCTTGAATGGGAGAGCAGAGTTGTATTCTTGGTTCGGAGTGGGTAGTGTTGGCTCAGTTGACAAGAGTGGGGGAGGCTTTGGCTTGTCTGGGAGAGTAAAGGAGAGGTTAGGTGGTCGGTTTGAAAGATGGTAATATATTCTGGTTAAAACTAAGATGCTCTTTTATTCTTGCGATGAATAGGGAAGTTTGGTATATACTCTTATTAATGCAAAATACACAAATGATAAGCGAGTCTTAACCTCGTCACCAGCCAACACCAGCTCCATCCATGGTCGCCGCTACACACACACACACACACACACACACACACACACACACACACACACACACACACACACACACACACACACGCTTGTCTGAGGCATGCATCTCTACGTACCCCTCCCCACCCACCCCTCCTGTTACTGGCTCCACGGCGGCCTCAATAAGGTCTATCCATCCACGCCACTGTGACGCTGTGGTGCAAGGCACTGCTGGCTTGGCACTGGAGTACTGGTGCAGATGCAGTCATTAGAATACAGCAGATTTTTGCATTACATCTTGAGATACGTATATACATAGAGGACATAGAGAACCAAGGTCCAAGCGAGGTGTTATCTAGCCTTAACACTACTGGAAAAGATGTAATCGCTCATAAACAGTTGAAGAAAAGGACAGCAAAGGATAGTTTGGTACAGAAGTGTGAGTTATCAGCAGCCAGTCTGCGTAGAACACGATATTATATTTGAAGATATTTCTCTCATGTTTATAAAGGAAATATGATAAAAACCTATCGTGAAAATGAAACAAATGAAGCAAATCTTAAACTAAAGTGAAGGATAACAACTCCAGGTGATGAGGCATCGCCTACAGACTAATGTAAATGACGTCATGAAAATGGTGATGGACTGAAATGAAGTGCTACTGAACCAGTGCCAAGTGGGTCTGCTGAATACTTCAGGGAACTGTGATTGTCTCTTCTGCATCAAAACCTCCCCTCACTAACACTCCCTTCACCAACACTTCTGCTGACTTTCCCTTCACCAACACTTCTGCTGACATTTCCTTCACCAACACTTCAGTTAACACTCCCCTCACCAGCACGATTGCCAAAACGTCATCCACCAGCACTCCTTCACCGACATTCCCTTCACCAACACTCCTTCCACAGACACATCACCAACGCTCACCCACCAACAGTTGCTCCCTCTCATTACCACCAACACCCCCGCCTCTGAGAAGGACAAACATCAAACAGAAAAATAATCAGAACAGAAATTTTCGTTTTAAGGTAGGTATAAAGAGACACTTAATCCAGTGCTATTTACTTTCTTCTTCTCTCTTCTCCTCTTTCTTTTTTCTTCGTCCTCTCGTCTTACTCTTCGTTCCCCTGCACCTCCTCTTTATTTCATTCTCCTTTCTCTAGTCACACAGTGTTAAAGCCACTCATCCTTCTCTGTGAGTGCCTCATACTTTAACGGACCATCTCCCTGGCTCACACAGAGCTACCTCATCTTTCCTTCTTTATCTTTTTGTTTTTGTACTATTTGACTCACACTACATCAGACACAACCCTTACTTCACCTTGGCTCACACTAGCTCTGACTATCACTTCTGCCAGCGACCACACACACTACCCTGACTCTGTGTCGCACTCCCTCTTAGACAAATTATTATCCCTTAAACCAACAAAGATGGATGTGTCTTTAAACTAGGCTCTGACAGGTAATACAGATATTCCTAGGAAGTTTGAGGATAAACCATAAAAGAAATGCGGTGTAGATAAAGTGATGGGAAGACAGAAGACCGAAAAAGCAATTCGAACAAAAATCTAAGTTATCAACTCTAGAGAAATAATGTGGTTAGGATGGAGAGGTGAAGAAAGGAGACTAACCTGAAATGTGGTTTATGTTTGTGTGTGTGTGTGTGTGTGGGTTGTAGAACCTGCACCCCCCCCCCCCCTCTCGCTTGCAGTGTATCAAGCTTATGATGTATGCGCGTGTATGTATATGTTTGTACGTACAACACACACTACACCCAGTACTGCCTAAACACCCGCCCAGTACTATCCACACCACACCTTAGTACTGCCCACACCACACCCTAGTACTGCCCACACCACATCCTAGTACTGCCCACACACTCACCCACTATTGTCAGGTCCTCTTAACTAATGTAACAGAAATGAGAATCCTCTCATTCACAGGGCCCTCAGAGACTACAACTCTAAAACCAGGCAGGCCTCTGTACTGCATTCCACACTTCCAACATCTATGACCTTCAGCGAATCACAGAATCCAACTAAACTTCCTTAAAGATATATAGACTTGGTCCACTCCTGACGCTGGCCTGGACGAAGCCGACCCTTTGCCCCCGCCTCTGGCCTCCTTCCCAGGTTGGATACCTTCACTAAAAGTTTTACCACAGGACCCGTTCCTGGGTTCCAGTGGTGAGAGAGGAGCGCACACTGCACAGAACTCTGCAGCCTCGTATTCCTCCCCACTAGCTCTCTGTCTGCTAAACCTATGACTGTAGAATGACTTACGTTCCATGAGAGACGAGGAACAGATGCTGTGGCCCTGTGTTAAGCTCACGATTTTTAGTCTCGTTTAAAGGAAAGGTCTATTGTTACGACCACATCACGAACTGTACCGTAATGACCTACTTTTTAAATACTGTTTACCTTCTGGTATCTACATGTATGTGTATTTGGGTGTTGCAAGGCGTCGTCTGCTAGCTGTTGCAGTGCAAGAGAGAGAAGTCACCTTCAGCTATATCATCCTCAGTGGAAGGACAAGAGTACAGCGTTTTAGAGGGTCTTCTCGTCCCAAAGGAGCCCATCTTTACCTGCTCCTGCGTGAAGCCGCATGAGCCCAATAAAAGGGGTCCTGGGTTGCGCACACACACACACACACACACACACACACACACACACACACACACACACACACACACACACACCTCACCTGGACGTGATCAGTCGCTCTTTCGCCAAAAGGCGAAGGTCTGATCACACGCTTTTATCAAATAAAGAATAAATTTATATAATAAAAAAAAAATATCCCACGGGCGCAAAAGTCCCTCGCCCTTGTAGTAAAAATAGTTGATTACACACACACACACACACACACACACACACACACACGAGGAATGAATATCGTTTATAGATATAAATAAACGCACAGTGTCAGAATATAAAGTTAATTATACTCCCAGGTTTGAGCATCATGATGCCTGGGGATGCCAGTATAATGAAGAGCTTTATCACGGAACTCCTGCACCATAAGCCCACAGCCGTGTGATCAAGAGTCCAAAAGTGTTTCTCCTTAGTGGGTTTCGAACCATGATAGTACCTTCTTCATGGACGAAGTTTGTCTTAAATCGATTTCTTATGATAGTTTTCCCTATGGAATAATGAGTGTCAAATCAGTAATGTAACTGAAATAACACCTTTACTACCTAAGATTTTAAAGGCCCAAGAATTCTAGGAATATTCCTAGTAGTGGAAAAAAAAATGGCAGAGAGATGGGGGGGGGGGGGTAAAAGAAAAAAGGGGGCAGATGTCATTATTTCAGTGAGAGAGGGAAGCCCTTCACGCTCCTGCACGAAGCCCCTACACCGACCTTTAATTGTCTGGCTGGTGTACCTCCAGCCACCACCTCCAGCCACCACCACCGGAAGCTTCCTCCAGCAGCTCACACTGAGAGATTAAGTTCCCAGAAGAATTTACAGCAGCAGCAGCAGCAGATCAGAAGTGGGATATAAAGTTCTGGAACTTCTCATGACAGAAACGCGATGAGTAATCTTCTTTTGTTTTCCCGAGTAAGTCTTTTTCTTCGTGTGGGGTGAGTTGGGGGTGGGGGAGGATGGAGGAGGAAGAGGAGGATTAGTCTCTCTCTCTCTCTCTCTCTCTCTCTCTCTCTCTCTCTCTCTCTCTCTCTCTCTCTCTCTCTCTCTCTCTCTCCTACTTCTTCACGAAGTTCTGGGTCAGAGGCGGCGAGGTGAGTTCATCTCCTCCCCCGGCGTGTGTATTCGTCTGCAGGAAGGGTTTCTTAACTGCCTCTCATCACACAGCCTCAGACAGACTTTGTTTTCCATCACATTCCTCCTTTTCTGACGTTGGAAGTCGCTATGTGATGTATCGCGAACACAAACTCCCCATAACAGCGATGTAACATGTAAATAATCCGTTTTCTCTCATTCTTTGTTCCCAAATCATTTCAAATAACAAAGAGGCTAACAGATTTGGGAATACTGTGTTTGTGTGTGTGTTCTCAGAGTGAAAGCAGAAGCTGTATGGGGCGGCAAGAGACAACCACGCCCTAGCTGCTTCTGCTGTTTAAAGGTGCGGTAGTTGGGATAAAATACTTATTGAAGACAGTCCTCCTGCTTTCGACGTCACTCCAGTCATCATACGACTGACTGCTCGCTGGTAAAAGCGTTCGTCTTGCTGGGTTGTTCATGAGTCTTAAGCCAATGGCTGATTAATCATAGAGTCAGAGGAGCTCTGTGCATCAAGTCTAGAATCAGGTACATACACACAGACTCACGTGGTGTTATATACAGGACTTTAAGGATTCAAAGCTTCCAGAACCCATACATAAGTTCATTTATAACTTTGAACCAAAGTATGAACGCCAACGCATTCGTGGGCTAGAATTATAGATGTGAGTGAATGTTCGTACCAAAGTTACCAAAATATAAGGTATGAAATAATCGTAAAACAAACGCGCGCGCGCGCGCGCACACACACACACACACACACACACACACACACACACACACACACACACACACACACACACACAACAGATGTTCCTAGTAATGAATTTCATCGACCAGATTAAAGATTAAAGAATCCTTGCTAAGGATAGACGCTGCTCCCCGGGGAAGATGTTCCGAACCAAGAAGGAAAGAAAGTATTGCAGTTTATTATTGCTCTTCCGAAGGCCTCATCCATACCGGGCCTTTAATAAAAAGATAAAGAAATGGCTAAAGAAATGGGGGGAATAAGAGGAATATATATATATATATATATACAATAATTCAAGATTTTTTTGAGGAGGTTGTAGACCTGTTTCTTGGAAATGGGCAAGTCGATCCTGCAGAGAGAGAAATATGAGAAGGTAAAGAGTTCCAAAATCTCGCTATTTAGGAAGAAGAAACACAAAGAGGAACATCTGTGAATTCTTTTTCTCCAACTCCTTTTAAGGGGACTCCAGACTATTCAGTAGTGTTAAGACCAGACCACCTCGCATAGACCATGGGGTCTGTCTTCTCTATCGCTTGGACCATGAAGTCTGTGTATCTATGAGTTACATATATCTATGTCACTCATTAAGAGAGAAATAACAGACGCCATTTGAGGAGAAAATTCCAAGACCTGACGTATCTAAATGCTGAGGTATGAGGGCGACTGTGGAGTATGCCTTAGGGAGAGAATGTTACTTCTGACATTTTAAATTTTAAACTGACTGAGGGAGAGTAGATTAGAACGGCCCCCTTGGAGTATGTCCATCACATGTAAGCCTGGAAAGAGGGGAAGTATATCTTAATTTCTTGAGTATGTTGGGCATATTCTTTATATAGTATGATTGTAAGAGAGGATGGGAGGAGGGAGGGAAGTAAGTTGGGACGCCTCTGAGGTTATGTAACCCAAGACTTCGAACGTTAGGGAGCGTGCATGACCTCCTTATAGTACGTTCATCATACGTGGAATATGTTATGACCTGGTACGTTCAGGGTGGGAGCGAGTATGCTTGAATATATCCACCACATAGTATGCTGGAGAGGTGGTGGGAAGAGCGACTCTCTCTCGAGTCCTGGGCGTCGTATGCTGGCGGGAAGCTGGCTGGACAAGATGAGGTCGGTGGTAATGGCTGACTTGGAGAGAAACTGGAAAGACGACAGCGAGAGAGGATAGGGGAGGAGAGGACAAGGGAAGGACAGAGAGAAAAGTAACGAGGAGAGGAGCGGAGAGGAGAGTAAGAGCAGATGGAAAGGAGTGATATAAGAGCGGCTGAAGAGGGGAGTGAGACGAGAGAGTGAAATTTGAGCAAGCGGAGTCAGGAAAAGAGGACGACTTAGAGAGAGAGAGAGAGAGAGAGAGAGAGAGAGAGAGAGAGAGAGAGAGAGAGAGAGAGAGAGAGAGAGAGAGAGATGAGAGGAACAGGAGCAGGCCAGAGCAAGACCATAAGACTGCTGGTCACTGAAACTTGCTGAATGTTTAGAAACCCAAGTGCTGCCTGAGGGCACGTGGTCAGCCAGACGGTTCTGCAAGCCCAGGTCAAGCCCAGGTCACGACGTCTAGTCACAGGCAAGACCTGAATTGGAAGTTTCGATACACGCCACAGGAAGCCTGAATCCTGGGGGGCAAAGATTGGCACAATGTTGACGAACTACACGCTAGTAAACTCGTAGTTTAAAAAAAAAAAAAAAGAGGAAATAATAGCAGCTTATATCAAAAAGAAAAGACCAATTACGATGGAAGTTCAGAAAAAGAAAACTGGATCAATTTTACCCGTTTTGGAAAGTTGGAAACTTTTTTTTTCTTTTTTTGAACGAGATTATAATCATAAAGTTCCACGCCTTCTGTTTCCCCTTGGCTGTTGACAACGTTCTGTTCATATCCTGTTGCGACCTGAAACAATTCGACTACTGCATTTCTCCGTTACGAGCTCCCGTTTACTCTGATGTCGTATTGCCTTTAGGAGATTTATGTTTGAAAATATTTACAGTTTGCTCGTGTTGTTTGCTTTTCTTCTGCAGTGCGGTATTTGTAAATAGAGACAAATTTACAGATTTGGTATGATAGTATTCTTGTTTTCTGTTAAAAGTGGAGGAGTTCAGGGCTGATGCTGTGAATTGAGCGTCTGGAGGCGTATGTTATGAATTATATGATGCATCTTGCGGTACGTTGGTTAGTATAAATCATTAACTGACAAAAAGAAATAAATGGAATTATCGTATCGACGAATATTAATCCATCAAAGCTGACCCGGAAGAGCCACCATGAAAAATAGAAAATGGGGTTCTGTTTATAATACCCACACCGCTTCGAAACGCGACGAGTAAAACAGGCATTGGGGTCGTTAAGAGTTTGAACAAGGTCAGGGCAGGTTTTAAGGTGTTCCTCGTGTTTACTTAATTACATTTCATGTGTGACAGGCAGCGCCAGGTTAATGAATAATTGCCTGTTAGTGACGTTGTTAATGTGCTTCGAATTTCTTATTGATAATCTTCATGAAGCATTTTGAATTAGGCGATTCTCTTTTTTTCTGTTTTGTTTTGTTTTCTTTTGGTTTTTCAGAGATTTGTCTGATGAAATATTCGTCCTTTCATACAAGGGTGATGAGCAGAAGGTATTTCAGATCGTATTCATTATTAATCTCACTAATTGATTCGACTACGTAACAACTACCTACCCATTGTGTAACATCGGTGATATGATACGGATCTGTGTTTGAAGTAGAGGAACTGGTTACACTGACGTTGGCAATCATTAGCTTAGTTGACATTCGTGAGGCAAATGAGGTTGTTAGATCTAAACTGATTTATATCTGTGTTTATATTAATGTCTGATATTTGATTTTCATAGTAAACGTTTAATGTGAGATATGAACATACGTTATGATCATTTTGATGACCAGACTGGTTGCAAAAGCTTGAAAGGAATGAAAATGCCTATCAGGCAATTCTGCCATTTCCATTAGTGAGGATTCAAGTAGTTAGAAGAGTGTGATACTGGGGCGCCATCACATCCACGCTTGGCTCGCACCGCCGCGTCGTGTTCAAGACGTTAACGACAGCAGCTTAGATCTCAGTAGTACTAAGAAGAAGATCCAATTCTAAGTTGCTATATTTTACGATGTTAATGACAGTGTAGCCTATAGTCCACGGAAAAGTTATAGACGCCGTTTTAGATCCACATTCTCATCATTGATGTCCAAGGAAAACAAACTTTCTTCGTATATAACGAATAGGATAATCCTAAAATCTTTCTGTGACAGAATTATTTGAAAAATAGATTCTACATATCTTTTCTTCGCTGAATTAAAGTAAAATCTCCGTCTTCCAGAGTAGCGTGAATTTAAGATAACAGATAAGACGACGCCCTTACTGAGCCCACTCGATGTTAGTTTAGGTTACATGTACTTGAATACAGTTTCAGTGAGAATCATTAAGAAAAAGATACCGGATTTACGTTCAGCTACTGCAGTTTCCATGCCATAAGGAACTTTCTCCATTTACTCGTCTGCTGTTACCTTAGATCTAGAACAGAATTGATAAATAACTACCCATAGGTGGACCCCTGGGAATACGAGGTTTGCATCATAGCTATTTCCACTTCATGCTGACCAACGATGTTATGTTGATAACTGAATGAACTACAGGGGGATGGTAAGAGGTATAAAGATAATCTATTAACATAGAGTGTGACGATGCAACAAGACCATAACATACGAACCAGCTGCTCCCATGAATTGCTGACGAAGGACCGTGTTGGTTAAGCCAATGGCTCTATATCCTTTAATATATTTTGACCTTATTATCAGGATGCTCTTGGCTTGGAATTTAATATCGGCTGTTTTTGTGGCATTTGCATACCAAGGGAAAATATTTATGGCTTTTATTTCTTATCATTTAATGATATATCATAATGAATTTTGTTATACTTGTGTCATTGTGTTTATGGTTCTAACTCTCTCTCTTTCTCTCCTTGCAGGTGAGTGTTGTAGTGAGGAGAAGGAGGAGGAGGAGGAACCCGGCAGGTGAGGGGATGTGTGGTGGGAGCGAGTGCGGCTCAGATGGGTGTGTTGCGGTGGGTGTGGCACAGGTGGGTGTGGCAAGAACAGCTGTGGTACAGGAGGGATAAGCATAGAACCAGTGTGGTGCAGGTGTGTGTGGCGAGGACAGTTGTGGCATAGGACGGGTGTAGCATAAGGCATACTGCAAATGGAGGAATGGTGGAGTGAGTTTGGTATACGTGGGTGTGATGGAGGAAGCTGCTGTATTGCTGAGTGTGTGAAACGGGTGGGTGTGGTAGGTGAGGATGTGGCACAGGTAGTGGCAAGGAGTGTAGGAAGGGTGGGTGTGGGAGAGGTACTGTGGCACGGGGAATAACAAAGGGTACGGCAATGATAGGGGTGTGGTGGAGAAGGTGTGGCACAGGTTATAGGTCTAGATTTCTGGTGTGATCTTATGTGCATATATACGTAAACTGGGGATACTTTCGAATGCCACCACAGGCGCACACACACACACACACACACACACACACACACACACACACACACACACACACACACACACACACAGGACCGTGGGTGATCAGAATTCTTCTCATATATCTCTGCAAAGTCAGCAAATGCTCGAAGCATATTGTGTACAGGGAGACGAGTCTGTTGCCCGTGGGTGTCTGTGAATCATGAAGTGAGGAGGTGGGCGACTGGAGTGGGAGGCAGAGTGAGAAAACAAATTGGGGTCAGATTCTTTAGTGGAGCAGTGAGGTGTCACGAGGGAAGGGGAGGAATGGGGGGTAAAGCTGCGCTGTCATACCCTAGGGGAAGGTAATGCACCATGGGCTCTTGACCTTTCATCAGGTACGATGACCTTATCAAGTAAAGGGACTGGATAAGATGTTTTGAAAACGTGTATGGAACAGGTCTCGTGGATCGACCGTCCAGAGAGCTGTTTAGTTACTGTGTTAAGAGAGAATAAAGCCAGACGAATTACAGTACTGTCGGCTCAAGTTGGACAAGAGGAAGCATCACACAGGAATAAACTGGAGGAGCAAAGGGAACTGGATAGAGAGGCCTCAGTCGTCACCAGGAACGTCCTAAGTGAGCCAGGGAGTTGAGGATGTTTTTGAATGAAGTGAATCGCAAGAGTGGTAGCTGGAGGATTACCGAGAGGATGATAAAGTCACATATATGCCCAGAGAGTATTACAGCGGAGGGCAAGAAATTACGGACCTGAGAAGGAAGTCATAGAGATGAATACCGAACCTCAAAATGGCCAACTGGTTATGACTTGGAGGAAATGTGAAGCATTTGGGCCAACGACTTAAAGATGGAGAAGTCATATGGGTAGGTCAGGGATCATGTGTATAAGACTGATAATAGACTGAAGGATAGATACGAAGACAACAAATCCAACCAAATGTCGTTCGAATAATTACATATGAACTGGGAAGAAAAAGATCTTTGATCATATGTAGTTTACAGGAAAAAAAGAACTATAATTAAAAAGAATGTAATTTCTAGACGATGTTCTAATGACAATTGTTTGACAGGAAACACAGAATAAACAAAGCTGAAGACATGTTTGTAAAGGGAGGAGGTGGGGGATGAGGGATTATCCACTCTCTGGAGGCTTTAGGCACGAAGGGGGAATAACTGGGGAGACAGATAAACCACAGCAGGACCCTTTACGAAGCACTTGCACTGTAAAGAACTCTCAGCTCCCAGCACTACCGGGTCAAGACAGATCATCAAGTGTCAGGACATATGAGGGAACAGGACCCTCACAAGCCTAATGGACCTATAGGCCCCTCACATGAAATATCGTAGGCAGTCTCATTGTCTTTACTTACATTTAGAAGAGAAATCTAAGTTACAGGCCTCTCTAGTCGTTCAGGAGCTTAATTGAAGATGATTATGAACCAGTAGAATAGAGGAGACTATAATGTAGCGGCTGCCATGAAGAAGGATGGTAAGGGAGCAGCCTCGAACTGCAATACCGTGGCTCTATCAAGCGTAATCCGCACGCTCCTTGGGGAAGTCTCTAGGCTGGCTGGAAATACATACGTGAGTTAATATGGATTCACAGGGAAGGGAACACATACAACGGATCTTACCAGACTCTTACGTAAGATTCAACAACACCTCTTGTATGGGGAGACGGTGGGAAGAATCACCCTGTGTATGGTACTAGTGTTGAAATTCATGCCCACTGTGTCACCAGAATATCAATTGGATGGCGAGAGATTTATACATTATTCTGACAGACTTGAGAAGTTCCTTGAGGTAGAGAAAGACAGGGAGAAGGTCGAGAAGAGATGTGTGAGGTATATGTTTGCCCCTTGCTAGGGTGCAGATCTACCAGTGTCTCATCATATGAAGAAACACCCAACTGCTGGAGGTGGTCCAATGGGACACACAGAGAGTGGTGCCAGAATCAAGAGGAACGACTTACGAGAGGAGGTGGGAAGCACTCGAAATAAGCACACACACACACACACTGAGTGGAAGGAAGAATAAGAAGACATATGTAATCCTTCTCCTTTACCATTCTTTCGGGGCCAGGATGATATCAACACAGCCCCCAGCTCTCTGGTGGCTAGAGGGAGAACGAAACCAGACAGAGCAACACCACAGGAGAGTGAAGTGGGTGAGGGAGTGTTAGGAGGGACGTAAGGAGACATTTTTCTGAGCACTACCCGGACGGTGGCTACGTGGAGCAAGCCGAGGGGAGAGGGAGACTCACTGAGGAGGAGGTGTGAAGAAAAGTATTGCACCGGAAACGGATGAAGAGGGAGATGGTCACGAGTGAGGTCATCGGCTGGGATATTCAGAAGTTTTTTTGCATTAGAAAATTGGTGTTAAAAATTGGGGTTCCATGAGAGCATGGTTCCCTCCACATAATGTATTATCCAGTCTCTCTCTCTCTCTCTCTCTCTCTCTCTCTCTCTCTCTCTCTCTCTCTCTCTCTCTCTCCTCTCTCTCTCTCTCTCTCTCCTCTCTCCTCTCTCTCTCTCTCTCTCTCTCTCTCTCTCTCTCTCTCATAAAGACACCTACACGGGCAACACAATTTGGGTCTGACAGGCACACACTGAGGCTGACAACAGCCGCTGCCCCCACCTGCTCACACACACACACACACACACACACACACACACACACACACACACACACACACACACACACACACAGGGTGACACCATATCATTCTGCAGAGAGAGAGAGAGTGGGGGAGAGAAAGAGGGGGAGGGGTAAGGAAGGGAGAGAGAGAGAGAGAGAGAGAGAGAGAGTTATCGCAAGAAAAAAAATAAAGACAAAGGAGTTTATTTAGAGGAAAACATAAAGTTCAAGGAAGAAAGGTTGTCAACTTGTTTTGTGCACGCGATTTAAAAGGCGATAAATCAGAGAGGCAGAGAAAGGATATGAAAAACGTCCTATGAATAAAGAAAAGTAGGATCAGAATGTGAATTGGAAACGAGGAATGGTGTTCGAGACGTTCAAAATAGGTTTACCTACGTAAGCATACTAAAGATTAAGACGGAAACAGCTTGTGAATATGTATGGGATGTGCGAGAGATGACACAGAGATGATACACATTATGACAGATGCAGAGAGAGAGGAAGTGAGTGAGAATCAATGATGGCTGAAGACAGAGGAGCGCATGAGACAGGCGGAACCTGTAGACAGACAAGCACAGGATGTAATTCAGAGCCTTACAAAACTATTTTTGAATTACCGTCCGGAGATACAGGCAGATGAAGGTAGGCGCAACCTTCACCAACATGACTAGGAGGGTGTGTGGACAGGGGGCCAACCTAACGCCCTCTTACCTTTGCTTGTATGAAACACCACGGCGACCAACTCAGCCGCTCAGCCTCGGCCTTCAAGCACACGGCAACACGCGGCCGTCGTGACGCACGACCACACGCGCGGGGCAACCGTGACGCAAGCACGACTACGCGCGAGGCACCTGTGACGCACGACTACACTCGGCAACCGTGACGCAGGCATGACTACACGCGGCAGCAGTGACGCAAGCACGACTACGCGCGAGGCAGCAGTGACGCAAGCACGACTACGCGCGAGGCAGCTGTGACGCACGACTACACTAGGCAGTCGTGACGCCAGCACGACTACACGCGCGCGGCAGGCGTGACGCACGACATGTCTCGGTGTATTTTCGTCACAGGTTTTGGGTATTCTCGTCATGGCTTCTGGGTATACCACAGTCACAGTCTACAGCTGTAGTAGACGTAACATTACTTATCACATTAGCTGTAACGCCACGGGATACTTGCGTATCGGAATATCTTTCACCTGTGTTATGTTATTCATCAGTTGTCAGTATTCTTGTTACATATAAATGTGTCTAGTCCCGAGAGTATTCCCACCACACTAAAGTAATGTATTCAGAACTTTCATGCAATAGAGTCTATGGTCATTCTTGGGGGTAAAGAGAGTCCAGGTATTGTAATTCACTAAAGTTGGTAATGTTAGATGATAGAATTCCTGATGGTCAATAAAGAATGTATCTATTGAAGGACAGTTATATGATCCTGAAATCCTAACGTATGTGGTGAGATGACAGGAGTTACTACAGCAGGATGTTTATTCGTTATCAAAGTCTTCAAATTGTCGGCACAACTACTGGCTGTTGACAGAGAATGTTTGTAAGATTTTCCATACGAGTAAAGGTTTGTTCTTGGACCATTTTCATCGTGGAATCGGTGGATTTTAGCTGCTATTCCAGGAGCTAACTAGGGTATAGGTCCATGTGAACAGGCATGACTTTAAAGACAACCAGTTCATGTGATGGCATGAGAAGAACGTTTGTTGGATCTGAGATGCGATGGAGGGTAATTGCCTGGATGATTGCACACGTACACCCAAAGACATCAGTCTATCTCAGAGTGTAGTTACGGCAGCGGATGTCTTGGCCACTTGTGATATGCTGTGGATTGAAATTAGTAAGAAAATTCAGTTTATTCTCAGGCTCAGACATTGGACAGGATGTGAAGATTTTCTTTTTATTCTTTCACCTTAGAAATTCTTTCCTCGCGGTGTTGATAGTGTGTCTGGCTCTGCCTGACAGTGTGATATGTGCTTGTGAGTGCCAGGGTTAAAGTTATGTCCCCTAGGGCTCACGTTTGGGATGTCTTCTGTGACCGTTCTGGCATTAATGGCTGAACTGTGAAGGGTGAGGCGGGGTTAGGGGTGTTGGTTGAGGGGGAGGAACTGGGGAAATTAGTTATTCCGTTCTGAGAAACTGGAGGTTTTTAGGCATGTTCCTTGGCAGGAGGGCACGCTTTTGATGCTGAGGCTCCCAAACGTATGATGAGTCAAACTCGCCGAGGAACCAACGTGAAGTCGACCTTACTAATGAGTCAGATAGTGAGGAAGGTTGAGGACAGAAGGATGCATAGAGAGCGCGTTGACTCGTTTCACCTTCACAAAGTCCACAACAGAGATGGAAGCGAGTGATAATTCTAACCCAGACTTTAAGGAGAGATAATTTTGAACTTGGCACCTTACGGCTGCTACGGATATAGGCTCTCACGGAAGCCTCATCGTTTATCTGTCATTTTGAGGAAAATTGAAAGGACGTGTTGCTGAAAGTATGAGTATTACTTTCTTATTCAGTGGACGTGAGTCGTCGGCAGTTTAACATGTCACCTGTTTTGGTAGCTGGGAGAGAGGGTTGGTAGACCCCTGCAGTGGAGATCAATCGCTGACACAAGATGGTGGATGATCATTATACAATGTGGCGGATGTTAACACAGTGTGGTAGATGCTAACACAGGACGGTGGATGCTAACATGAACATTAGCATAGGACGGTACATAGTAACACCAGATGACAGACGACCTGATGGTGTATGAAGAGGTTACTTTCTGGCAAGATGGCAGTATAATCCTACGGAGACAGAACAATAAAGCAGGAGGCTCCTTTCTACCCACCGCTCCCTCCTGCTCATCAGCCAGCAGGAAGAAAATATATCTTTGAGGAACGCTAGACAATATAGAGAGTATAATGACGTGAAAATCTTGAGTCATTCATCTGACGGACCTCCGTGGTGTATCTGTGAACGTTCTTAACCGTGACGCATTCGCCCAAGGTCGAGCGCATAGGTTCCAATCCTGTTTACGGTAGTCGGTCCACTGTCAACCCAGCTGTTCATCCACCCTTGCAGTTTGGTCTATAGAATGTGTACCTGGCTGGTATAGTCGCAGTATGTTGGTAGAGGACCTGAAATAATGTTAGTATGCAGGGAGAAGCGAGCAGAGATTCAAGATCTATAAACACGATGTTATGATGACCTTCGGCTAAACCCATTATTGAAAATCGAATCCAATCTGATGGAGTAGGTAAAGTTTATCTTCTTCAGGTACGTAAGAAATAGCAGTAATGATTACTTCATCTATATAAAGCAGGGATCCAGTCTGATTACGAGGAAGGTTCTCCTACTTGGAAAACGATCTCATAGCCTACAGCAGAGAGATCCCGTAATGAAGGAGTCTCTCTACCTTCCAATTGTCCCCTAACCACACGTTATATATAATGTTTCCCAAAGGCAAGCTTTCTCCATCCTCAAAAATTCCTAGAATATACTTTTTATCTCTTTCTTCTGATTTTCATCTCAACCCTGGCTTTTCTTCTATTCAAGGACTGTCTTCTTTGATGAGGACTTTTGTCCTTAACTAGAGTCTTTGTCAAGAGCTCAGAGTATCATGTGTTACGTGAGGGAGATTGGTCACCAGATAATAGAAGGGGCTGGTGGAGGAGCTCCAGTGCAGGAGATAGGGGCAGGAGCAAGCGTGGCATTGGCAGCAGCAGGAATGGTATCAGGAAATAGAAGACCATGATACTGGCAGCACCAGGCGTGTTGCTGGCACCAAGAGCACTAGCACGCCTCTCCCCTTTCACCAATTGCTGTGTGTGGCCGCTGCAACGCGCGTCCCCCAATAAGCACGAAGGCTCGTGACACGCATGCTAATGGGCGGTAAATTGTAGAAGAACGGCTCCTGTCAATCACAAGTAAACCGCACCTTCAGATAAATGACATTAATCCGGTTTATAAAGTGATATAAAAACCCTCCCTGTCTTTTTACACGGCGAGGATCAACGGAGTCTGTTACAGAGTGGTGTAAAACAGTCCAGCATATACAACGCGTGGATACATGAGTACAAGCAGCCTTGTTGCTCATCAGTATAGAGACTGAAGCCTTTGTGTGTGGGGGAGCTGTCAAGGAACCTGGCACTCGTTGGTTGGTTTGATGTCTTCATGGTTCAGCTTCTGTTCCCTCGTAGACTGCGGGACGACGTCACGTGTCGATTGCCTGTTGGATACTTATGTGATTTGTATATTTCATGACGCCTTATTCTTGAATATTGGTAGTCTGTACTCTCGTTGGCAGCCGCTTTCGTAAATCTGTTTGAATAACCAATAAAAAATGGATTTGAATTGATGCAACTCGTTCCTCTTGAATAAATATTTCGAGTGGGTCTTGGCCCAAGTGGAGAGCAATCAGAGGCTGGCGCCGTGACCAGGCCAGTAACGGTCTAGTATCATCGTGAGGAGGAGGGAGGATCCCTCCCCGGGGGGTGGGCATTGTGCTGTAGCGCGGCCACCAGAACCTTGGACTATGTTCTTAGGGTAGAGCAGTCTCAGAGGCGCCCCTCGCTGCCCCACAACCCTCCCACGGACGCTCATACGAGATGATAGTATCAGAGACACTGCAGGGGAGGAGGATGGGGAGGGAGGCGGGAGGCGTGAGATGTGGGGTGAGGATGAGGAGGAGGAGGAGGAACTAAAGTCGGGGAAAGGGAGGTATAGAAGAACGTGGTAGTCGTGGAAGTGTATATGTGTGTGACAGAGAGAGAGAGAGAGAGAGAGAGAGAGAGAGAGAGAGAGAGAGAGAGAGAGAGAGAGAGAGAGAGAGGTAAGGGAAGCCATAAACGCCGAACGTTGGCGGGGCCGTCAGTCACACCACGCGCCGCCATGATTCCCACTCACTGGGACGCAGCTGAAATCTAAAAGCCTCGACAAACAATTTATGTCCTCGTATCTGTTACGTAAGGTCACCGTCCATCCATAACACTCGCGTCACACTCGTCTTATACGCGTTACAGTCATGTATCTGAGATAAAGTATTCCTTCCACGTGAATTTTACACAGTCGCATTACTTATTTGAAATAGGATACACATGTAAATCCAAAAGTGATATAGGAACGTATTATAAACCAACAACTGAGGAAGGGTGGACATGAAATTTTACGATTTCCTTCAGAGTCGCATTTCATTTGCATCTGTCATTGGTGAGTTCAAGTCACGAGGCGCTTTAGACCTTGGGGGAATCTTTATTCTAGGTCTGAGCTGTCTATGGACGCGGTTGGAATATTGCTACCATCCCTCACAGAAAGTGTAGTCCATGGGACGTGGATGCTCCCATGCTTAACGAAGCGAGACGAAAAAAATGAATATAAGTCTTTGGAAGGTTCCCGTGTTGGTATGGAGGTTGGAAAGAGGCAGAACTATGTGCTCCGTCCATCTTACGGCAGACCATGATAAGCGAAAGCAGAGTATGAGGATGAGAGAAAGATCTGGGAAATCCATTTTGAATAGATTTGTGGAAAGTCAGTCTATTGTATGAATTTTTCAGAAGAGTTTCGTTCGACTTTCAATGACTCCTTTGCAAGATCTTCATTTGACTGCGCTTACGTCATTTTCAGATCTTTATTTGGCTGTGTTTATGAATTTCTCTCGAGAACTTCAAGATCCTGTGTTGATAATGTCTACGGATTCTTAGGAAGAGCTTCAAGATTCGATAAAATTTCCTAATTTCTCTGACCTTTTGCGAATTCCTCAAAGCGCTTCCTCTGTCTGTGTCTCAGACGCAATGCCAGGAAGTGATATGGTTTTGAGAGAGCTCACAGCATATCAGATATGAGCCCCACAGTCATGGATTATGTGAAAGTAGCATCAAGAAATGTCTGTACACTTACCCTTTATTTTCCGGGAAGCTGAGACAGCCACCGGGAAATATATGGAAGTTGTTTCTCACGATAATTAAAAAAATAGGGACGAGATGTGTTGGCCAACGTCGTAAACTGGTCCCAGCTCCTGCATGAGAGAAAATGTAAATTATCTTTATATTTCTACTTGGTGTATTGTGCCGCCCCGGCTTGCACATGAAGGAGACATTAGTTCAGATTACTTCATGACCTCCTGAGTTTTGCATCAACGCGGATGCTGAAGCGCAGCGAGCTCCAGCTTATTGCTGAGGGCGGTCCACATAGTGGAAGCTTCCTCGGTGTAAAGGTCTTCTTGACTACCTCCTCGACGGGAGAACGGTCCAAGGGTCACACATTTGAGGAGATGAGAGGAAACAGAATGCAATAAGTCGTGTTCTTGCTGCCAGACCCCGAGCTGTTCGCATGCCGGTCGAGAGGAGGCGGGAAAGTGAGACGGAAAAGAAGATAAGGAAAGGGAAGAAATGTTGGACTGGGTAGAATTCCCCTCCTCATATGTTATGAGTAAGTACCTCATTTACGAGATCTTTAACATATTTCCGTATGAATGTTTCCTAAAGGAATTTCTCTCCTCATATTTAATGAGTAGTTATTCTATCTAGGATATCTTTAGCCTATTGCATACTAGATATATCTCTTCCTTTGAATCTCCAATTGGAGAACCAAACTATGTTTCAGATATTGAGATCAGTTCATCTTATTCTTAGTGCTGAAGAGGATATATTTTCCTTAAGGGACGACGAATTTCTGTAACGAAGACTTTGATCAAAGATCTCTGTCGTTTTATTGAGTGATTGATCACTCAGAGTCATCAAAACTTGGCTAGGAACACAACTTTTGATTTACAGGTCTTGGGTTAATCTTTTATTCTCACCCCAGCACTCATTCCACCCTCCTCTCTCTCTCTCTCTCTCTCTCTCTCTCTCTCTCTCTCTCTCTCTCTCTCTCTCTCTCTCTCTCTCTCTCTCTCTCTCTCTCTCATTCTCTAATGCTATATATATATATATATATATATATATATATATATATATATATATATATATATATATATATATATATATATATCCTGACAAATACTCTTCAACCTGCATTTGTCAGATTCTAATGAACAAAAACATTCATGTGAGTTTCAGGCCACCATTACAGACCCCCACAGACCCAGCGATACAGGACCTCCTGGATGATAAAGGGAAAAACTCTTTCCTTCATTAGTGTGTTGGCACAATCCTGGTATCAGGCCGGAGCCTCAAGGGTAAATTCCTTTCGCCGAAAAAAAAAAAAGTTGGGGAAATGTTCTTAGATGAAAGAAAAAATATCTAGGTCGCACCAAGAAGCACGTTCACACACACACACACACACACACACACACACACACACACACACACAACACACACACCGTCGGGGCACCACACGGCAGCCCTTCCAGCCCAGACTTTAACTCCAGTCCATCATTTATACACCTATCTGAAACTACGTTCCCTCAGGCATGTACGGGTTACTTTTTCTCCCTTGCGTTCCGGACACCAAACATCTCACAAACAATACAAACATGGATGCAGTACATTAGAACACCCTCTCATGCCCATGTTAAGAACAGCACTCCCTTAACACTAAATTGTTTTCCACGCATCCTGTGGTCACACCTAGTGGACGTGGCTGGCTCCCTGGGCACCGCGGAAGCCCTACAGAAGGGGATTCTAGGGGCGGTAAGGTAGGGTGAGGTAAGGTTTACGTACACATACATGTGAAGATATACACACATAAACGCCCAGAGTCTAGCGGAACACTTTATATAACTCAAGTAAATGACCAACACGAGTGATATCTTGGAGACGGCAACCAGCAGACAAAAGGCTTCAGCAACTGTGATGGTTTTTTGGGGGGTAACTCTGATAATAAAACTCGTTTCAAGCTGGAGAACAATCTTATCCTCGTCTTGTTTCATATTTCCTCACGAGTATTGCTACTCGTTACTGGCTCTCTGTTGCACGGCCGATTAAGTTGAAATATGACACGTAATCACCATAGTCTAGTCTTGTCTAGATGCCTTATTACATATGTGATGTAGGGATTTATTTGTATCATATTGGATCAATAGACATGTACTGAGTAACATTTTATTCCACTGTAGGATAGATAAACGAATACAGCTGTATTATCTCGCTATTTCCGTCGTTTGTCGTTCATAAAAAAAAAAAAGATGTTTGTACCGTCACACCCAAGACTCCTCACGTATAAACATTGCTCTGAGCAATATTGCTTTACTAAAGATCCGGTAGAGGCAATATCCAGGCAAACATGAGGCAGCCCAGGGAGGTTCCAGAGCTGTTTCTCTAAACACCACAATTTTCAAAATGTGGAAGGTCGTAAATAACATCAGCAAGCATCATAAATCCCCCAAGAAGAAAATATAACTCCGAGGAATTCCAGATAGGACGGCAGACCGCCTAGGCTCTCCTCGATCAGGTAGTGGAAGTATAATGCGTAACAACGACTGATGTCCGGAACGTTATAAGAATTTTAAATCCCACCAAAATAATGAAATAGAAATACCATTGGCTCTTCTTCATTGGCTCCTCGTCATTGGCTCCTCGTCATTGGCTCTTCGTCATTGGCTCTCGTCATTGGCTCCTCGTCATTGGCTCCTCGTCATTGGCTCTCCGTTAATAGAATAAAAACTGTGAGACTTTTCGAGCGTGCGTCAAACAGCATCGAAATTCCTCCCTTTGAAATATGGATGTCACGAGCAATGTCACCCCCGCTGGCTGAATCTCCAGCATCAGCGACAACATCAGCCGGGGGCCCCGGGGATGTGTGGGGAGGGGGGGTAGAACATACCCCTTTTGAGCTGTGTGGGAGGGACGCCTCCAGAAAGGGGGGGTACTGGTGAGAGAAGCGCCCCCCAGCTGCAGGGAGCAGTCTAGGGCGAAGCTCCAAGCAACTGAGACAAGTGGTGTGGGAGGAGCCCCATATTGGGGACAATAAGGGGAGGATTCCCTCCCCCTCCTCCCCCGCTTTCCAATGAAAGCAGTGAGGGAGGATTCCCCTCCTCCCTCCCTCCCTCCCTTTACTAGGGTGTGCTGGGAGGGGCTCTCCGCTGGGAGCAGTGTCTGCCGCCCTCCCAATAAACATGTCAAACACACTTGTATTATCAAGTCTCTCTCTCTCTCTCTCTCTCTCTCTCTCTCTCTCTCTCTCTCTCTCTCTCTCTCTCTCTCTTGCTAGTGCTCATACGCACAGGCACTTTGCTTGGCAGATGGAGGCAAAGCTGAGGAGAAAACGTTAGAGAGAGAGAGAGAGAGAGAGAGAGAGAGATTGTAGCCGTGCTGGTCGTGTTCTGTCTTGTTGATGGTTAACGAAACCAGTGTTGTGTCGTGTAGATGGTTAACGAAGCCAGTGTTGTGTCGTGTAGATGGTTAACGAAACCAGTGTTGTGTCGTGTAGATGGTTAACGAAGCCAGTGTTGTGTCGTGTAGATGGTTAACGAAGCCAGTGTTGTGTCGTGTAGATGGTTAACGAAACCAGTGTTGTGTCGTGTAGATGGTTAACGAAGCCAGTGTTGTGTCGTGTAGATGGTTAACGAAGCCAGTGTTGTGTCGTGTAGATGGTTAACGAACCCAGTGTTGTGTTGTATCGCATATATGCGACGTCGATGTGTCGAGACGTTTGGCCAAGACCCACGTCCTAATTGGCTGTAACCTTTAAAGGGTCACCACGTCCACCGCTGCAGTAACTACGTAAAGACTTCATTCTGAACTATGGTAACAACTGCATGACTCACACACGTCATGATACGTGATAACGTTGAGTGAGGTCGTTTAGTCAGTCATGACCTGAAACAGTGAAGGCCACACGAGAGAAATACCCTCAAAATCTCAATCATTTTCGTTGCAATCTTTGGCAAATTTGTTTTCGTTTTCCCAAATGTTTCAGAATTGAAAATTATATACTTTTTGGGTCCGTTTTTCTTTCTTCATATTTTTTTTTTCTAAAACATTCGTAACTTCTGATGATCAAGTTCGAGTTGAGGAGCATCCCCCCCCCCCCCCCCCCCCCCACACACACACACACACACACACACACACCCTGGCTTCTGCCTTGGCGGGCGGGGGGCGGTCAAACTTCTCGTCGTGAGCCTCACATTACACATTCAGGGAATAATTTCACAAGTTTTTATCCCGAGTGTCGAGACGTCAGGAAAGTTTTCAAATCAACATTTTCTTCATCCGCAGAGGGACCTAAATCCGATATATATATATATATATATATATATATATATATATATATATATATATATATATATATATATATATATATATATATATATATATACATATGTGTGTGTGTGTGTGTTTCTGTGTGTGTGTGTGTGTGTGTGTGTGTGTTTCTGTGTGTGTGTGTGTATGTGTGTGTGTGTGTGTGTGTGTGTGTGTGTGTGTGTGTGTGTGTGTGCGTGTGTGTGTGTGTGCATGTGTGTGTGTGTGTGTGTGTGTGTGTGTGTGTGTGTGTGTGTGTAGTGAGACGTTCTCTGACGACACTTTACTCCCAGTGATACAGAGACCCATCAAAGGTCAAGAGAAGTTACAAGAATGAATGAGGTGAGGAACGTCGAGGAATGAGACGATTTAGATATTACATGCTTACAAGAAATGATGGAAAAGAAGCTAAGGTGGTATGGTCGGGTACAAGGAAGGAGAGACACGAGATATGTCTCGAAGTCATTGAACTGGACTCCTGAAGGAGGAAGGAGTCCATCAAGACGTCCTTAGAATGAGAGGTATTGAGGACCTCATCAAGAACTACGCTTGAAAGAAGAGGAGAAAAGGAATAGAAGGAAGACGTAGAAAACGGAGAGTAGGAAGACTGGAACGAGTGGAGAGGAATGACTAGGAAGGCTGATGATGGACAGACTTCCATAAGTCTACCTTGCTTCTGACTGGGAAAGAATTGTCCTAGTGTGGTTATAACAAGTTCCAGTAGGGATGATGCAAGATCCCAATAGCGTTGGTGAGGATTCACCGTGGAATATCGACTTGGAACTCCAATTTCAACCATATATTCACTTCAGTAGCAGCGAACGTTGAGCTGAGGCGCTTAACATGGAGGGAAGTTACACTGGTAAGACAAACATAGATTTATCACTTCCTGGAGATCTTCATAGTTCTGCCAACAGAGAAAGAAATTAGTCTAAAACTTCCATGTCAAAAAAAAAAAAGAAATATGAAGCCATTCGCCGTCATGGAGTGTCAGATATAAAAAATAAAAGAAATTACGGAGACGAACTTGGTAATTCCACTGAAATTTTACGAAGTGTTCCACTAACGAGGCTGAAGCACTGCCTGCCTGGCAGGGAGGGAGGGACGGAGGACGACGGCCATCCGTGGTCGTCCCTCCCATTCCCATTCTGGGGACGCTGGACGCGAGCGGAGGCGCTCCTAACACCGCACATCTTTGTACGTCGTCCGCTGGCTGACTGACCTTAAAATTTGGCAAAGGCGACGCTTCCCGGTGATGCAATAGGCGGCCACAAGCCTCCCAGGCCGAGAACAGTGTGAGGAAGGCGGAGCCAATAGAAGAGGTGGGTCTGGAAGAGGACAAGTGGAAGGGGGAAGACGGAGAGAGAGAGAGAGAGAGAGAGAGAGAGAGAGAGAGAGAGAGAGAGAGAGAGAGAGAGAGAGAGAGAGAGAGAGTGACCAAAGAAGCTTTGAGAACCTCACTATTTTCCTAACTATTCACGTTTGTGCATTTTTCATGATCGGTGTATATTGATATACACCACTCAGCGTCACTGTTTACACATCTCTCTTATTCCACTCACGAATCCTACAGTTCACTCAATACGTTACAGCCTGGGGGGTGTTTACAGTGGTAGTGGTAATACATCATCCATCATGAACAGATATCAAGCATCATTTGCTTTCCACACAGCAACCGAAAATGGAATCCAGGCGGCAGGTATCCTCACTCCGACAGGTACAACAACAAGGAGACGCTGACAGAGAGGAGAGCAGATTAGTATTGATTATACAAGACAGGTGTGTGGGGCAGTCATCAACAGGTGGCGGCAGAGACGCTTCCATACCAGAGGAGAGGCATGAACACATCAGGGCCCTGTGTCCCACTGAGTCTTATATGATGTCGTGTTGAGTACGGAAAAAAAAAAATATATATATATATATATATATATATATATATATATATATATATATATATATATATATATATATATATATATATTTCACCTTTAACTGATAGATGAACTTTTCGCTGGCGTGACAGGCTTTAAATTTTTTTTTGGCACGACTGCAAGTTAGAGGTGGTTATGCTGACGTGCTGACGGAGGGAACTTTAGTTCAGACATGCAAAATACGAGGCAGCATCGGACCAGCGCTCGCGGTAGTTACTGGAGCAGAGCAAACAGGACGAGGTCTGAGTGTACGAGTGGCGCTAGTTAGTATGTAATTGGTCGTTAGCAGTCTTTCGTCGTCGTTGGTAGGGATGGCCCAGGTGTGCCTACGGCGAGAGAGAGAGAGAGAGAGAGAGAGAGAGAGAGAGAGAGAGAGAGAGTCAGGTGGGTGCGTGGACGCTGGAGGAAAGTGTGAGGACAAGCGTTACTGGCGAGAGTGGTCATCATATGTGGTCCTCACGTGCCTCCTGGAGGTGTAGTCACCGTCATCCTATAGTCGTGGATATTACACACAGTTGATGACGAGGATTATAGACATTCTAATTCCCTCACTTGTGGACGCTCGGTGGAGGATGGAGGGAGTAGGGCAGGAGGCTTGGTTTCCGTGCGTGTTGCATAATAACTAGTGAGTGATTGAGGCCGCTCTTCGTCTCTTCCTAGCGCTACTTCAATATGCGGGAAACGTAAAACTAGAATAAAATGATATATATATATATATATATATATATATATATATATATATATATATATATATATATATATATAGTGGTCACCCGTATAGAAAATGATGCCGTAGGAGGCCCACACAGTAGACAGGATCACACGACAGCATCACGAGAGAGGAGACTCACAGTTGAGCATGACAGTCAGTCCGCCAATACTTGTATGAGAGATGGAAGAAAACAGAAATAATTTGACCCAAAAGAAACTTGCTCTCTTACATATTCCCGGTCGTGCATATACCCTGGGTTTAATTGGAAACTGGAGATAGAATTCGATTTTTGAGCAATTACTTTTGATGATGGTTTTACCCGGTTACGTCAGGTGCCCCTCGAGACCTCAGGTCCGTTTTCTTTTTTTTTTTTTTAATGTTAGCTGAGACGATACGGCCAGTTGAGACCCTAATCAAGGCCATCCTATTAACGATATATATATATATATATATATATATATATATATATATATATATATATATATATATATATATATATATACTCTAGACTGAGCCAGATACCCATTTCATCGACCGATCTCTTAGGATGGATGAAGAGCTGGGTTGGCTGTGGGCTGACTGCCGTAACCAGGATTGGAACCTATGCGCTCGACCCTGGGCGACCCGTGAATGCGTCGCGGTCAGAAATGCTATAACCGATACACCACCGGAGGAGGTTTATAGTTTATTACTTTGTTGACGACAGTCACGCGGGAGCGAACACGGGTGTGGTGAGGATGTGGTCGTCAGCGAACACGGCTGTGGTGAGGATATGGTCGTCAGCGAACACGGGTGTGGTGAGGATATGGTCGTCAGCGAACACGGGTGTGGTGAGGATGTGGCCGTCAGCGAACACGGCTGTGGTGAGGATGTGGTCGTCAGCGAACACGGGTGTGGTGAGGATGTGGTCGTCAGCGAACACGGGTGTGGTGAGGATGTGGTTGTCGTCATCATCATCTTCATTACGTCAGGTGAAACACTGCTTGACCAGGAAGCCAGAACATGACAGTGAAGCCGATTCTCACACTTTTATTTCACAGTCGCTCGCCATTTCCTGCGTTAGCTGGGTAACGCCTAGGGACAGAGACAGGAAAGACCTCATTATTTTCTTTTCCTTTTTAATTCCTTCTTTATCTGTTGTGTGTAATGCACCACAACCATAGCCCCTTATCCAGAGCAAAGCCACTCGGAGCTTTCCCTGGATTCCCCGGCTATTTCATATTCCCTGTTCAGTCCATTGACAACACGTCGTCGTCGCCCCCCATATACAAGAATGATAAGCCTGGATCATTTGCCGTCCTGTCTTTGAGAAGTTAGTTGTCCAAGTAAATCTTGCAGTTTTCAGAGATTTGAAAATTGATCTAAAACTGGTGAAGTTCCTCGAAGACATTAGAATACCATGCGGCCTAATAATGTGGCTTAATTTCCCCTGCTAGATAGCTCTAATGAGGCGCAGGATTAAGGAAAAAATATTAGATATAAAGATAGTGATCGTACTGATAGCCCTGATGCATCCGGGTCATTATGGGAGTAAAGGCCAGTTGTGTCCCAGGAACCCCAACATCCCTGATCCAATTGGAGGAAAGTGGTGTGTGAGGGGGCGGCGGCGGCCGGCCCCCAGGTCCAATGTACTTTGTACTCCGATGCTGCTGCTCTCATGGTTGACTCTGCTTTCGAGGCGGGCAGCGTTGGCCATACTACAGGAGACACTACGAGGTAACACTATCCCGGCTTTTTTTTTTTTTTTTTTTTTACCCTTTTCCATCAGATCTGAGTGGATTTCTCTCTCTCTCTCTCTCTCTCTCTCTCTCTCTCTCTCTCTCTCTCTCTCTCTCTCTCTCTCTCTCTCTCTCTCTCTCTCTGGGTAATCAGTAGAGCAACGCTTCTCGAGGTGGATTTTCCCTCACCCTTGTTCTTCGTCACACGTCTCAAGATGATACGTGATGACGCCACTGACGCTTTGGTGGCTTCCGTATTCGTCTGCTATATATGCAAATTTGATTTTGATATATACCCGCTTGTGGTTTCACCGGGGATAAGGTGTCGCCTTCGCCTTTGACGAAAGGGTGTACGTACAGACGTTTCACTTTGAGGGAGTCCATCATTTCCCTGCTCTTGCGTGGAATGCAGCCTTGAAGCTGCCCAAACCCCATAGAAAGCCATAGAAACCAGCACAAGGACTAACAGAAATCGTGTCTCTCAAGACTTTCTAAAATGAGTAAATTGTCTCGTATCAACATTAAAAAACTAAAGACTGTTAATACGAGAACAAATTGGTCCTCATTAACACAATATCTATGACAATCTGGGACTACTGAAGGAAAACATCCACTCTTTCATGATTCTGTCTTAAGCGAGAACACAGCTGGGGTCATGAACAGTGTTGCCTGTCGCACACACACACACACACACACACACACACACACACACACACACAATACACACAGACAACAACGTCTTGTACTACCTGGGAGCGTGAGGGTGTCATACCTCACTAAAACGATGATAGAATTTGTTTTCCTGCCCAGCTGGCGACATCCTTACGACCTGTCACATTATGTGGACAGCCCAAGGGCGGCCAGATCATCAGTCAATTCTCTTTGACGTGTTTCTCTGTGTGTGTGTGTCGTCCCACATGTATTGGTAATGGTGTCTCATGTTCCTGAGCATGACGGATGATGCGCTGCCTGCCTGCCTCTCCTCAGACGTTGGACGCTCGAGGTTGAGAAATCCTTGAGGCACTTTGAGAGAGGGATCAGGATTTTTCAGATTTGTGTTTTTGACATTGCGTCCTTCTCTGGATCACTCTGCAGCGACAGATCTTCAGACATTTTTTCCCGTAAAGATTTTTTGAAAATGATACGTTTCTCCTTTCTCCTCAGAATGTGACTGTAGATAACACTGACAGGTTTCGCTAAGTGTATAGCAACATGATGTCTGTCATTTATACAAGGTTTCTTGATAGCAAGTCAACGACAACATAGCCTGGATCTCTGTTTCCAGAACCGAATTGTTTGCCAAGACTTTTGCCCGGTTCACTGCCTGGATTAAGAACATTTTCAAAGTGACCGTATCTTTCGGTTTTCATCAGATCATACTGTGGGTGTGACACGATTTTTCGTCCTCTTTTAAAACTCGCTGACTCGACCAAGACAGACCCATGACTCCATTACTCCTTCACCAGAGAGGAACCTCTTCAAGTTGCCTCTCTCCGTAAGGCAGTCACGAGACATGATGAGTGTGTGAGGCAGTACCACACCCTTGTCCAAACTCTCCTCTCACACCTGATGTGAGTAACGAACAAGACTCTTTTTTTTTTTCCAACGTTCGCCAGTGCCACCCTTAGACTCCCCTGCATCAGTACCCGCCGTAGACGCCGAGTCTAAACTTTCGGTCTGAATACGAGAGAGAGAGAGAGAGAGAGAAAAAAAAAATTATGTTTCCGTCCAGACGTCTTTTCGCCAGGGTGGTTCTTGTTCCTCTTGATGACTGGAGTTTGTAGATGTTCCCCGTCCATCTTCCGCCGGCGGAGGAAGGATCAGTTTTGTGCTCCTGTCATGTTCATGTTGGCGCCACGGTGTTCACGGGTTTTTTTTTCCCCCGCCCGTCGTCTGCTGAGCTACAAGAAGCCATATAACATCAGTGGATGATAAGATGCCGGCACGGGAAGCACTGGAGAGGACAAACTCACACTGGCAACTCGATATCAGCAAGGGACCATACTTACGGGATAGCAGTAAAGAGACCGATGATACATACGGTGCCATGTATAAGAGAGAAGAGTAAGGAATCAGGCATAGATGTAGACAGTGAGGAAACACGTCTTTAAGATGCTAATGAAGTACCTATACAAGTGGCTAACGTAGGACTACCCATATAAATAGAAATATATATAAAAAAAACATATTATCATATGCAAAAAGGAACTGTACATATATATAGTAGTTAGCACAGAACCACATTTACAGTGAAATGTATCGCAAAACACACACACACACACACACACACACACACACACACACACACACACACACACACACACACACACACACACACACACACACACACACACACACACACACACACACACACACACACACACACGTACACACTGGTGCACCAACCGGGTAATGTATATCATGATACAGTGTAAATAGCAAGACATCTCATACACTATAGGGAGGGACAAAGACCCACTCAATCTCGAGGATAATAAAGGAGAGGAAAATACCTTCGTTTAGCATAACGCATTCTTGATGTAGCACCTCAAACACACACACTCGACCAGGCAATGCTGCCCCGAGGAGCCCCTATATTAAATATATTTTGGATGGATTTGGTTCACAGATGCAACCAAAGGCCCGTCAGGGGGAACGAGTGGGAGATTGAAGACATAGAGATCGTCGTAGAGACATTCATTTGAGTTTTATTACTCGAGAATGGGGTCGTATCCTATAGTCTTTGAGAGAGAGAGAAGAGAGAGAGAGAAGAGAGAGAGAGAGAGAGAGAGAGAGAGAGAGAGAGAGAGAGAGAGAGAGAGTGGGGAGTTGCCGGATTCCGCTTGCAAGTGAAAAGTCATCTTAGGTGAGCCTGTTTGTATCCTCAATAGAAGGAAAGGAGTCGTTTCGTCGATGAGATCCATGATGCTCTTAGACATGATGCGCATCGAACCTGAAATCTTCATAAAGGTTTATGGCAGAATCGGATCTCGCTTCCATAAAGCAGTTCCCTTGTAAAGAACGTACCCAGAGGAGACATATACAGCTGTGCATTTTCTTCCCAAAGTCTTTGCCAGAATTGCAGTGTAATCACTACCTTCCTTGTCGGCTCCCCCCCCCCTTCCCCCTCCCCCCCTCCACCCTAAGCGAGACACGCGCCCCTCCCTCGGGACGACTACCCAAACTTTGCCCATTAAGTAAATCTTACCTTCTTTTTTTTCTCTCCCGTCGACCTAACGTGCCCAGGATGAACAAGCCGCCCCCAGGTCCGCGTCCCGCCTTAAACTTGACGCATATATTAGTACGTCTACGGCGCCGTCACCCACTCCCCACACCACACTACCTTACCCCATGCCTCACGGCGCCTCGCTACTCCCTCCTCATTTACCTCCAATTCTGTTGGTCTCATCAGCTCTGCCTCACGAAGCTTTGCTAAAAAAAAAGGAATTCTTCTCGAAAACATCGTTATGTTACTTGCAATTTTTAGATGAAAGAAGTGAGACATGAAGGTTTTCCCACAAGGCAACGTATCAGCGAAGCAAATACCCAGTGTATCCCGGGATACATGATAGACGTATCTCACAGTTGACAGACTACGATGGTTTGCGACGCAAGGATCAGTCCCGTCCAGCCACCGCTTGCATGAAGTGCCTGGCTCACTCTGCTTTATTCGCGCATGAATATTTCTCTTTCTACTGGGGGCATTTTTGTTATCTCTCGCACTGGACTGATGAAGAGCTGAATGCAGGGAAGTAAACATTCCGGATGAAAGTTTACGTTAGTCCTCCACACAAAAGTGTAAGCTCGGGCTGAAGAGTGGGTCAGTGGACGGCCCTCTGTCTGTCTGTCTGTCTGTCTGTCTGCTTTTACATACTATCCCTCTCTCAAAAAAAAAAAAAGACAGGAAAAGGTTAAGGAGACCCCTGAATCGGCAGAGCTATAATGCCCTCACAGTCCACAAAGTAATGCAAAAAATATGTGTAAGAATTCAGGAAGGCCAGAGCACCGCTGGTGGCAGGAGACAAGAGTGGAGGAGGGAATGCCTCGCCTCCCCGTTGGAATCGAGGTCTCGTGACGTCACACAACCCACTAGATATTCATGAGATAATTGGAGAAAACAGAGAAGAAAGAGACGACGAGAGAGATGACAGTTCAGAGATATGCCTTTTATTGCATTAATCAAAATTCGAATCCAAGGTCTGTGTTGTCTGTTAGATAAGAAATACATGCATGATTAATGAGTATGATACCAGATGAACTAACTATTCTCTCAAGCGAAGGCGATTGACATGCACAATGAAAAGAAAAACAGAATCTTTTACAAACTACAAGTGGAACTGTGGCGGTGTAGGAAGCGTGGCATCATCTGGTTCGTTGTATCTGCTGAAGATGGATCGCTCGCTGGTGAACCGTACGTGAACGGAACGCTGCACCGCTCAGCGCAGGAGTAGACGGAACGCTGCATCACTCAGCGCAGGAGTAGACGGAACGCTGCATCACTCAGCGCAGAAGTGGACGGAACGCTGCATCACTCAGCGCATGGGTAGACGGAACGCTGCACCGCTCAGCGCAGGGGTAGACGGAACGCTGCACCGCTCAGCGCAGTAGTAGACGGAACTAGAGCTTTCTAAGAAGCAGTAGGTGACGCAGAGTCTCCTGCAGGACAGGGTACATACTTTCTTTTAAAGCACTTCATTATCCATAGTCTCTGTGAAGTTCGACTCGCATATCTCGGGTTCAGTGTTTTCGTCAGGAAAATCATCTTGTAAAAGACGTTTTGATATGTAGTTGGTTTTAATGATTATTATCATTCTGATGGTGAGATCATTGTTTCTTTTTTCTTATCATGTCTTCCAGAAGCTGTCTCACTCGACCGAGACTGGATCAGAAACCTCGTGTGTCTCTGCTTGGATTGCCAGGGGCTGTAGGACGCCCAGGGAGGAAACTCTTTTAAAAAACCACCTGACAGTTTCCCCGCAAGACTGTCACACGTTGTCCTGCCGGAGGCACCTGGCATTAATGATCCTGTACAGACCAGATTCACAACGTGACGTTGATGGCTCTTAGCCAGGCCTGACTGCCACACACCTGTCCCTCCATAGTTTCATACAAAGGCTTCTAGAGGGAGCAACTGACAGGAGGCATTCTCTGCATCGTAAATATTTTCTTCCATCTACAATCGTATGATTCTCCAAGAACAGAACCTTTGTCGACCATCTAATCTAAATTGATGTAGGAATCTCGTACAGTCTTGTGATGCACATTGGAAATTATATATATATATATATATATATATATATATATATATATATATATATATATATATATATATATATATATATATATATATATATTGTGTGTGTGTGTGTGTGTGTATAAGCTGCACTGGACACCAGCAACTCCTCAGAACATTGGTAGCGGTTCCCTGGGAGTGTGGTTCTCATTTCTCATGTCACAGTGATACAAATGACCATCTGTCCTTCCTCTCCTTGCAGCCGCCTCGCGTCAGACGCTGGTGTGCCAGTTGGAACCTGGGCATTATCCACATCAGGACCATTTGCCACTGAATTAGGATCTCGTTAGTGCAATAACACGTCGTGAGCGATACTGTGCAGTAATTACAAGCGATCTCTTAGTCAGATGAGGGAGCTTAGATACAGTGATGCAGTGTTTTGTTTTAGACGAAAAGAAAGGTATCTTCCTTGAGATTAATGTGATCATATACGCTTCTGCTCACTTGATTGTACGGTTCGAAGACATAGCAATGGATCATATGTCGACCAGTGTATTACAAACAGATACATCAATGAAAATATGTAATTTACACTAATTATTTATATACTTTTCCTTCATCATCTTCAAACCTTGCTGCAAGACTCTTCAGCCGTTCCTGACCGAAGCTGGAGATGACTTCAGAGGAACTGAATATCAGCTGAAGTACGTTAGAGAAACGGAACGAAAGGTGGAGATGCGTTGGGGAAAATCCGTTCGTTTAGGAATGGTCAGTAACCCTGAGAACGGCAGACGGAAGGCACTAACTGGCAGTCATGGTTGACGTACGAGACGTTGGGCTGAGTGTATGGGAATATTCTCTATGGAACACAAGGGCGAGATGGCCATAGCTCCCTCTTCATTAACTTGGACGCTTCGTAGTATGTCTTCCACCTTTTATAGCTCTCTCTCTCTCTCTCTCTCTCTCTCTCTCTCTCTCTCTCTCTCTCTCTCTCTCTCTCTCTCTCTCTCTCTCTCTCTCTCTCTCTCTCTATCTATCTATCTCTCCATCTTTATCTATCTATCTGTCTATCTATCTCCTGCCATATCTGTTATATTATACCATTCTGTTGTCCCTTACAAAGAGCACGTCAACGTACCGTTAGATAAGTAACGTATACATCCAGTGCCCGTCAAAAGACCAGCATATACACAACCTCCACGCAACATCCTCTCGATGTCTGATGCTGTGACCCTTGACCCACGATATGTTGAGCTTCATTATCTCATTCTTACATCAAGTTAGGCAGTCACAACGCACGGCGTGACTACCATATAATTGCCTCTAAATCTCTGAAGACTTTGTTTAAACATGGGTTGTTTTAGGGCCAGACTGCTGGAGATATAGCCTCAGTATCTTGCTTGACTGATGACTAGAGGGGCGGGGCTCTGGAATTTGCAGGAATCCAAGAGAGTTTTATTCGAAGCATCGTAAGAGTGTGGTGACGAAGAGAAAGTCAGAAAGCGAAGGAAAAGTAGAAAGGAGACAGATCATAGGAATCGACCCGGGTGTTCTGTTGTCCATTAGTTATTTAGGATGATCCGACTGGCGCTCGAATTAAGCTGTACATCAAATGAAACGCACCGTTGCTCTCACGTTATCTATCGAGACGATCCATATAGCGACGCTTGCAAGTGGGAGAAGGCTGACATTGTCCCACACTTGCATAGCGGAAACTGCTACATGACCAGGGGCATCGCCAGAAACCCCATTACGACGGCAACTGCAACACATATGAGTAGCAGAGATTACTGGGGACATTGTCTCCTCGCTAGCATAATGCTCCGGAGATGTGAGCATTATGTTGCAGACTTGCGTCAGAACCATCAGCGGGGCCAGATAAAGCAGTGTGCAACTTCCACCGACGAGATGCAAATGGCTCCGAGTCACAGGAAGATGATACATTCCCACACAAGGAAATGAAGCCCCGAGTGTGCAAGCCAGTGCATGACGCCACCGAGGAAGCCTGAGGATCATTGTATCAGCGAAGCCAGCAGCCGACGCCCCTCTCATGAAACCTATCGCCTTTGCTGCCGCAGTCCTTAAAGGAACCCAGTTCCTTATCAGAAGGGACTCAAGTGCTTCATTCCATAATGGTTCCTTCGTTTTCGAAGTAACACATTACCGTATCAGTAGCACCAGTGTGAAGGGCCGCAGCATGTGAGGCCACTGCTGCAGCAGGGAGGGAGGGAAGAGCACTTGCCGCTGGTGAGGCTGAGCCATCGCACCGTGTTGGGATGAGTGGTGTCTGTCTGCAGGCGCGTCTTAGCGGCCTCTTGTCCTAGTTACGGTCGCATGCAAATATATATATATATATATATATATATATATATATATATATATATATATATATATATATATATATATATATATTTCCCTGGGGATAGGGGAGAAAGAATACTTCCCACGTATTCCCTGCGTGTCGTAGAAGGCGACTAAAAGGGGAGGGAGCGGGGGGCTGGAAATCCTCCCCTCTCGTTTTTTTTTTAATTTTCCAAAAGAAGGAACAGAGAATTGGGCCAGGTGAGGGTATTCCCTCAAAGGCCCAGTCCTCTGTTCTTAACGCTACCTCGCTAATGCGGGAAATGGCGAATAGTTTGAAAGAAAAGAAAAAAGAATATATATATATATATATATATATATATATATATATATATATATATATATATATATATATATATATATATATATATATATATATATATAAGCTCGCTGTTTACAGAGCTACCGCTGCTGTGATTTGGCTCGTCTGGGTAGCAGAATTTGGCAGAGTAAAGAATATATTTAATCGTTTATGAAAGTTAATTGACTGAAAAGGGAGTTTCTTGAGTAGTGAAAAGTCTGTATGATGCCAGCATGACTGTGGGGGACGTGTGATGGCGGGGGATCCATGGGATGATATAGCGTTTATATATAACTTGAGAACAACTCAGACGTCACCCACCATTGTAAATAAAGGTACTGGAATAATGCAGGATTGACTGAAGGTGGTGAAGATAAATCGTCAACCGAACCAAAATTATTGATCCTTTCCAGATACTACTGAGGTATTATATCTCCGCATTAGTACATTTACATTGGTTGTTAGTTATGGTATAGTCTTGGTTGTAAGACAGGGGTAAGTATGACTCGCCCTCTTTGTTATAGCGTTGGTTGTAATACTCATGATTTAAGTTATGACGTAAGACATTGTTGTAACATAATGGCACAAGTGACAGGTGGTTGCATCAGCGTAGGTGTTGGATCAGCGGACACATCATACACCAGGGTTATTTTGCCGACAATTCGGCACCACTGGTTCAAATATATGTCCTTGAGGAACAGTAGGAACTAATAATGCTCTCCACATTTCCTCGAGGAATCATGCTAACTTATACTCTCCATATGTCCTCGAGTTTGTACTAACTAATACCCTCCACGTATCTTCGAGGAAATGAACCGACTAATGCCCTCCATATGTCCTGGAGTTAGTGTGGTAACTAATGCCCTCCATATGTCCTCCACAGGAAGACCGTATCGATCCAGATCGTCGAGGAAGACAGCTACGAGAAAGACGTGCTCTTCTACCTGGACATCGACGAGCCTGTAGCCTGTGGAGGTAGGTGGACACCCATTATAGAGGACCTCGTCTACGGTTAGGGAGGGGTTCACTGTAGGACCTGGGAGGGTAAAGGCTAGGCTTTGGACGTCGCTGATTTCGGGGATATGATGAGGGTGAGGAGGAAGAGGATGAGGTGGAATGAGGGGGAAACTGAGGGTGCTGGGATTAAGGTAGATGAGAACGAGATAAGATTAGTAAATGAAAAGGACACTCAGGTTCAGAGCTTTCTAAGACTTATTCATCTGAGGCAGGTTTTCCTCATCGTTATGTTATGATAGGAATAAATAGATTCTGAGACATTCATAGATTACGTTCCTCCTCGTAGTGTTCGTCTTGGGTATGTGAAGTTGCTCTTTAGAAGAATATTTGAAGGATGATGGGTTTTTTTTCAGGCTGACATAGATTCAATAAATCATTTAGATGAATGATAATGATATATTATAGATCTTATATAGAGGTTTTTCTATGAATAAAGAAACGGCAGTTTATTGGAAAATGATCTGAAATACATAAAGCACTAGTTGATGATAGGTTAATAAAGCTGTAGATTAGCCATCAAATTCAAAATATCTTACAGTATTGGAATTCCACGTTACGTATAATTTAGCTGCCTATAGTATCTTAACAAATTAATTAGTTCATATCGATATTCTAATAGAGTTTGACTAATTGTGAACTTAGTTCAGAAGGAGGCTGTGGTGTGGTGGTTGATAAGGGATATCAGTGATAGGATCACAGATGTGACTAAAGGCATAACGTTAACATAGCTTGATTAAAACCATAACATAGGCAACCTAGTTCTAAGCATAATATTGCTTATCTTTTATTACAGATGTCATTTGTACTTGCTATTAATCTCGTTTAATGCATTAACGAGTTAGTTAATTTCAAACATAATGATTAACAAAAGCTTATTTGCTTTACGACTCCTAATATACTCACAAAAAAGAGAGAAATATCCCATGAATATATCATGAAATTTTTGGAGTATATTAGTCGAGCTGATTTTAAGAAATTTGACAAGATTAACACTCCTAATATGCACAGTACAACAGCTTCCGTGCATAAGAGTTTTCGCTTTGTATATAATCGAGTCATTATCTCATTTCACATAAGAACTTAGCTGTTTCACTAGACACTTAGAGTAAAAAGTCTTTATCCTTACTATCATTCCAATGACTACGTTGCCTGCCAACACCACTTAGTTTCATCTACTTGTAATATTTCATATGAAGAGTATGTTCTGTAAATTTCTGATCAATTATCTTGTGTACTGTATTTTAAAAGAACGGGAAAGATATGCATCACTGTCACTTATAGAGGGTGGAGCTGGTCGAAACCGTGCTCCTACTGACCAAGAATATTCTCCTTTTTTAGTCTGTTGTCATTCTTATGTACATGATGTTGACCACAAGATGCATATCTTTTTATCTTTAAGTTAGTATTTTGCGTAGTTTCATTTTTTTTTCCTTTTTTTAAAGATCAATTTTGAGCAGAAAAAAATTAGTTCAGCTCCCAGTCCAATTTTTTTTTTTTTTTTAAGCCACTTTCTCCCATGCATTGACAATTTTCTATTCTAGGTGTTACCTTATTGTAAACGTAGCTGTTATCTGGATTCAGTTTTTTGAGTCATGCCTTTAGCTATGTATATACATATATATATATATTTTCCCCCCACTGCCATAGTTTACTGTACCGCCCCCCAGATATATATATATATCCCCCCCCCTCCAACCTTGCTTCTAGTTTACCTCGAGAGCTCGTCAGTGGAGGCCCAGTCGAGTCTAGTAGAATCACAAACACCCCAGTCCTATGTTGACATCTGACTAGCCAAGCTAAGACACTCTAGTCTTCATTGACTTAGTTTATATGGCCCTCAGCACTCTTAGATGCAAATTATATTTTAGTTCTGAAATGATCTAATGGTTTTTTCCACTCTCTTCTCTTCATCGCCCTGTGTATAAATAAATCCAATTGGTATCGCCTGTTTCCCATCGATGTAAGTGGCCCATGGTCTTCGTTCAGCGGTGTATGAAGAATGTTGCTTGCTAGTAGCTTGAGACTTTCTCCCTCACATGTAGTTCAGTAGTTCACTTTGCATCAGCACTGTAAAACCTCTACCACAGTGGTATACCCTTTGGCATTGTAATGTTGTTTACTCTTAAGTTCACCTCGCTCAGTGTCCGCGGATGGTGTCTGTGTATCCACAACCCAGAACGCTTCTTGAGAACTGTGTCAGCAACAAGCAGTTCAGAGACGCACATAGTCCTGCCGTCAGACCGTCTTTCATATTGGATCATAACCAGTCCTGCTCATCCTCAGTAAACATGGAATTCATGGCCATATCTTTCGCCCATCATATCTTGAATCTGAATGTCCTTAAATAAGCTCCTGAGGTTCACTCTATCATATTCAGACGGCAGGATTATGTCATTCGCGGAGTCTTGGGTCTCCAACAGCGCAAAAAACACAACCAGCGCAGCGTTGATCCTGCTTATATAGAGTCAAATTCTCTTTCCATCGATAGAAAGCGAATTAACAGAAAACGACAATTATGAATTGCTGTGTACAGGACATGCAGGATCACACTACGCAAACATCGTCTTTTGTAGCTGTTGGTTAGAATGACCTCCTTGATTATGCAGTCCCCAGTAAAAAGCTAATTATGACACAAAGCGAGTAATCCATTTCTTTCCCTGACTTCCCCACAACAACACCCCCAACTGTGAATGGTTATCATCCTCTAGCATCCAGCTCCCCCCTGTAGGTGGTGTTGACCTTTGTAATGTTCACCGCCTCGCCAACGTGTGACAGCTCTGGCTCACACAGAATGAGCCTGACGCCCTTGAGTTAGCCACCCCCTTCCACCAGGCTGCAGCCACTACTACCACTCCCACAATAAAGTATATATTCAAACATAATCCTCAAGGAACCATCTGGTGTAGTCAGGGCTGAAAACATGTATCAGAGGCATGCAAGAAGGTTATAGACACTCGAAAGGCTATATATAAGACCAATAAGCCCTGTATACAGAAGGATCGTAACACCGTAGTTACACACGCACACACACACACACACACACACACACACACACACACACACACACACACACACACACCACACACACATTACTTCATAATAAGTTGGTCGTGGTCAGTAGACACAGATGCCTGTTCTGTCACTCCCGTTTATTTCTGCTGTTTTGGAAGGAAGGTCCTCACTCCAGGATAAACAGGGAGACATCAGTAAGATAACTGAGGTTAAGAAACCTTCCCACCACACAGCAGACATACACGAATTGTAAGATGTAGATTATTTTCTCTTGTTAAGAAAAAAAGGAGTTGTAGAGAGAAAGATAGAGAGCTCTGTAGTCAGCCTGGAGCGACCTCAGTCTTGCTTGCATGCCAGAGGTGATCCACCCTTGCTTGCACACCCCCCACACCTAGTGCTTTGATATACGAACTATCATTATTGTTACCATTAATACATTCATTTATTTTGTATCTAGGATGAATTGGTTGATATGGTTTTCTCTTCATTTCTTAATACATAGGAATATCTATTGATTATCTTTTTTTTTTCAAGTGTAATTTCTTTGTAATTTCATGCAGAAGCTCCAGCCAAACTGAAAAAGAATAAGACCGTGAGAGGAGGTATATAACTCATGTAGCACAGAGAGTACATGAAGAGTATTATTATTATTATTATCACCCTGTAGTATATGTTTATCATTATCTCCTTATTAAGTCATAGGTATAATCTATATATCTATCACCGTCCTGCACCCCTCTAGCAACAGTAAACTAATCCAGTTTGCATTTGTGTTTTGGTTGTGTTCGTTGGTTTGTCCCTCGTTTGTTGTTCATTATATTATTATTATTTTCCATAACCAGTTGATTAGATGATTATGAAGGTTGTAATGTTAGTGATATTCACTCTGCCAGTAAGTATCATACAAGTTTTAGTTATTGAATTGGAAGGATTGATTATAGCTATGATTCTCTGCCTTGTTTTAAAAAGAACATTACTGCACACAGATTGTATAGTCCAGCATTTTAGTATTCACTGCTTTGTCTTCTTGTAAATTCATCATATTTCTTAATAGTGCCACTTGCTATCTTCCTCACTTTTTTTAATGGTATCTCTCCTCTTACAGAGAATATAAAACTGTTTGAGCTTCGCTTATATCATAGAGCAAAATGTTATTAAATCTTGTACATATTTGTCTTTCATGTTCCGAGATATCACACGTTAAGATATTGACAATAAATATTGATAATGTTTATCTTTAATAAAACCTTCCAAATGATAATAATTTTTTTTTTTTTTGGCTAATGTCTGTTGATATCTGTATGTCCCCAGTCCTGACTCTGTTGGTAGAGCGCTTGACAGACAATCTTAACGCTGTTGTGCAATTCTGAAACCCAGAACAATCTTGTTGGTTTGGCTGAGGTCGTCTGTCACTTTGGTGCCAGAGGAACACTAGCGGTTCAGGTCATCAGAAAAGGATGTTAAAAAGTCGTGAGGTGCTGGGGGGGAGGGAGGGGGTACACAACTACGGTCAATTACCGTAGATAATTGTTACATTTTTTTCAACTTTCATGAAACAAAATAGAAGCTTAGGATAAAGAAAAAAGAATTACCGTCAAATTATACTTATATTTTTCATGACTCAGGAATTTATATGTAGATGTTTTTAAAGATAACAAGAAATAATACGAGTCATAATCATAAGTAACATCCTGTGCTAATGTAGACTTCATTCAACATTAAAAACAAATGAAACCCGGTTTACAAGCAATGCTTGCACGGTGTTTTGCCATATGCCTGACCCAGAACCCGTAGAGACTCCCTCTGTGCACGAGAGTAGACGGTACCCACCAGCCAAGACCACCTCCATCCCTCCGTCCACTCACGACCCTTCCACCCTTGCAGACGACGACTCTCTAGGCTTCGAGTTCGAGAACAAGGAGTCCGAACTGACCGAAGAGGAGAAGATCGCGCTCCTGGGCAAGCCCAAGCTCGGCAACGCCACTCGTACCCAGATCAGAATCAAGGAGAACAAGGAATACAGGGTTAGTAGGTCCTCTTTACTTCACAAATTATTATTCTTCTCTTTTTTTTCCCTACTCATTCCATGTCATTCAGGAGTAGTGCACCTCTCATGACACACTGCTGTGTATTGTTGTTTACTGAGGTCAGAACTGACTCATGGTTCCCCTAGTTAGGTCACACTCAGTAGTACTAAAGAAAGCCTTTCATTACATTTGCTAACAGTCAGTAGTACCAAAGGAAGCCTTTCATTATCATTTGCTACAGGAACCTGTGAAACTACCAGACTTATGACAAAGAATTGTAGCAGGAAAGCATTTACTTCCTTGTGCTTCCTTTCCCAGATTATATTGATAAAAGGAAATGAAATTAGAACTCCAATTATAAGTTTGATTGTAATACTGAAATGATGGTCTTGGTGAAATGGATAATACACACACACACACACACACACACACACACATACACACACATATATGTATATATACATTATACGGAGGAAGGTATACAAACACACAGGGCCTTGGTGAAGTGGTGTGATGTAACCCAGAGAGACTTTACGTAGTCTCCCCCGTCCACCTTAAGATCAGGTGGGAGGGTACCTCTCGTGAATCAAGTCCATCATCTATATACCCACGGACACTGGTATTTAGTAGCTTCCTACGAACGCCACATGGTTGTAGAACCTTCTACAAGGCTTCTCTACCAGTCCTATCATGCCTCTTTGTTTTTCAGATCCACAAATGCCACTTACAAGTCACATGTTTCTCTCCAAGTATTTCTCAATCACAAAACACCTCGTCCCCTCACCTTATACCTCTCTTCTTGGAGCTACAGTGCTCCTCCACAGTCAGATGCTCGTGTGCATGCCACCCTCCTCTTGTCACCACTCCCACTTACACCTTACGTGATGAACATCACAGAATTATATCTGTCATTCCAGTATTATCTTCTTTCACCCTTACTTTTAAACCAGGGTGATAAACATGCGCTCTGTCATTCTTCACACATCTCACCCTAGGCCACAAAAATGTCGAGCAAATGTCTTAACATATCAGAAGCATGCTCATCCCTTTCCTTGAGAAATTCAAGTGCAGTCCCTTCCACTCTTTATCAAAATTTCATTATACCATTTGCCATGATGCACTTCGTCCATGACACACACACTTCTCATATCATCTGATACGTTGACCAGTCCTTATACATATTTACTGCTCCCATTTTCCCTCCCATTTTCATCGCTGTCAGCCCCATTTGTTTTGTTTCCTCTCAAACTATTTTACCTCTTTTCAAAATATTTTCTCATTCACCCAGAGGTTTAGCGATACTTTCTCATCTAATCATTCATTTTTCCTCCCCTTTTTTCAGCTCTCCTCCCTCCTCTCAACTATTCACACTGCTTCCTTTTTTTATACTTCCACATCCTACCTTCTGCATGCCATGCACATTACCCACATATTCAAGCATTACTTTTTTAGATACTTTTTACTCCTCTTCCGCTCCCCTTGTTTCATATCATCTCACCCTATGCCACTTAAAACTCAAAGCTCCTATGGTACCTCTGCACATCCACCAAACCTCCAAACTACGGCAGACTTCATCACTCGCCTCCACCAAGAAATGATCAGACACCCTACCTCCTGCCCCTGTGAGCACGTTCACATCCAACAACCTCTCTTGCACGCCTGTCCATAACGCATCATCCAGTAGTGCCTGTTGGCCGCCACCTTCACTCATCCACGTACACACACGTATCTACCTTTACTTAAACCACGTAGTCTCGAACGCCATTCCTCTGTTGGTATCAACTTGACATGCTTTTTACAGCTTTTATTTACAACAGGAATCTACGTCCTCCAGTCATACCATCAGTTGATAAGTCACACACACACTTGTTGCATTCAGATAGTCCAGCAAATATATATATATATATATATATATATATATATATATATATATATATATATATATATATATATATATATATATATATATATATATATAAAATTTTTGTCCCGGTACCCCATCCTTGAAAAGGTCCAGGCTTAATTCCAGAAATCCTTTTCCAGGAGCCCATGCAGCTTCAGGGCTATACTATTTCCAGTAGCAGGGTTATGATGGACTTCTTTGGAGTGAGAAGTTTCCGACGAGACTGTTGCACCTCTGCGTCAACAGACGATGACACAGCCTCGCCGAAAGTGACTTTTTACTCGCGGCACAAGCAGGCTGAGTCCAGGATATATATATATATATATATATATATATATATATATATATATATATATATATATATATATATATATATATATATATATATATATATATGTATATATATATATATATATCTAATAAAGTGTATATGAACGCGCACCTTTGTATGATATATATATATATATATATATATATATATATATATATATATATATATATATATATATATATATATATATATATAACAGCAGGTACAAAGATACGGAAACTGAAAACAGACAGATGAATCGAATGATATTCTGAGAGATATATGTAATGTAACCACATACAGCTTCAGGCAGATAAGTGGCATACTGAAGTCCAGCCGTCAACCCTCTGTATTCCTGAAGAACCGACACGCGGCTTCCGTCAGCATGAGCCGAAGAAGAAGCGGTGACGGTGTGAGACTAACATGACTTCCAAGTGATCATCCTTTGCCACATCAGACGCTTACTTCTGCTGTTAGCATCATGTGGGTTCTCAAATGACATGTCGCACCTCATCTCCCGTGATGTGGTAGGCTATCATGCGGCAGACGGGCGATGGGTCGAGACTAGATGTTCCGTTTAGTAATGTGAAGTGCTCGTCACCTCGCCAGCCTGGCGTGGCGCGACCTTGAGAACCTTCCATTTGTCACTCGAATGACTCTCCCAATCTTGTCAACACGCGTCAACCTACGTGACTTTCCTATTTGTCAAACCTCAGGGAGTCTTCTCCTCGTCGCTATCTTGCCATCTGCTCTCTGCTGCTCCTGCTGCTGCTCCCTCATCATCATCTCAAATGGAGGTCTATCTGACCTCTCGACCTGAGCCCCAGATGGATGGGCTGCTGACGTCTCCAAACCTTGTGAAAGATATGTATATATATATATATATATATATATATATATATATATATATATATATATATATATATATATATATATATGTATATATATATATGTATATATATATATATATATATATATATATATATATATATATATATATATATATATATATATATATATATATATATATATATATTACCAACTTTCCACAGGTGTGTGTGTCATAGTGTCATTTTCCTCTGGAACTCCAGCCTCTCTCTTCTCTCGACCCACCTACTGTCGCTCCATACTCTCCCTTCCGCCTCCCCAGACACCACACCACCGCCACGGCTGGACTCACTCCCCAGCAGCTCCTCGCCCAATGTCATTAGTGAATCGCCCTCGATGAATTCATTGTAGACTAGGATGTGGCGGCACAGTTACTCTGAGCCTCATTATCTCATCGGTTTCCTCTTCCCCACTTGGTTAGATGCTTCTTAATCTGTCACTTGTCCTATGATTGTTGAATTTCCATACTGCTGTTCCGTGTCTTACCACTGTCTTGAATCTTCTTACTCTGCTGTACCTTATGACTGGCTAACCTTCTTACTCTACTGAGTCTTATGAATCCCTTTGCCCTGCTGAGTCTTTTGACTTGAATCCTCTTACTCTGTTGTATCTTATGACTCTGCTAAGCCTCCTTACTCTGCTGCTTCTTCACGCTCTGTTACGTCCCTTTCATCTCTTGCGTAACCTCCGTCTTGTTGCGTCTCCTAACGCTGTTGCCTCCTCGTCACGTGCAGACGAGAGAGAGCCACAGTAGAGTCTTTGTCAAGGACATTTTCGCTCCAAAGACGTCCATCATTTCTCCGCTCCTGATTGTAGTGAGGACTTGAAGCTACAGGATTCCCAAGAAAAGGATCCTAGATTCATATATATATATATATATATATATATATATATATATATATATATATATATATATATATATATATATATATATATATATATATATATAAATGCTTTAATGTATGTATGTATATAGGTATGTAACCATGATTGCATGTATGTGCATTATGAATGTATGCATGCATATGTTGAAGATCTTCACATTCATGCCACCACAAACTTACACCTGGCATTGTAATAGACAACACCACGTCATACAAAAAAAAAAAGACAACAGATCTCCCCAAAGCTGTTCTTCTTATCCCCAATGACATTAGAAGCAGCCTAGAGTCACTCATACACTGTGTCAAACTTCTCATGAGAAAAGACAGACATGATATGTATATATAATGCTCACACTGCCACACACTCTGGCATTCTTCCCGTAGCGTTACAGAAAGGTAATCATTACCCAGGACTCAGGAAAGAGACAATTATTTCTCATTTTGTGTGACCGCAGTGAGTATCATCAGTTACCCCACATGTTATATAATCATAATCCCAATATTTACCAGAGTCTATGAGTGTCATGCTTTATAAAGTAGAGAAGCAAGTACAGTTCTATTATGATTTATAGTATGGACAGATGGGAAGTCCTGTATCCTATGGTAAGATCAGTGCAGCTCCACCCACCAGCCACCCTCCCTAACCCAACCCAGCCCAGCCCAGCCCTCCCAACCCCCATTAACCCCATGCATCCCCCCCAGGACACATCAAGTGGCAAGTAGTTATATATAGTTTTTCCCAAGTGATTGCGCCCTTGACCTCAATGTTCCACTAACCACAACCATTAACCAACAACTCCCTCCCCACCCCTTACACGAGTCATCCACCACAACAGATGACCAACAACTCTTCCCTCACCCCACCTCATCTACACGGGCCACGAACCTTCATCCTTCGCACAAACCATCATTCTTTTTTTTTTTCAAGTCATCTTCCTAACGGGCCAAATATATTTATCGTCAATTTCTCACCGCATTGCAGAAGATGGTGGACAGCTTGGTCAGTGACTTTCTGTGTCATATGGAAATGCCGGTAACATTTTGATAACAGTGTATGGTAGAGTCTGTTGCCCGTGGTGCACGGCCATCTATGCTTTCTGAGAGCTCATTTGGTACGTCAAAATACAGTCAGAAAGGGGAGGAGTGAACACGTCCTTGTGCAGAAGAGAGAAACCTACTTACAAACCTCCAATTCTTTCATGTAGAAAACGGGATGACAGTCCACTACAGTGGAACATATTAGCATTACTAATTAGGGGGGGACAAAATCGGATAGGGAGGTTGGGTTTGAGTATTATTTTTTTTTTTCTATTAACATCTTAGACGAGAGGCTGGATCTTTTTGTCATTTGAAACCAAATTCAAAACACATTCCTGCGAGTCCATTCAGGACTTTGCTAGCTGCAAACCTTTTGCACAGTAGACTTTGGTAGTTTGAAGGTCATGTTATAAACCTTAAAGACACACAGGAGGGAAAAACCCTTATTGATCTTAGCCAAAGAAATGTCACAGAGTTTCGGTCTGACATCCTTTAGGTGCCCTCGAGGCTGTCATATAAACTAGATCAGAACTAGAAATTCGTCCCAAAGACCTCCAGAAACACACGTTTCTCTCTCTCTCTCTCTCTCTCTCTCTCTCTCTCTCTCTCTCTCTCTCTCTCTCTCTCTCTCTCTCTCTCTCTCTCTCTCTCCCCTCTCTCTCCCCCCCTCTCTCTCCCCCTCTCTCTCTCTCTCTCTCTCTCTCTCTCTCTCTCTCTCTCTCTCTCTCTCTCTCTCTCTCTCTCTCTCTCTCTCTCCCCTCTATATCACCGTAACTGTTAGATTTATTAGAAGCTCTTAATTATGGATGCATGTTAGAATTTCTTAAGTGTATAGACAATTTTTTTTTTTATTTTTGTTTCTAACCGTTAAGGAAAACGGATATGGTTTACACAGCTTTCATGGCCCTTGGGTGTAAGCAAGTAAGTTGCCCAGAACTTTTGAAGAGAAAGTATGAGAAGGTTAAAAGAAAAAAAAAAATGTTCGCTCGTATTTTTTCTTTTTTGTAAGTAGATATAACGTCACAGTGAAGCTAAGACTGTCGCTGGCCAAGATCTCTGGAAGCTAGGAGACCACACGAGACCTTAGTATAAGATTAATAGGATCATGTGTTAGAATCTATTTCTGTTGAAGTTCTGAAATAGTTTGAGTAGATCAGATCAAGTCCCCTGGCGTGAAAAGTAGATTTTTCTTTTTTCTTTACGACACAACGAATAGTAATGAATGAAAGCTTAGATGAGCACCACACGTTGACACGCCTCTGTTGGAGGCTGATGGATTTTACTGTGTACGGGGCAGAGGCTTGGGAGGTTAAAGAGCCGATCATTGGCGGATCCGTAAGAGGGTTGTGTATAAACTAAGCTGGAAATTGGAGGGAGGCTTAACGATGGAGCCACTAGTTCAGGTGAGTGCAGGGCCAATCAGAGTAAACAATGATTCAGTATAATCCAAATGTTTTTTTTTTTTTTAGATTAAGATTATTACGGGTAGTTATTTCATCCAAATTGGTACCACGGTGAAATGACTACCTATGCCGTTAAGGTGAAGTTCCTCGGTGTAAACGCATGTGTGACTCAGCCTTAACGATTCTGTGGGAGAGCATTTGCCTGCGCCTTAATTGTACTGGGATCACTAACGAGGAGTACGTTACCTCGACCTAGCAATACCAGACCTTGTTGATGTGTCTGCTACGGTAACGTGCAGATGGTAACTGCGAAGGTCCTTGTCAACAACATCTGTAAGCTTGCCAAAGGCATACATGATCACTCGACTCATGAAGGTTGCATTATGTGTAGTGGCACATCACCTTAAATGCATCACTATTACTCACACATCTTCACTCATGAGGCCTAATTATCAGTCCCTTGAGCGCACTGTAGCGCTAGCTCTCCCATAGCTGGTCCAGTCAAAACCAAATGAGCTCTCAAGTTCCGCTTCTCTGGCTTTCTGGCAGATATATTGTTGGTGGCTTTAGATCAGTCTTGCTGATATAGTGCCTTCATATGTAATGTCCCTTGTATTATGAAGTCTGAGATACCAGTGGATATGCTTTTATTTTATCTTTTTTTTCTTTTACTCTTTCTTTCTCTCTCTCATTCTTTCTCATTTTGGCAAAGCAGAAGTAGACCTCACACCTACTGGGTCTGTACTACAATTGACAAGTTTCATCAGTGCATTGCCTTGAGAAACAAAGTAATTACGGAAAGACTCACGGTTCCTCTAACATGTAAGTTGGATCAACACGTTGGTCATGCTCCCCTGGTATCATGGCCCAGTAGACAAGACGCTAGGGAAATTTTATGATATGATTCTCTCTCACTCTCACTCTCATGTGAAATCATTCAGAATTTAAACTTCATCACCTTAAGCTTTGGCAATAATTATTACTCTATGGATAATGACTAAAACTTGCTTTTCACCCAGCTAACAATGAACCTTTACGTCCCATATATATAGAGAGATATAGAACAACAGCAGGAGCAGAGCGGCTGTAAAACCGTCTCCTCTCTCCCTGCAGAACATGGTGGACAAGCTGGTGAAGAAGGCCAACGCCTCCATGCTGGTCGGCTCCTCATCCTGGAGGGAACAGTTCACCGAAGCCATCACCGTCCAAGCTGGTGAGTTCACTGCCCCCACCGCTCGACGTCACTGTCTGACTGACTCTGACTCTCTCCGAGGCAGTGTAGTAGAGTGTCTGAGGAGCAGGTCCGTCGTCGTACCCTAGCCTCGGTACAGTCCATGTGTTGCTCAATGAACGCAATTAGTGGATGACCAGTACAGGATAATACTAATCTCATTGTAATCATAACCTCACAATGTACCAATTACCTTTCTGTTACATGTATCAGGTAATTATAAAACTGTAGGTAAAACAGGCCATACAGAATGAGGTCATTTCAAATGACCATGACTATGCCTCATTATCCCACAAACAGACAAAGCTCGCAATATCGTCCTTGAGTCAAGCTATACGTGTGTTGGGGCGTGAGTCAGTGTGGATTGTGTCCATCTCTTCATTCCTCGAGGAAACTGAAACCCAGAGGAACGGGAGAGCATAATGCATTCAGTAAAACTCTAACCGTTGAGAACCACACGAATATGTATTACCACTTAAGCCTGCTGTCATATCCACGGCCTTTGAGATCTCGTGTTTTTAATTAGTCACATAACCTCCCAGTCTACCTCGGTATTTCATTCGTCAGTTCATTTTCAAACCACCGTATCGATGGATTTCTTTTCCTTCCGTGTTCCGAATCGACGTACGTCAGGGAGACGAGGCAAGTGGGTCATTATGATGGTGGATCGGGAGTTTATAAGGTAGAGGAAGGAGGCTTCAGGAAGCCCAAGGTAGTGCTCAGTAAACCTAAGTGGCTTCCTGCAGTTTCTCATTACCCTACACACACACACACACACACACACACACACACACACACACACACGTTAAGATACAGGGCCACAGTAGCTAGAGAACTTTCTCCCAGTAATACATACATAACTTCGTGGGAATAACACACACGCGCATGTAAATATGAACAAGAACACTTATACAAAAGTTATATTGTGATTATTTTCAGCGCACGAGGAATATATGTCATTTAGAAAAAAGATATTATCGCCATAACAGTTTAATATTTAATATCCTTCCTCAAGCGAAGTCTGGCTTAGAGATTTTTGCTTCCAGTTTTACATACGAGTTCCCTGAAACTGTCACCAACATGGCTGAATGTTACGTCTAAACTGACTCGCACTTTGAACGCAAAAGCGTGCATAGAAACACACACACACACACACACACACACACACACACACACACACACACAAACCTCAATAAAAGTGTCACATAGTTGAGACGTGAGGCCGGAATGGCAAAGTCTTGATCGTCCTCGAACACAAGAACTAGACTCGTACACCTCAGTCTCGAGTGAACTAGACTCGTACACCTCAGTCTCGAGTGAACTAGACTCGTACACTTCAGTCTCGAGTGGTGAGTGAGTGTGTATGTGGTGACAGGTATAGCACCCATACATAAACCTGGTGATTTCCCCACGACTCGGACGGACACCAGTGTCCAGGGAGGTATTGCACACCACGTGATCTATAGACACGTAACTATAGCACGTATTGATGAGTTCCACGTGTTCACACTGATACTCATTCTTAATCTATGTGGTGTCTGGTTCCTAGGTATTTTTCATGTTATTCATGTATGGTTTTTTTTCTAACAAATGTAGTATGTTCAGAGTGAGTGAGGGGTGGGTTTACCGTGTGCTTTGTTCAGATTAGTTCAATTTCCAGCGAGAGATTCGTTTGTTCATTTTGATATATATATATATGTGTGTGTGTGATGTGATCTATTATTCCCATTGATATGCAAATGTACATTCTCTCTCTCTCTCTCTCTCTCTCTCTCTCTCTCTCTCTCTCTCTCTCTCTCTCTCTCTCTCTCTCTCTCTCTCTCTCTCTCTCTACCTATATTTCTCTCTTTCCCTCCTCTCTCTGTCTCATATATATATATATATATATATATATATATATATATATATATATATATATATATATATATATATATATATATATATATATATATATCATATACTTACTTCCCACCCAAGGAGTCCCTTCTATCCTTACGAGGCTCCTTATCTATCCACCTTGATAACATAGATAAGGTTTGAGATGCTTCTAAGGAGTGTATGTGACTTACCAGCCACAGCTAACAGAGTGATTCCTCCCCTGCCACCCGTGCCATTGCTGGGCGTGTCTTCCACATGGTAGGTGGAGGGGTGGTGCCCGTCGCGCCGCCCGCGCCTCTCTCTTGGTTGTTGGCTTGCCACGTGACGTGCACGCACCGTCACTGCTCCACCGGCTGCATATCATCGTTGTTTTTGCTTACAGTCATCCATCATCGTCCATGATAGTCACAAGGGGGACGAAGACAAGAATCTATATTCTCCTTTCATTTTTATTATTATTTTTTTTCTCCTTTACTGAAGCTGCTGAAGTATTTCATGCAATAGTGATTGTTTATTTGAGGTTAGACGTGTCATTTGAGAATGGGTGGTTCATTTTTGAGGTTGAGATTGGAGTCATTTCTTTAATCAACCCCGGGGGTGTAGTAAAAGTTTTTTTATATATACATTGATATCTCAATAAAGATAATATCATCTCTCATAAATAGTGTCCAATTGACTGCATTAGTCTGCCAGTAGAACACTACTGCTTAAAGGAAAATAAATGCAGGGTTTTTTTTCAATTTTTTTTTCTATTCTCTTATTTTTGCATGATCAAATTATGCTTATGTCATGTACTACTCTTTCCTTCATGCAACCATTTGCATAAACTTATGGTACGTACATATATATATATACATATAACCTTTTTTTTTTCAATATGTATTTTGGACTTCATATATGATCCATTGGCTTGTCTGTTGCTTCTAATTGCTGCATTGTATCGTCCGTCTTCCTGCATATGATAAGATATGTAAACTTCCCTGAAGTAGAGCTTGTAATGCCTTCAGAGCTTAGTCTGCTCCTGAAGCTGTAGTCTCAGTCATCATATAGCTTTGGCTCTGTTTCTTTTATTTCTCATTTTTTCATCTACTCGTAGATCCCACCGGTAGTAGTAGATAAGGAGAGGAAGTAATGAAGTAGATAATCATGGTATACATATATATATTTCCATATATTTCTTAGTTTTCGTAAGTTCGCAGTACCTGATGTATATGTAGTTCCCAAACCCATTGGCTTGCCCGATCACACCTATTGTCGAATAACTACATGTCTCCCAAGTTTTAACTCAGTGTTTAGAACTCTGACCATTTAATGTTTTTTTCTTCCTCCTCTCACAAGTTTAAGCAACTTAATTCCTTGAAGCTACTAAAGGAGGAACCTTGATACCCTCACCAGTTACAGAGGTAATGGAGTGAGGGCTGTGAAAAGTTAAAGTCGGTTGGGAAAAATGAATTTTTTTTTCGGAAATTTCTTATGAACTCGGAAAGGAATGTGATCCTGTTATAACGCATAACGATGCATAACGCAGCTGAAGCAAGTGTAGTTCAGGGTTTCCTCGCCACTCAGCTGGCGCTGCTGTAGAGCATCTCCAAGCTTTTGTTTTGAGAGTTGATCTCGTCACCTATGTAACGTCACCTGACCTCCCAGCGCCGCATTGTACCTAAACACTGAACGTGGTGAGTTCACGAGAGAAGACATCACTTTATAGGAATGTCTTTGTGGAAGTCGGAAAGTTCATCGAGTGACAGAAGTCTGCTGGATAGCACCTCGTACGAGATTTTGGCAAATGAAACCAAAAAAAATAAATTTTTAGCCGTAAAGTAATGCATTATGTCATATTTTTCCAGTGGTTGTTTTTCTTTTTCTCACACAAGTCGTAACAGTGGCGTTAATTACCACTCAACCGACGCATACTTACATTCAATACTAACTTAATATTCTGTAAATTTTTGATAATTTCACTGATTGTAAAACGGCTTAATACGAATTAAGGAATAAAGTTCATATTTACGACACGATTCATGAACTGGAATGTATCTTTTTGGCCCTAGATCCACACGCAATTGGTTAAATAGCATCTATGGGTATTTTTCGAGCCCTTCTCCCAAGAAAACAAAAGAGATCAGACCAGATATAAATCAGTCATCAAAGTCTTTATTACCTCTATGATTAATCCACTACTTTATATCTGAAACAAGAAGCCGAAACAACAGAGTAACACTTAAGGTTCTCGGTGACAAAAATGTTTCTGATCCTAAGTTGACAGTCAGTAACTTGATGATCGTCTTTACTACACTTAGATTACTTTCTTCTCTCACAGTTTCGTGAATAATTTAGAGATTTATGATCACGTGTAAAATCAAGTTTGATAACAACACGAGTAATTAGTAGATATACAACTTCTAGTGATCAATACATTTTTTTCAGCATGCTTAGTGAATTTTACACTTTTCTTTAATTGTTGGACCCTCGCCATCTCTGTCAATATTGTACCCTCTACGTATATATATATTAATTTCTATGTGTGCTTGTGTGTATGTGTGTGTGTGTGTGTGTGTGTGTGTGTGTGTGTGTGTGTGTGTGTGTGTGTGTGTGTGTGTGTGTATTACTTCCGAAGAAATATATATATTATTTACAATCTGGATGTTTTTATCACTTCCACTACATGTACTTCACTTCCTCCCTCGTACATCCCTTATTTACATAGTGGTCATGCAAGTTTCCTGCCAGACGTAGGTACTGCATGTACGTAGGTTTGCCTGTTCCCTCGGGTAATGCCTGCTCGTCCACATTAATGACTTTGAGTCATGTATGATATTTTGTAATCAATTGATATTAGCGTATTTTATAAGATATATATACATCTAGAATGTATTTTATTTTTTATGTGTATAAGACTATTTTTGCAAACCTTTGCACATATATCCAAAAGTTTTAAACTATATATTCATTCGTTCCTTCTGTATTTTTCTTATCAGTTTGTGTGTGTGAGTGTGTATGTGTGTGTGTGTGTGTTAGATCTTGTGGTGAGAGATGGAATAACCATATAAGTAATGCGTGTAAGATAAGAGACGTGTTAATGACAGAAAAAGCCTCGCCCAGGTTGAGCTCAGATTGGTCTGAACGCGTGGGATGGACAAGGGAAGAGAGACTGACTTTGTCAGGTGAGGAGGAATGGAAGGCTCAAGACGAAGCGGAAGGATGGAGCGAGGAGGTTCTGGGTTACCGGGACATGTAGAGAAAAGGGCTGAGTGACGTGCATGGAATAGAATGACTATGTTCTATGTGGTATACTGGGGGTGACGTACTTATCATTGGGCTGATCCAGGGCACATGGAGCGGTTAAGGTAAACCACGGAGTATAGTATATGACCCTTGGCTTTGGATGGTAGTGTCTGGTTTTGGTATATTATATATGACAGATAAAAAAAGCATATATGCAAATAAAGAAGTCGATCGTTTGTATTTGATTCCACATCACTAAAGCAAATGAGAAAATAAGGAATGTATATATTGTATATGTATGTACATGTATAGGTAATTACCCATTTGTATAGTATGGGGAGACAGTGTGTATGTGTGTGTGTGTGTGTGTGTGAGAGAGAGAGAGTGAGAGAGAGAGAGAGAGTGCCGTCCATTAATCTACATCTATAGGTTTCTGCAGATAGTTTCTATAGTCCTCAAGATCACTTGTGACACTGATGCTCATACAGTTATCAACTGGACCAGGGCCTCCAGTTGTTGAGGACTGAGACTTAACCTCATCATCATTCGCTGTGTTTTGATAGTTTACAGTAGTAAAGCGAAACGATCCAGGCTTCTTGAGGACAGAATATATCTGACATCATACGTGAAGTTTTCCTAATTATTTCCCCTCGTAGTATTTTGCTGTCCAACGCATCATATGATATCTTTTTCATCATTTAAAATCCTTGAAAGTTCAGTAAATAGAGAGGTGGTCATGACAAATCGAAATAACATCTATAGAACTGATTTAGGATTTTCAAAACGTGATCTGATTCACATAATCCCTGGATATATATCACGGTATTTTCTCAGGATTCTATAAATCTCATTAATAAAAGACACATTGTTTATGAGAAAGATATCGTATGAAATAGAGGCTCTTTCATTATATGGTGTGCCATTCCCTCCCTCACACCCACATTTTTCAAGTATTGTATAACATTAATGTAACAATAATGATATAACTTTATAAACCTCATCTCGTTTTCCATTAATGATTATTATCATTCTTGTCGCCTGTCTGGCTGACCTCAACCCCAATTTAGACCTTCAGTTTGTCAGTTCACCAGTTTTTTGTTTTTTCAAAGTAGTTCTCCTGCACTGTGGCCTGTATGTATGTGTGTGTAACTCCTCCTCCTCCTCTTCCTCCTTCAGGCGAAGAAGGGGACGACGAAGAAGAAGGTGGCGAGGAGAAGCTTCCCTCCTGCATGGACTACGTCATGCACTTCATCACCGTCTTTTGGAAGGTGCTCTTTGCCTTTGTACCGCCCACTGGTAAGATCCATCGTGTTGACCCTCTCAGTAATACTTATGGCCTCATGGAATATGACCACAACTCTATCATATCCTTCAGTATTCATTTTCTTAATGAAACGATTGAGGCAACCTAAAGTCTCCCTTGTAATATTCCTGTTATGGTGACTATAAGAAAAAAGGAAAATGGTTTGTTATCATTGTCAACCTTGTTCTCGGGGAAACCTTCAGTCTCTGTTTCTGTTACTGCCTCAAAACCAGTGTATATGTTATTCACACATTTTTGTACAGATGGTCGTATCAATTTAACTTGTTTTTATCAGATTTGGTTCATCATTTATCTTAACGTGCTAATTTTCGTGTGGAAATTAATTTCTTTTTAAATTTCAGGTGTCAGAAACTTTAGCTGATGTTCACGCAAAATATATATATATATATATATATATATATATATATATATATATATATATATATATATATATATATATATATATTATACTGAAATGCATGTATGCATACTAATATATCTTCAGATGTATATCTTTTCAGTTACTATAGTATTTTATTATGTTTAGTATTATGAATTTGTTTTCTATGTTTATCGCAACTATTATATAATTGATATAGTTAGATCCATATTTAGACATTTTTGGTAGTCTATTAATATTATTATTAATGTTATCATTATTATCATTATATATATATATATATATATATATATATATATATATATATATATATATATATATATATATATATATATATATATATATATATATATATATATATGTATGGATAGATATGTATAGATAGAGCTAGATATAGATATAGATGTGTGTGTGTATGTGTGTGTGCGTGGTAGAGAGAATGAATGAAAAATAGACCTTGGATATATATATATATATATATATATATATATATATATATATATATATATATATATATATATATATATATTTAGTATGTAACTAACTCTGTGATGATTATATTTCAACAGGTTTTCAGTATGCTTACAACATTAATCCATTACTGGTTATATATGCGACTAATTAAGCTTTATTTTCCAGCTCAGGTTTTCCTTGTTATTTCATTTCTTTATCTAGTATTTATGAAGCTATTAATGTTAGAAAATGTTTGCCGTTGAATTTTTTGCATTTTGTGGTATAGAAAAACGAGAATTGTTGAGAGAGAGAGAGAGAGAGAGAGAGAGAGAGAGAGAGAGAGAGAGAGAGAGAGAGAGAGAGAGAGAGAGAGAGAGAGTGATATACAGGCGGACATATGGAGAGAGAGCCAAATAAACAGACAGACAGGCAGACATACAGGTAGACAGAAGACAAACAGAGAGACAGGTAGACAGACAGAAAACACTGAGAAAGAGAGTAAGGATTCTATAAACCTTTTGCTGAAGTATAGAAAATAACGATTTCTTCTAACTCCAGTCAGACTAACCCAGTGTTTGATGAATATAGGATACCGTTACGAGGCGGTGATAGCCTCCTTCACCATCATCATCATCACTATCTCCTCTTAATTCCAACGAAATGATGAGACTCATAGCTTTTACGAATTGAGAATGACTTAGAGCAAAGATTGTGCATGTAGACACCTGCAACCGATACCGAAACTTTCAACGCGATATTGGCTGTTACTAATCGTGTGTCTCTAACGTTGTCAAGAAGAAGAAGAACAACAACAGCACGTAGCAGAGATGTGCTTCCTGAATGCAAGGCAACAGAAGAAAAAAAAAAAAAGATATTGCCTCTTCCCATTCTCATGACCACAAGACCTACCTCACTTTGTCCCGTCCCTCCCTCCTCTCCCTCACTCACGCACAGCTTTTGTCTTTGCTTTTTTTTTTTTTTTTGTGTGTGTGTGTCGTTCTCTTCCTTTCACTGAGTCAGTCGTTCTCTCTCTCTCTCTCTCTCTCTCTCTCTCTCTCTCTCTCTCTCTCTCTCTCTCTCTCTCTCTCTCTCTCTCTCTCTCTCTCTCCACCTCGATGAAGATCTTTTGCCCATCCTGAGACGATCCGGCAGTACCCTACAAGCGTCGATCTATCTCTACTTGTCCTCTTTTTTTTTTTTTTTTTTTTTGTAATTACCCCAGCACGCCACACATCTTGGCGAACGTGTCTGTCTCCCACTTCTGTATATTTCCTGCTCGTTTCCCGCCCATCTCTCGTGTTACCTGGCTTCGGCATATTCCTCTCATGACGTCTCATGCACGAGCACCATCTAGTGGTGCGCAGTAGTTTGCCTTTAGTGGCAGCTTGCGCAGTGTCGTCGGCAGATGCTTCGAAGGTTGTTGCTCAAAGGGGTACCTGAGCCTTGAAGGTACAGAGAGAAGACTGGCAGTAACGTCAGACACCCAAAGATTCATTTGATGATTTGCATCTGAGGCACCCAGCTTATAGGTGTCAGGCAAAGTATACAAGGTAAAGAGAACAATTGGATAAGATTAATTCCCATCAATTGTCTACTCTAAAACCTCTCATCCCCCTCTTTGTCAGTTATCAAGATGGATTCAAGTCCATGTTCTACTGGCTGTGAACTGAGTGTGATGGATCATTCCTCCCTTCGTGGAGAACTTTTCACATTGATAGTTCCTTGTCCCATGACCCTACCGCCGAAGAGCAACCCACTCCGTGGCATCTGCCCAAGCGAGCGAGTTAACTGTAACTCGCTCTTGGCCTCGCTAGCGTTTTGCTAAGCCAGAAGGATGCGATCCAATAACATAATCCATCTTTCTCTTTAGTCAGATTAATAATAGAAAAATCTTATAGTCTTTATTCATATATATACATATTATTTCGTCATTCTTTAGTGCTATGTAGTCATTTTATACTGTTACTATTTATTTGATTCGTTTAAATCATTATTCTTTTTCCTGCTTCGTGAGATTCACAGACTGTAAGAACTGCATTGACTTGGTTGGTGCTTGGTGTACTGAATGCAGCTGCTTCAGCCGTGCCCTGCTGCCTCCTCCCTACCTACACAGCCTGGTGGCTCAGGCTGGCGTGACTGGCTACCGCGATGTAGTCATCTTTACTATTCTTCCAACAGATTATTTGTACGGCTGGGTCACTTTCTGGGTGTCAATACTCCTTATTGGTGTGGTAACTGCCTTCATTGGCGACTTAGCCTCTCATCTGGGTTGCACTATTGGCTTAAAGGATCCAATCACAGCCATTGCGTTCGTTGCCCTGGGGACAAGCGTACCAGGTAACGTGCCCAGGCTGGTCAATAGGGAGTCAGTGCCCCCTCAGTGGTGTGGTGCAATACGAGCACGATGAACCAATCGACGCAGCGGTAGCTTATCACCGATACTGAAACGGTTTGAACCCGTAACGCTTATTGGTGCACCCTGCCGCTTTGCACCACATCAGTAATGTGGGGATGTGCCATAATACTCTAGCTCATACAAGTTCAATAGCTTAGTGGCTATACTAGTTCGAGCATAGTTCATCCTACTTCCATTAATTTCATATGTGGTGATTAACAGAACCGCGTCAAATGCTATGCAACCGCTATGTAATAACAGACTGACATATAGCCAGTTATTAATCCCCGTTAACAGAGAAGAAAGATATATAGATGTATGCAGGTTTTGACGATCATTGAGGTCACGCGAACGGTTCTCAGTGCTAAAAGTTTGTTAGAGAACGCGGATTACCCTGAACAGGAAGGGGATAAAGCGCATATTGTCACTATCATAGTCACATAGAAAGGATTATAAAGCAATCAGACACGGTGGAAATCACAATCATTATTGCTCTCAGATGTGTCGATCGACAGGTTTTAAAAGATATATGGTAACTGTGGGTAATGTGTAGTTCATGCCTTAAGACTGGATCGTCATCTTTAACCCAGGCACTAACTCGCTCTTTGTGGGCAGACCTATGTACCACCGACACTCATCAATGTTCTACATAAATATATGATTTTCTGATACCAGCTCAAGATGAGAGAACTGAGAAAGCTGTGGATGCAGTCGGAGGGGAGAAAATTACTTTTTTTCCCCCTCCCTACTCCCAACTATCCGTCAATCTATTATAATTTAAGATGCCACTTTCATACGTGCATAAAAATCATTTGGATCCTTGGTTGCAGAATGAAGCATAACTTTAATCTCTTCTTTTACTTTCAAATTACAGACTACTTCAGGGGTTATCCCACCTTTGTTATCTCTATTCTTGGCATTGGTATTCTTACTGCCTTTATCGGCGACATAGCCTCCCACTTTGGCTGTACTATTGGCCTCAAGGACGGTATCACTGCCATTGCCTTCGTGGCCCTTGGCACCAGTGTACCAGGTATGTTGTGGCGACAGGCAACCAAGTTCGGGCCGCCCCACGGAGCCACAAATGGCACCGACCATGGCAGTCCCCACACCCTCTCTCTCTATGGACACCGCTGGCTATAACTTTGGCACCGAGGCGCCTCTTCGTTAGCGGAGCAATGAATAGTTCTCCTGACGAAGATCCACGTTGGCCACAGTCTAGCTGAAGCGTCTCCATACGAGAGCTGAAGTGGTCTGTACCATGCGTGGTCTCCGGAGGAGGTCTGAGCCTGCGTCTTGAAAAAAAAAAAAATGATTTAAAAAAAGATAAAAAAAAAAAACCTGTCTTGAGAGTGGCCTTTCCGAGATTGAAGATTGATGTCCTTGAAATCAATCCCTTGAATGGAGTTTATCCAATCGTGTGGTATATGATGAATGATAATATCCTTAATAACTGCGCGAATCCCCCCTCTCCCCCCTTTTATTGTCACTCCGCCCGCATCACCCTTGCTAAACGTCTATTTTGCTAAATGGTCTTAACTACGTTCATGGAGTCTGCTATCTCTCTTCCTCTGCATCCCATCTGTAAATGGTAAATCATCATACATTTCTCTCCCTTTTTTTTAACTTTTTCTTTTTTTATTTTAAGACGTGAAAAATATCTAAGCTTTCCCCCCCTTTTTTGACGGAAGTCTGCCCAAAAAAAATTCGGCTTTCAATGTACATCGCTGATGTTCTTAAGACCACAGTACGTAGGAATTGAGTAGACACGTGTCCAATCTGGAGTAAGTTCTCTAGTTTGAGCTGCTGAATGGAAAACTGAACTATACCTGGAAATACCCCCCATTTCCAGGCTCACCAGCACCAAACCATAGCACCACCTAAGCTATGGCACCATTATATGATGGATACGTCGCCTTCATTACCTCAGCTGGACTTAAAACACTACAAACATAATCATTTATGGTTCCATTGCCCGATATATATATATATATATATATATATATATATATATATATATATATATATATATATATATATATATATATCCCCAATATGACTCCATCTTTGGCTACTGCACCAACATTTATCTCGACCAACAGGTTAGCAGTATTACCATTAATTCCACATCAAACCATCTTGTCTTAGACAGATCTCGGTAATGGTCCAGGCAGGCTGGCAGTAGCCACGCCCACGTAGAATCTGACACTGTCAAACTTCATGAACTTTCACCACCGTATGACTAGATCAGACGGGAGGAACTTAACCTGTGAACCACTGGCTTCTGATACCATGAAAGTCATCGGCCCCATAAACATGATTAGGATGTCCCGATTGATCAAAGTGTTTTGCAGTGATGACGGTATTGTGCTACTTGGAAAGAAAAAAAAAAGATATTCTAAGTTTCACTCGTAGATATCACAACCCTTAAGGTTATAGATTTGATATGACTGTTAGAGACGCCCTTACTTGCTACATCAAGAAGTATACGGTAACCCAGGGGCATGGCAGACGCCGAGTCCTTCAGATTTCATGATTTCTTTTTTCTTGATGTATGACATTTATGACATCGCGTACGTAGGTGGCTTTAGTTATCACGATACACCCAGTACTGTTGTTGCAGTGGTCTGAGTTTGCCACTGAAAGACTCAGGCATAAGAGCAACTGGTTTCCTCATGCACAGTTAAACACCGTCTAATAAGGTCACACTGGAAGAATACCAGCTCTTTATTCTCTGACAGTAACACACTCAGTACTCACCCAGCTTCTGTTGGTGTTTCCTTTGTTTCTGCGTGATAGATCGCATGTAGATTTAACGCAGAACCCGTGCAACTATCAGATGATTCATCGAATTTGTATGCATTAGTGAATTGTTGTCAAGTTGTTACTGCTACGAACTAACGACCTATGTACATCAGTTGAGTGTGACTGTGGTCCCCGCTCAGGCCATTAAAAGATTCTCTTTGGATCTGGATCGATGTAATTCATTCGTCTTCCCTAAACCTCCAAGCTTTACTCTTATCAACCATTCTCTCTGTAACTTGATTCTACGTAGTCTTGCTCTAGCCAGAGGTTATATTGTATACCCTGAACCAACCTCCAGAGTGGCAAATGCCTTTAATTATATTCTATGTACTTTTATCAAACTCAGACTTCCTGATGGGCTACCCGACATTCGTTGTCTGCATACTAGCGATTGGCGTACTCACTGCAGTTATAGGTGACATGGCCTCACACGTGGGCTGCACTATAGGACTTAAGGACACAGTTACTGCCATTGGCTTTGTTGCTCTGGGCACGAGCGTTCCAGGTAACGTGGTGGAGATGACAGAGCTTGAGGAAATATCTCTCGTCATGGTTTCCAGGAGGAATCTTTATCCCTTTTTTATCATATACGAGAGAATCTTTCATTAACTCATTACAATAAGCTGGACCAAAATTATAAATATATGTATATTTATATATATATATCCTCAGGAAACATGACACTGTTTAGAGAGAATGACAGTTAGTCCAACTTTCTATGTATGTAGGGAAGTATGTGTTGCTTTTTGATGATGGGAAAAAGTTAGCACTTTCTGGATCAGTGTCCGCTTGATGGCGTTTTATTTGGTAGTGCGCGTCCACTAAACACTTCTGTACGCTCTTGTACCGCTGACTGAGGATCTATCGCTGGATTGCGCGTTTCGTAGAAAACTTGTTCAGACGATCCTTGAGAATAGGAGCGTTCTCCCTCATCATGTTCCGTTCTCTCACATTCGCCTTACCTCATTTTCATTACAGCTCCTCCTTATGCCTTTTTAGTTGCTGGATTTACTGGTTCCTGAACTTATCACCAAGCAGAGCAGCTAAAACCATAATACTCTAAGACTCTGACTTGTGGCATGATTTAGGCAAAGAGTCATGTGCATGAGAGATAATCTAGAAGTGTGTTCTTTTATCATTTGTTGCATGTTTTTGAAAGTGAATGATTAGTGGGAGACTAAAATAAAAAAGACTTTTGATTTCCTGTGGTGTGCTGTTAAGTGTTGGTTTTGTTAGTGCTACTTACCTAAGGGCTACTGAAATGGCGATGCTCTTGTTACAGGACAAAGTTCGTGTATAACATGAGCAACCTTATACCAGATAACGACCAGGTGTTCCTCGCTGGTTCCCTTATCCTCTTAGATAAATATTATATATATAGGAATTATTTACCTTATTACTTCTTCATCTCCTTCTTGTGACACGAGCGACAACTAACACTAACCTTGTCCATCTCCATGACCTATCCAAGCCCTGGGCGGCGGATACCCGTGTTTCTGCACAGCCATAACGGTAATCGGCTTCTTGACTGCTTTGATAGGTGACATTGCGAGTCACGTAGGCTGCACCGTCTACCTCAGAGACTCAGTCACCGCAACCACCTTTGTGGCTCTCGGAACCTCAATGCCAGGTACTCCGCCCTTCAGGTACTGCCAGAGCACTGCTTTGCTCTCTGCCTAGGGACATACACACACGAAAGTCATCAAGAATCTCCTTCTTTGAAGTCGAAGTGTAGACATTAGATACCTTTACGCAATGCTGATAACACAGTTATCCATATTTCCTCTAAGATTTGTCCAGGATCCAGAAAGGCTTCATCCTCTCAAAGAAGTTTGGACGAACCAGTACAGTCTTTGTCCCTTATCTCATAGCTACGTAGAGTACAACGTTCATTTGCCATAGTGAGCCTTCAAGTACCCTTCCCGCGCGCACACACACACACACACACACACACACACACACACACACATGCCAGCTCCTGGTGGCGAAGTAATCTATTCGACCATTTATACCTTCCATTTTCTTGAGACAAAATATAATTATTCTGACATACTCAGTTCTGCTACTTCGGTAAGTTCAAACCTTTCCCTTTTCCTCCACGACCCAAGACCTCAGCCTTCACCTCATATTAACCTTTTACCCCTTGAGCAGGTGCTGCTAGTCGCCCAGTGGCTACTAATCATTTAGGTAGGAGTTGTTAACTTTTTCCCCCCAACACCGTACCTGCTGTAGATCTGTACGATATTGACGTGGATGGCTCATGTCTTCTGTCACAAATTCTGCGTGTTGGAAAAACCCCCATTCAATGGCTCACCATGACGTGACTCCTGATATTCCTCATTTGTTTTATGATTTGTGACGGGACTAAGAGCCATCCAGCGTTGTCAGAGCAATCGCCCGTCTCCTGTCAACCATTTACCAACTTATACCATGTTAACTTTGTGCTAACATCACCCATACAGACCGGCAAGGTGGATGGTCGTGTTTTGTTATCTCTATAGCATCGATTGGATTTTTGACTGCATTAATCGGCGATGTGGCCAGTCATTTCGGCTGCACAATCAGCCTTAAAGACTCCGTGACGGCCATATCCATTGTGGCCCTCGGGACTAGCGTGCCAGGTAAACAATACCCACGGCGCCTTTGTGGAGGGGCGGTGGAACACACACACACACACACACACACACACACACGAGGTGGGCGGGCGCATGCAGCCCTGATGCTCCCCGATCTTCAGCTTGCTAACAAAGATAGCGAGGCTGCTAGCGCGTATGCCCACTCAAGTTGATGTTTTAAAATGTTTGATTTGTGTATCATCTGTTCACCATGACTTGGTCATCGTCAGTAAACAGCTTCCAAGCAACTTCTATGATATCTTTTACACGAATTCCCTCTACACTGTTCAAGACCACAGGATGCACTGATAGTGTGTATCTGGGAAGGATCAACACAGTAACATTATTCAGATATACAGCAACTTTAGAAAAGCAACTCAGTTGACTTGGCTGAGTATGTTGTAATGTGCATACAAGTAGATATATGTATTTGTCTCTGCTCTATGATGTTTATATATATATATATATATATATATATATATATATATATATATATATATATATATATATATATATATATATATATATGAACAGCTAATTACAGTCGTATGAGCATATGCACATACATACAACATACATAATAGACAGGTACATACATACATACATACATATATACTTACATACACAATACATATACACATATCTAAACGGGTGTATAATTTCAACGTGGAAGCCTTCGGTTACCATGACTCTCTCGCTAGCAGTGAGGAGGGGCGGGTGTTGGATTAACAACAGTGACGGCACTTCCGCCGCTCTTGCCAGCCAAGTATCCTAGTACCCCCACTCCACTGGTCCTTATTCATTAAATGCATGGCATCTCTGACAGTACTGAAGGCTTCAGTGCTTGTGTTGTGATGTGGTAATTCTTTCTTTTCTTTTTAATTCAAGTTTGTAATTACGCCAGAGTATTAGTGGCATTTTTTTTGCAGTATTAGGTAATCAATCTAGCTATAGATGGTATTGCTGTTGTTTCATGATTTCCTGTAATCAAGTAATGTAATTTTCTAAATGATCATGTTTATTTCATATTGAATACAGTTTGAATAAATGATTGCATTAGATTGTTTACATATACAGAAGACTGACTTTTGTGATATATAAAGAAATAAATCGATCACATTAAAGTTATCTGCACATTCATCTGTAGTTTTCCAATCTAGAAAGACTTGATAAGAAACAGCCTACGGCGACTCCCTCCCTCCCCAGTGCATTACATACCTGTGACTACTTCCTTAGATACCTTCGCCTCCAAAGTGGCTGCCCAGCAGGATCCATACGCTGACGCCTCCGTGGGTAACGTCACTGGTTCCAACGCTGTCAACGTCTTCCTCGGTATTGGCATCGCGTGGACTATGGCAGCCATCTACCACAACGTCCAAGGCGAGGACTTCAGAGTGCTGCCCGGCAAGTAAGTATATGGCTCCATCAGGTATACAAATGGGCTTATGCAAAGTGCTCACTGTAATGTTGTAATATGTGTATCTATATACCACAGGATAAATGAAGGAGCATTACTCTTTATCAGTTTATTGAAAAGCTGCTAAACAGTCATTTCCAACTGACGGAGTCATTGTCACACACGAACTCTCATCCCCACACAGCCTGGCTTTCTCTGTGACGCTGTTCTGTGTGGAGGCGCTGGTAGCCATTGGCTTGATGTTGGTCAGGCGACACCCGAAGATCGGCGGTGAGCTGGGCGGTCCAAAGGCTTTCAAGATCTTCACATCCAGCTTCCTGGTGTTCCTGTGGCTCTTCTACGTCCTCATGTCGACTCTCGAAGCTTATGGTTTCATCCCATCTCTAGGATAAACATCTGCTTAAGACTTTAGGCTGTGGTTGTGATGCCGTAAATCGGGTGGCTCGCTAGCGGTCCATAGCGGGCTTGGCATACACCCTCTACAGGCCGCAGCCGCAAGCACGGTTCCTTTATCTTTTAAGTGAGGCGGCCCGGGCCAGGAAGCCTCGCTACTTGACCAGCAGGCGGCCCGGATACCACCAGCATGTTGAGTGACTTTGACTGACGTCGTCCACTACCAACACCAACACCTCCACCACTACCACCACTAAAATCAATTCCGGTCACCATCGTTCAGGTTCCACCGCGGCGGACGGCCGCCAAGGGCCAGCCCGCGCGCGTGTGAGTGTGTGTGTGGGAGAGCTCCCTCGCTCTCTCAGCCATGAGGACGCCTGGCAACCGTGTTCAGAGCGTGGGGCACGAGCATTCCTCACACAGACCATGTTATACTTGTTTAGTCTTTGCACAAACTTTACTTTTTGGCATGGTGGTGCTCGTGCTGCTGCGATGTTGACCCCCCCTCAGTAATGTGACCTTTTCGGTGATGGTGGCGTCTTTAACTTTTATGATGACGGTCATCTATGCGACTGTTCCGAGGTTGGCCGCGTCTTTGACCATTGATTCTGGTAAAGAGACTCTCTCTCTCTCTCTCTTTGGCCAATTGTCCACACACTTCCCTTCAGCAGGACCCGAGCACCACTCCAAAGCTCCTGCTCCAACGACCTGCTCTTACAGAATGTTTTGGAAGTCATACAGAAAAGTCCACCCTCATTCCTTGTATGTTTACTTTAAGTGTTTTGTTTCTCTAGCACATTGAATTTTGTTTCCGTGTTTGTATTCTGTGCCCATCACCAACTCATCCTTGCCACAGTAGTTGTGTTGTGTGTCCTCATCAATGAGTTTTGTCTGTGGCACAGTGTAAGTTTTTTTCTTTTGCCATCGACACTCGACACATAACGACCGTGGTTGTATTTCTGTGCCGCCACCACCACCACCACCTCCTCATCCCTGCCACTGTGGTCGTGCTGTGTGCCACCATCACACCAACCTTGCCACCGTGGGTTCTATTAGTCAGTATCTAGTCGAGAATATGTGAAGTAAGTACAATAAGGCTAGTCAATGGTTTGCCTAATTGATGTAGAATCAAAAGTTGGAATAGCTAAACCATTCAGAGAGTGCCTTCAATGTCGAAATATTTATATAGAACTTATCATTTAGAATGGCTTTTATTACACTAGATCTACTTTATCATTGTTTAGAAGCCAAGACTTCATAAAATATCCTAACTAGATTCTACTCTCATTCTTTCTCTTTTTTTATCTAAAAGAAAAAAGAAAATACTCTTACGTTGTGTATGAGGAGTTGTTCCCACCATTCATCATTCATCACATTTGTTATTCATCATCCTTCATGATCATCCCCTTGAGAAGCATGTTTTCTTCTTTTTTTTTTTTTTCTTCTTTGTACCATGAAAAGAGATGAACTTGCTGTTCGTTGGGACTGTTAACGTTTTCTGTTCAATAGACATATTTTATAATGTTACATAATTGTTAAGGTTTACAAGTGAAAACATCAAAGTCATGGGTATCAATCTTTAAGACCCCCTTGTATCATTATTATTTTTTTCGTTCCATCCCTCTCCTCCTCTCCCTTCCCATCCTCGTGGGTGAGTATTAGTACCTGTACATAATCTCCAGATTTGCACTGTACATAGATAGCTGTACAATACCAAGAAGATCAGCTGTAGTCAAGTTTTATACGCGATAGCCGGGCTCTTTCAAATGTTTATAGCGTTGACGAAACACATACATACACACATTATACACACACACACAACACATACCCAGACACAGAGGCAACCTTGGGTGGCCAGAGCTGGTCTTCAGGAGGAGTTTGGTAATGCTCTGGCTGTTATACGAGTCACCTCGAGGTGAAGAACAGGAAAAAAAAAGGATATAAAAATATATATATAAATAACAAGAAACGACCTTCATGGAACAATCTTTTTTTCCCCCACTTGATGCCATTGGCAGACACTAACTAAAGCGGCTTAGCCACATGAACTCAGGATCTAGCATATTTGTGATTATTCTTTTGTTTTTTTTTTGACAATTTTTTTTCTCTCTCTCTCCCCCATATACTACAGATTTCTAAACCACCATCCTTGCAGAAAGTAAATGCTAAGGAATATCATTTACAGACTATATGACGTAGCCTACCTGGTGAATTGTTTAAAAGAAACAATGGTTGTGGTCTTATGTATGGGGCCTGTTCGTCACTTGTCATGTCACAGCAGTGAAGGAGGAGGATTTCCAGATTTTCCCAGGGAAAGTTCTCTTTCGTAGTCATATCCTATTAAGGAAAACACATTTTCTTTTTCTTTTTTGGAGCCTGGAGGGAAAAATAAACTCTTGCCTTACGTTGATGATAAGTGACACAGTGCCATTTTCTAATTTACTGACTTGCATTCACGCAAATGTTCGCATAGGTATAACTGATTCGATCATTTATGTTTCCCAGTTATTGGCAAATGTAATACTAATTTCTATCATGTCTTTTTTATGGTTTTTAATATGCCAGCGTTAGTATGAGAAACTAAACCAAATTGGAGTGAGTAATGATGATGTTTGTTATCTCTTACGAGATAAAGTTAGGTTTTTTTTTTTTTGTAAATATAAGACTATAAGGTCAACAAAAAATAAATGTCTAGGATGCAACTAGACTTGGCAGAGAAATGCATTAGTTCAGTGGAACTTTGTATGAAATGGTGCCGTCATAGTTACAATGGAGCTATGAATGAGAGAAGAAAAAAAAAAAGATTTTTTTGCTGCCAACATAGATACGGTGTAACCTTATATGAAACGCTGCCAACAATAGATACAGTGGACCCTTATATAACGCTGCCAACTGTGCTCGTGTTGTCTGTAGACTGTACGCACGGGTGTCCTCTATATATTTTTTTTTCTCTCTCTCTGTCTAACCAAGACATTGTATCCTCATTCTTGTTGGAACTTCCGGAAACAAGTTTAAAAAAAAAAAATTGTCTCGTCTATGTATTCCCCCTGCGTTTTCTTAAAGTTAGCAATAAAAGGGTATAACAAATATAGGTGTTTCATTTCCATCCTTATCCTCCTCCCCAACATGACTCGTATTCCTTATTTTGGAGCGTGTTGATGAAGTAGATTCAGACCATTTCCTCCCAATAGATACACACCATTCAACTACACACACACACGCACACAAAAGCAACCATGCCGAGGTAGGTACACAGAGAGGGTGTATGCCAGCAGTTATGAGAATTCTTATAACCTGTATGAAGGGAAAGACATGTTAAGATGTCGTGTTTTTGGTTTAGATTCTCATTTGACTTCTGCTACTTTATTTCTATCTGGTATTAATTGGGTTTCCATAACGACAAAACAACCCTGTATTTCATAATACTCTTCAAATACTGCCTTGTCCTGTATCATTACATATAAACTACCTGGGTAAATAAAAGCAGTAACCTTATTCTCTTCCTTTAATAACAATACACAAGATCTATATCTATCTATCTATCTATCTATACCATGGCCTGTTTTTATTATAAAGACTCCCGTAGCGAAAGGCTATATGTACATAGTGACGGACTCAGCCTTTAAGGTTCATACACCAGCAACATTGATTCATATTACATCCTTATGGACGTCTCGACACTGGTCAACCTCCTTAACGACAGCTCCGGTCGTTTGCTGTTACACCTAAAGTTTGGCGGGAAGTCCACCTGGCGGCCACTTCCCGTACTACTGCACCGGCGGCTTCCCAAGCCTGTGGACCGTCAGTACCCGACAGCGCAGCAGAGTGGAGGGTTGAGAAAGGCTTATCCGTCGCTTCACCGTGGTGTATCCCAGTACCTATTTTTCCTGTGATTTTGCAAGCTTTATGGTAAGTCGTGTTCATTGCGTTACATGTTACTAGTGTTTGTTACAAACTTGTGTATATAACTACACGGAAAATGAAACTCGATAAGTTCCCAAGTGCACTTTCGTGTAGTGATCTCGTTACACGAAATTGCACTTTGGGAAACTTGGCGTTTCATTTTCCTCGTGGTTATATGCGTATGCTAGATCACTCGCACCACTGTGATCTCTTGCAGCTTGTATAGTCATTTCTTGCAACTTATGAATGTAAATTGAGTTATGACAAGAGTTCATTGAAATTTGACTTCTCTTGAGTACTGGGTTTGATTATTTTTGATAATTTGATTTTGATAAGTATACACCGTAACTTCATCCCTTTTTCCCTATAGAGCAATTCGATTGAACAGTACGTCGTTTGCTCGTTTCAAAAGCAAACAATCTATGGATACTGTAACTTATAATCGTGTAGATTACGAACATTGCTCTGTACTACTTATCAGCTTTTAAAACCAAATTAACAAACTTTGTCTCGCACACCGTGTGCCTGAGGTAGCGCTTGCAACAACGCTTGATATTTATCTGCTATCATTAACCACATGCTTTAATACTCGAACATTAAGTGAACGAAACCCATTTAATTGTAAATTGTCGTAAACCATATGAAGAGCATTTCTAATCCTTCCTCTCGTCTTGAACCATCCTCAAAGCCTCAAAACGATGTATATTTCCCGAGTCTAGAAGGGAGCGGCACGTCTGCCGCTCACTGTCAAGGGGTAGATAGTTTATATAGATGTATATTATATGGTTTATGATTGTCTATGGATTTTAATAAAAAGCCTTTCTTCCATGTCCACAGTGTGAGCGGCTGTTTCCACCCCGTATGGATCCGTGACTCGTCAGCGAGGGAGCCTCGAATCGGCGAGTGGTCGCGCTGGAGACGCTGCTTCTCGTTCGTAACCTGTGGCTGCCACGCAGATGGGCCAGAGTTCTACCTTCAGGATTGTGGGTCTACATCAGATATCATATGTACATTATTACATGGTTGTACATATGTGGTAATTGCACTTGGAGTAGTTCAGGTAATTGTTTACTGAAACTTACGATGTTTGATGGGAGAAATCCACATCGTCAGTTTTAAAACAATCTCACAAACTTGTACTCGTTCATAAAGCCATGACAGAGCAGACTGTCTCTGGTCGTGAACGTAGGAAGGTGTACGTTGTAGTTAATGGATGGTATGAGGGGGGTTAGTTGTCCTGGGTTGTGTTGATGCGTGTTCAACTTGTGCTGTCTTGTCGAGATGGCTCATTCACGATTTGGTTTATAACGAAGTGATTAAAAGGTATCTAGGGGGTAGGTTAATATTAGCAGTTGACACGTTCGATGGCATTACTGGTCGCATAATTCAGAGGGGTACTGACTAAGATCCTCAGGGGTGATCATTTTCTTGCCAATACTTAGCGATAGCATTACTATGGTCACCTCTGTCATGAATTACTGTGCCAGTAACATCGCCCGGTTTTACTACCTGTAGGGCCAATGTATACATTTGCCTTGCATTTGACAGCGTAAACACTCCTAATTTTAATAATTTCAGGCCTACTTTTAAGGTCTTGTTAGTGTTAGGTTGGAAAGTAGCGTTAAAAGCAGTTTTTAAGGAAATGTCCAACATTAGCCAAGTTGGAATATTGCAACTGTTTTGATCTAACGTCCTTTTATTCATTTTTGGTGGATGAATATTTTCCCGGCTTTGCATATTGTTCAGAGATCACTTGGGATAACATAGATTCCTAGAAGTACATTTGATTATATCTTCTAGACTTGTGGGATCATATACAGGATGCATGGGAAAAATAACTTCGTTAGTCTTCTATAGTTAGTGATCAAATCTAGTTATTATAGGAACTATGATTTTGCCGTCATATTCCCATTAAATCGTGAATTTCATAGGTGGCGGGGAGGTAGAATATTAGATTCGTTAAGGTAAACCTGACAGTCTTAGCTATGACACATAATTGTACCTAAGCCACATCATGAAATGGTTAACGATAGGAATTATAATGTCGATCTGAATTTGATTAGGGAATACCCCATAGCTAGACCAAGTTTTGTCTATGAAAATTACCTTAAGCATCTTGGAAAACATTATTGGAAACTTCCATTAGGCCAATGGAAGCTTTTATGGGTAGAGGTAATTCGAGGTTGAGATCAGGTAGTTTCCTCGTATAGTAAACGTAGGTTTTTGTTTTGCTGAACTGGAATTCGTATCACTACTAAAGTTTGGGCAAAGTAATGTTAACAATCAAAGCTATTTGCCACATGCTATGGAGAGAACGTGCCTTGAACATGTATATAGACAAATGTGTATTTCAACGCATTTGATATAAGAATGCCCTTCAACGGCAAGGATTTTAACCTCGTATCATATGCGTGGTAGCTGGGCACACTAACCACTCGGCTATGCTGCCCATAATAGCGAAATGACTATTCGATTACTAGTAGTTTAATGCCCTTCGTTTAATGTCCATGAACAACGTGGCTTAGACCGGTCAAATCTCGTCAGGCTCGCGTTACCCAGCAGTCTGTTATTTTACAAATTTGTTAGCGTAGTGGTTTATGAATGAAATATTGCGTATATGAACGCGCACTTTCAAAGAACACGCAATGCCTTTCAATAGCATAATGTATCCCCATCGAACAGCAGGTAACGATGAAAAAAAGCGCTGAACCATCTTGTCAGTCTTTATAAAAGCTCGACAAGGTGCTAGCACTTCCTGGACGAGATTATTATATTTCGTTGTCATTTCATATTTTCGCCTTTCAATGTTTTCTGAGGGTCATGAATCCGATCTAGCGAAACGGGAAAGTTTACTTTGCGATCGATTGTGGTTCATATATGGTCATCTTGTAGAGGGTGTAGTCCCATGCTCTCACGTAGTGGTCAAACTGTATCACCGAAGGTGATGTGAGGGATCATAATTTCTCGTTTAGTGACCGATCACAGCCCTTAGTTTGCTTAGGCTTCATCCTATATTTACACATATTGGATCATAAACTTGAACTAGTTTGTTTCTCGTGTGTCGTCAGTAAAAGGTCGTATACTTATTGAGCGGGTGCAGCTTGAGGACTATAGTCTAGTTCTTGCAAATACATAGGCGATGAATTATCGACAAGCTATTTAAGGATTTAGAATAGTTTTCCAAGGATTCTTTATAGAAAACGATTTTATAGTGAAAGAAAATGTGAATTCCCTTGTCTTTTGAAGGGAAACTTTGTTGCACTGAGAATGGTGAAGGAGCATGAAATTCTTTAATTCCATTCGTGCAAAAGCATGTTTGTAAGCGATGGAAGGACCATTCTACAACGGTTGTTCTTTCTAGTATAACATTAGACGTCTCAACCGTTAATACTTCACAAAAGGAAGGCATATTTCTTAATTTTGTTCTCGCAGTGCTAAGCCCGTGTGATAAGTGTCTGTGAAATCGGTTTGTGGTTTTAGTAAAATGATGTACAGATGATCCACAGAGGGAAATTACATGGTTTAACCAGGTTATCACTTTGCAACAATAATTTCAATAACTTACCCGTTGAAATTGTGAAGTTGTAAATGATGTGGAGGAAACTGCATCTCGACTATTTACGTTGAATAGCATGATTATATTTTGATTATGCGGTGTGAAACACCTTTCCCAGTAAGCAAATTAAGGGTTAGGGTACTGAGGAGTATATTAAGGGTTAGGGTACCGAGTAGATTAATAGGTTAGGGTGGTTAAGGTACTTGAGTGAATATTGTTAGGGTACTTAAGTAAATTTGGAGTTAGGGCACTTGCGAGTAAATCATGTGTTGGTTCTTGTAAATGAATTGTTTTCGGGTGGTTGCGAGTAAATTGTTTTCGGGTGGTTGCGAGTAAATTATTTTAGGGTGGTTGCGAGTAAATTGTTTTAGGGTACTTGAATAAATTGTGGGTAAGGATACTCAGGGGGAAAGAATCGTAAATTTTCACCTCCACTCCCAGATGTACCACGTACAGTAAGTCGTAGCACTGAAAGTCCTCACTGACCCCAGTCCTTCAGACAACTGTGGGATTCATTGTTTGGTAAGCAAACAAGACATCCAATATCTTTAAAAAAGAAATAGGTTCATCTGAGTATCCTCCCATTACAACTTTAGCAGATATGGCGTCATCTTTTCTACTGCAGAGCCTCCAGACCTTAATTTAGTTTATATATATATATATATATATATATATATATATATATATATATATATATATATATAATGGAAAACTCAATTTTGCGCGTGATCGAGTATATTCCTGAGTCCACGGGGAAAATGAACCGCGGTAACTTCCCAAGTGCACTTTCGTGTAATTATCACATCAGGGGGGAGAAATATATCAGTTGATATACAACTTATATTTCTCTTGTCTTCCCTGATACGATTATTAAACGAAAGTGCATTTTGGAACTATCGTGTTTCATTTTTCTCCGTGGACTCATAGGAGTATCATATATATATATATATATATATATATATATATATATATATATATATATATATTTTACTAGTCTCCCATCAAGCAACTTTTATTCTTTAATGAATTTTTTTTGTTGCCTGAACTAGTCTCGCTTTTAGTATGTTGTAACGTCTCTATGTATGTATAATAGTCAAAGCCATCTACTTTATTTATCCATGATGTATCCCCATAGATTGTAGAATTTTGTCTGCTTGAACAATATCATTAATAACACTACCCTTGTACTTGACCCATTTTGTTTTAGTGCAGACGTGATTTTACAAATTACTCCCAATCTGAAATCCCAGTCCTTTATCATTGAGATGCTATTCTTCAGATATTAAACTGTTTTTGTTACGAAGCTCTATGTACCTTGTATACTGTAAAGAATAATAAAATTTTTGTACTGAAGTTTTTATCTTTACTTTAAACTTTGTGTATATCTGTATATTGTATTAACCCTGTTCCATATGTAAGGATGAGATCCTCCTCAGTGGAGGCTGATCGCATCTAAACTTTTCCTTTGTGGAGGAAAAGAATGAAACACGTTTTATTTTGGATTGGTTTTTATATAAGAAGAATGGAACCTTCCATATGCCTTGATAAATGATAAATTGGTCACACAGTAATGCTGATGAATATTCCAGCTCCTGAAAATGCCAGAGTTTGATGACATTAGCCCATGAAAATGAGAGGGTATTAGACTAACAATGGAACTGGTTTCTACAATGTTTACATGACAATGTAGGTATATACATGAGCATTTGTCAGCTCACATGGGGGGAATTCGATCCTCTACTCTGCCCAGCAAACTGAGGCAGACCTGTAGGGGCCAGAATGATATCGGAACCTCCCTCCCCACTGCCAACCCTCGACCACCTGCAATAGGTGGTGGTCGGGGGTTGTCTCGAGAGGTTCGGAGTCACTCAGGGTAGGTAAAGAAACTGACGGATCGTCACATGACTTGTGTGACATTGGACAACTTTGAAGTGGGCACAAACGTGTGCATTAACGTTTAAAGATGTGTAATAGTTTTCCGTCTGGAGATTTACCTAAATGCAGTTCAGTATTGCTTTATATAATATATATATATTTCATACTATTCGCCATTTCCCGCCTCAGCGAGGTAGCGTTAAGAACATAGGACTGGGCCTCTGAGGAAACATCCTCACCCGGCCCCCTTCATTGTTCCTTCCATTAAACGCCCGTGAATGTTATATACCAGCTAATTAACGACCACTTGGGTTGAGCAGTGTTTTCTGTGGTCATTACACTGAAACCCTGAATAAGATGTGGACATAAGTCGAAAACTGACGCGCAGGGTTTCAGGCTTCAGCACAGAGAATCCACTTGAGGTTCAGTACGTTTTACAGAACCATTGACAAGGATAAAAAATTATACAAAATGTCAGTTGTTAAGTGACTAAAATACAGAAACGCATCTCCAGGTGGGCGAGGGTGGGAGTCAGACATGATCAATGTCCACCTCCAAGATGGGGTCTAAAGGAGTCTCCTCCACGAGGGTCTTGAGACGGATGTCATCCGAGAGGCTGTTCGTGTAGGCTGTGACCTCCACATTCACCGGTGACCTACGTGAACCCAGCGGGGAAAGCGAGGTCAGCCTGAAGAAGTCACAGAAGAAAAGGTGTAACATAAAAGTGTCATACATACACACATGATGGAAAGACCCGGACCACAATCATGAACCCTCCAGCACAACTGACTGACTAAAGTACAAATGAAGGGTTCAGATATCCTCTCTTCGGAGGACTTGTAGTATGGAAGCGTTCGTGATTATGATCCATCTCTCCCAACATAGTACATGCATCATAACGTAAAATGCCAATAACATTACAAAACACCATAAAAGTAACGAGATGTGATTTAGCCAAGAATAAGGCTTTTTGAGAAACCAATATGAACCTCAAACACAAATTGCCTTGAGTTGGGGTGAGGAAGAAGTCTTTAAGTACATCAGAATACAGGTTAGCAAACGTTAGTTTACAGACAACCTTATGTACAGCTGTGAACATACTTCTCTATGGTGTACATAAGCTATATCTGGAAGCACTGACGTCGTATACATGTATCAGGTGGTATTTTTTCATGAATGGATGAGCTCAAAATGAATGTGATAACTGGCTGACAAAAATGCTACAATGCATTTTCTAAGTAACCAAACACACACACACTCAGATTCGGAAATCAAACCTAAATTTCTTATATCAAACCAAAGACAGACAAATCAGTACAAAAGCTAACTGAATCTATTGCAAATCGACCAATCACTTTTTATACACCTAACCTGTCATGGAAAACTTGATGAAGGGTAAGACATACTGTTACTGTAATAATGCTGTATACATAGAATAAAGCATGTTCGTCAGCCAGCCACCACATCTGTCACATTTCTTTACTGGCTTATGGTGTGTGTTAAAGACTCTCCCCACACACATGTGGGGATGCACTGAGGGAGAAGTTACCTTCGACCCATTATTCACAGTCTGTCCTAAACTTGGTAACGTTTGGACGCCATGTGTCGGTGTTGTGGAGCAATTGGCTCACTCCCAACCACACTTGGATCACGGGATCCTTATTGACATACATCAAAATCAGTTACTGCAATACTTTAGCTAGGAGTAGTGTGGACTATTGGGTGGCAGAAATTCCTGTACTTCACGTTGGAAATGCAACATTGTCCACCTTTCTGATGAGACTTAGATAAAACCCAGTCCGCTGGTGTTATTCGCTGATATAACGATTTCACTGGAAAGCAGATCATGCTTCACCAAACGTAAATAGCGTGTTACATGGGTCGTGGCAAACACTACAAAAATATCCCGGTTAAACTAGAGTCTAAACTGAATTTAGTCGACAGTTTCAACGGCAATTTCCAGCACATGTGGTGAGCATGTGTCGTCTGGTAGTGCCATAGAACTGTCGCTGGCGAAGCTTGGGTCATTGACGATGATAATATAACTCGTGGATGATTCAGGCTTTGAGGCTGGTGGCTGGTCTGTGGTTGTCTTGTGTTCCTCGTATTCCAGTCCAGCCGTACAGCAAGGCTGGAACTGGTGTCGTGCGTGTTGAGGGTCGGGGCTGGAACAAAGCTGGGGATGGTGGTGGCACGTCTGCTGATGGCCGTTGCTGAAACAGGGCTGAGGCAACTGCAGGACCTGCGTCGTCCCGTTGGTGGCAGAGGTGAGTGAGGTGGGGACGACACACTCCCACGGTATCACCCCGAAGATTCTTCCCTTCCACTGCAGGGACACCCGCAGGTCCCGCAGCGCCCTAGAACAAGATGTTTGATGCTTTACTGAGCTTCTAAATCCTCTCATTGCTTGACAGAGTGAGGGCTACAACCTGCTAAGAAGACACGTTGAGGTTGACTATATGATAAAACAGGTCTTTGAATGGTCCCCCTTTCATCAAACTATAATTTCTTTATTACTGATACAGAGAAAGGATTAATGCCACTCCACTGGCTCAACTAACGCAAGAATATCTATGGTCTTTGAGCAAGCTTGACCTGGACTAAACAGGGTACTGACAGCTAAAGTGCTATGATATCTTGAAAATTTAACCTTTGCATTACTTTAGACTTTATATCAAAATGAAATTTACCTTTTTCTTTGATATCATGATAAATCTTTTAATCAGTGCAGGCTCTAACGGGGACTAATTGAAACCTCTCATATGTTATTGGGTTCTTGTATCAAACATCAGCTTGTGATTCTAATTAATTCAAGGTTAGATAATGCTAGGAAGCTTATCAAACTCTAATCATTAGTCGATGGATTTGTTAGTTTATTAGTTTTGCATTCAAGCATTAGTTATGCACCAACCATGATCCCTCTAGGGTACAACATGCAGACAGTCTAGCTGGAGGAAGTCGCACAACCGCTTCTGTGGAACCGGGAAATAACCACCACAATGCTCTGTGCATCATATTTCGACACAATTGGAAATCTTTGTGACCAAATAACACGGTGAGATCATTAAATCATGACTTGGATACACTAGATTCACAGCGATATGAACATCGTTAACATATCCGCGAATTAGACGGTGATTCTTGAGCAAGATGTATTGCACGGAAGATGTAGAATACTGTGTTTCCTTCACGTCCACAATGCATATTTCACCACGCATTACTTTGAAGCTGCCTATTCAATACACGTATCCGCAGTTAGTAAAATAACAGACACACATTTACCGTTTTTCTAACGTATGTTCTGTAAACTTCTTTTCGCATCGTTATTTACTAAAAACAATTTGTATGTTTTCCCTCTGCTAGACGTTTCGATGTAGTTTTTGCTCTAATAACGACTTGGAAAGTTACTCGAGTTTTAGACTACAGTTTTACTCTACCATTTTTATAAGGGTTAACATTAAATAAATGAACGTGTCGGTCCGAGGCCAGCATTAAAGAGGATAGCGTACCAACCATCCCTTCCGCATCTGCTGATGACTTGCCCTCCAAAAGGGATTACTCCCCCTTGAGATGTACCCAGCAAACGCCGATATTTATCATCTACGTCTATCGTTATCGTAAATCGAGAATTTAACACAGTTTTGCTCAGCCAAAATGCATATATTCTTTTCCTCCGTACGACATATTACCAATGCTTTCCTTGTTTGGTCGACACGCACTTGGACTTTCTTAGCCTCAACTACCGCCTCCAGTGCTCATAATTGCTCTCTGTTCTCGTTTTTTTATGACAACAGTAAAGATACAGCATTAAAGCAATATCTTTCATAAAACAGAGAGGACATCTGTAAACAATGTTGGCAGTAAACTGAAGAGAAGCGGTGACGGAACACAGCCCTGCAGGCATCCAGAGCTGGTCACAGTCTTGAACAGACAGCCATTATGATCCCAGGACTCTCGTGACTCATAAAGGGAATGTGGAGACATCTCACCTTCTGACCTGAGTGTTCTGCAGGGCTGGGGAGGCGGACCTTGACCTTGACCCAGACCTGGAACTCGGGGACCCATGACTCAAGGACGAGCGGAACCTAAGCATGGGTTAGTCAGTGAAGGTTAGTGGAGCAGCCAGGGAAGGAGGTACAAGGGTGGCTGTTAGATTAGTTAGTTTGGGTTATACTCAAGTTAAATCAGATCTCTGGAACAGGGCATGAGTTGAAATCTACAATAACTGATTTTAATTCTCATTTCAGCTTAACACAAGGAAGTGCCAGTGAGTTCATCGACTGTGTTTCATAAGACAATATCATATGTGTAATAAAGAGGTACTTCATTCATGCCCTGCGATAAAAGGCTTTGTTAAAGTTGTCCTAAAATGTTGAAGAGCTCGTACAAAGTAAGGAGGTGTACGACACAGTTTCATATCTAAGTTCAAAACATCATCAAACTACTCCAGTTCCTTTGGAAACTGACTGTAGTTATCAAACATTCCTGTTACTTAGGTAATCAAATGTAGTTACCAAACCACTCATATTACTTGGGAAACTGACTATATTTATCAAACTCCTGTTATCACTGAAGTGGAAGAGACTGTCTGCAATTTGGTAAAGCAAATTAATCATGAAGATTAGATTAGTGACTAAAGTAATAATCACCCTGATAATACTCGTGCTATATGATTAATATTACTCTCCCATTAACATGATTTTAGGAATACCTTAATGAGTGAATCATTACAGAGTGATTGTGTGGATATGGTGGTTGATTATTCATTTGCTGCGCTGATTAGCACTTCTGATTCGTAAATATTAAAATTAAACTCAAATAATATTCATGATTAATCAAGCTGGATTAATGCAGTTAGACTAGTTGGATTAGTACAAGGGTGACATATTTGGATTTATCCAATCAGGGGATTCGTTTGATTGGATTAGACCCTATGGATAATCAAGTTGGATTAAGCCAAACGGATTAGTGCAGCTGCATTAGCCTAGTTGGATTAGTGCAGTTATATTAATCAGTCTAGCTCGATTAACATATAGACCACAGGTAAGCGAGTGTCTTGACACACTCTGGGAGTCTACCAGGGTGGATCTCATACAGCAGAGGTTTATAAAAGGCCTAAGGAGTGGCAGGGATGTGCACTACAAGCTGCAAGGTTAGCCAGCGGGGGTAGGCAAGCCACAGACTATACACCGTGGGTTGAGGGAGTGGCTACAGACCACGGCTACGGACTACAGTGTTAATGGTTATGGTTGAGGGCAAGCGCGTGCTCTGGGGAGGGAGGAGGGGAAAGGGAACCTGTGAATGCTGGGGGAGCTCAGGGAGAGCCTGGTGGAGGTGGTGCGAGAGGAGGACCGAGCGGAGCCTTCCCGAAGGCCGCGACGTCGCATCCTCAGTCTGTTCCGGAAGAGCATCCACATCGTCATCAGCGCCTTCCGGATGTCTGGTAGTCGGATGGCGTAGATGAAGGTGTCCGTGAAGACCTGGGGATGAGGGGTGGGTTGAGTGAGTGAGAGTTGCTCAGAAGCAAAAGGGAAAATATGTGCGCTACAGAGTAGAGAATGGTAGAGAGGGATAGAGTATGAAGACTGTCAACGTAGGCGGAGCAAATAAACGTATGTGTGTGTGCGCGCGCGCGTGTTTGTTTGTGTGTGTGTGTGTGTGTGTGTGTGTGTGTGTGTGTGGAGTACCTAATCATAGCTTGCTTTCTGCGTACAGTATGGGAGGGAATTCTTACCCTCGTGAGGAAGATGGAAATCAAACGCGAAGAAGAGTATGATAACGCATATCAGGTACTTACTTTTGGGGAGGAGATACTGCTGACGGGCGGTACCTACAACTAAGATGATACAAAATAAAACTGGAAGATAACATATCTCTCCTGAGTATCGAAGTCAATAAGCCCACAATCTCTCAGCGAGATACAACCCATTGCCAAAGCCCACAAACTCCAGCTTTCGCTTTGAAAGGTTCGCGTTGATCTCGGGTTACACAACATTACAAGTTCTATGTAACCCTCAGCAACGGTGTAGATATGAAGAGCTCCTCTATACCGACCACTGCCTCGTCCGCTTCCTAAACTTTACACACCGGGACCTAGCGAGACACAAGATCTCTGGCTCTCACCTTCGATTATCATACGTAATGCTACTAACTTAAGGCGGTGGAGAAGTTGCATCCCACGGCGGCTTCCACACTTCCTCAGTGAGCGTCGTCAGGTTGTGTGTGTGTCGTCATTCTTCTAAAAGTCACCCACACTTACCCCTCTCGGTCTCTCTCCTTTATCCACCGCACGTCAAAGGCTTCTCGGAAAGGAGTAGATAAAAGGCATGCAAGATTATACTCGGCCTCTCTTACAAACCCCCCTTAACAAGTGACACTCGACGCGCTTATCCTCCTGACTTCCTTTGACCATCACCTAATCTTCACACAACAGTTGCTGCATCATTCTCGCCACCATCAGCACCCTGCCACCTGATATCTCTCGTACCCTAATAGCAAGTCGCGACCACAACTGCACTGAACCCATCCGAGCTTGTGCACACCACTACGAGAACAGTTCCACCCCAGCCACTGTGAACATCATCAACAATAGTGAACTAAAACCCAATCTATTGTAAAGATTGTCTCCTTAAACCTCCATACACCCCTGACATAGCCCCGTTCTCTATACAGTGTTTATTTTCTCATTATAGCCTAAAGACCCGGCTAATTCGATTAACACTTATCTACTATTATTATTATTATTAATATTATTATTATTATCATTATTATCATTATTATTATTATTAATATTATTATAATTATTATCATTATTATCATTATTATTATTATTATCATTATTACTGGTACTATTTTACTATTATTACTATCATACTAATGTCATTACCACCATTATATGATATACAAGACGGGTATTCCTTCAGAAAGAAATGTAAAGTAAATCTGCTTCGACAAAAGCAAAAGAGGTAACCGTTGGGCGTGTGTCCACCTTGAGGGAGAAGAGAGTGTTGAAGGCTGCCCCAAGGTACATGTTGGTGTGAAGGTCCAGCTCTTGAATGACGCAGTCGGAACACACCAGCAGGAACTTGACCACCGCCGGGCCCCAGCCGACCACAAATGTGCCCACGATCAGCGCTGTCGTCCTCACCGTCTGTCGGAGGAGAGGGAGATCAGTGCTGATGGCTAGGGAGGGAGGGAGTGAGGAGATGGTGGCCGGCTGTCAGTGGCGCCCCTCGGGAGGAGATCCCAGTAAAATATATATATATATATAAATATATATATATATATATATATATATATATATATATATATATATATATATATATATATATATATATATAAGTATTCCCCCATAATATGAGACTGATCAATCTAACTGGACATGCCCTTGGACCGACCAATTCTGAGTAATAGACCAAATACCTGGTATGAGTTAGATCATCAGAAGATGATGGCCATTTTTAGCAAATGGCCATCATAGCTGAGAATTTTTCAACCCATTAGACATTTATAAATCATAATTGTTTTTAGTCCCTCCATTTGGTGGTCCAATTCTGGTGTGGTCAGAAATTACACAATGTCGACTTACAATTGTTCCATGTGTATCAACTTCTGGCAGTCAAATCATAGCTTATCTCGCAAACAATTTCTTGTTACCATTCATAAACATACTCGCTTGCCATATGCATGTACTCACTGGTATAAGATTCATCTATCCCACAGAGGTGGTCATTTGACTATGAGGTGTTTCTTTAGACTATTCTTCTTTTTAAATTTGTTAATTCATATCCACAGTACTACTGCACACGGGATCCATGAGCAAAAGAATACCTCCAATACCTCCGTATTCTCCCATGCTCCACGCTCCCACAGAGGATACATATGGAGGAATCCCTCCTCAAAACATCTCGATTCTGAAGTCTCAAGGGTGAGGGAGGAATCCGACCCCCCTCTTACGTAACCCCAGTCCCACAAGTTGGGACCTCCCGACGTCAAGGAGGATCATGTTCGGGGTTCACGTAAGCTTTGGAATCCACGTTTCATACATCTTGATGAAGCCAGCAGCGCCAGTCATTCATCACAGGTCTACTCTTTAATGAGGAACGAGATTAAACTTCGAGAGATTAATCATGACGAGAGCTGACGGGAATACATTTCCCGTCTGCTTGTTGATGATGACCTCAAAGTCTGCAGAAGTATAATTAGTCTCTGTGAAGACTACGCTGTGTGGTATTAACGAGTTCCCCAAAGAATGTATAATGAAATATTTGTTAGTAATATGATTATCATACATGTGAGCAGCAAAGGTGGAATGCATAACACATATCTTTTTATTCATATGATGTCTTTATCAGGTTCACATTAGTGTTTGATCACGTGTGAACACATCTCTTTTGTTCCCAAAAATATGCTTCCTAAATGGGTATCCACGTGCAAGCCCAAAAGGGCAGTACAGTATAAGATATACATTCTTACAGCTACATTCATGGGACCCCCCAATACACTCTCCTCCGTCAGTTAAGGAAATCACCAGCTCTACCGATCTACCTACCTACCTACTGATCTACCTACCTACCTACTGATCTACCTACCTACCTACTGATCTACCTACCTACCTACCTACCAACTCCAATGACGCAACAAACTCGATTTCATGAATGACCACACTTAACAACCATACACTGCCACCGGGTTCCATGACCCATACGCTCTATTATCGTAACTAAATCAATGCTGTAGACCAATCAGCCTAACGGGCTATGGACAGACTCGATCGTTCACAGTTAAGTAATTACAGAACTCTGTCACAGACTGTTGGCTATGGATCTGTACCGCGTTAATTTAATCTGCCTCACCCACACCGCGCTAGTAAACCGTTTATGCACCCACACCAAAAATCTGCCTTTTTTTTTGTATGCAACGATGAACTGATTAATATAGATACGATACAATTATATATATATATATATATATATATATATATATATATATATATATATATATATATATATATATATATATATATATTCGCCATTTCCCGTATAAGCGAGGTAGCGTTAAGAACAGAGAACGATTGGTAGCAGTCCGACTCGCAACTCAGTGACTTTTTCCTCCCTTCGGCAGCGGTGACTTTGTTTATCAAGTGCTACCAGGCTAGTGGCGTGGCCCACTCGACCAGTGTCGTGTGTGCTGAGGCATCAAGAACCCGAGGTAAGAGAGGCTCAGATCCAAAGCTTTAGTCTGGTGGCGGCCCTCGTATGATGCAGCGGGGCAGGGAGACCTGCAGAAGGACCATCTCGTCCTGTTGACGCCCGCACAGGTTCACGGATGTAAGCTACGCAACGCAGTCGCGTGTGTGTTTTTAAACATGTAAAAATATTATTGGAATATATACGTACGTATGTATGCATGTACGTATGTATATATAATGTACTTATGTATTTATGAATGTGTTTTTTTTTTCCTTGGTCAGAACTTGTCCTTTGCGATATACATAATGGATTGCGGTACCTCTTCAGATAATCTTATTATGAATATGGAATGTTACCTCTTTGCAGTGAGGGGCAACTGAACACACACACATCAGAAAACCAATCTTCTTTTTCAACTTCCTTCTAAGATATGTACAAAACGCAGGACATAAAAGAGGATTTCCCACTTCATAAAATTAATTTCCAGTTTAACGTATATTTCTTAACAGCTAGAGACTGAATGTGAGTGACTTGAGGAGGTTCTTTGCCTGTTCCTAGCGCTACCTTGCTGATGCGGGAAACGGCAAAGGAGTATGGCACGTGTTTTATGGTTTATGATATTGTCGAAATATCTTTTTAGTGGTTTGTCTGAGTGCTCATGAAAGGTCTCATTTTGTGTGATTTTACACGTAAACTGTTCGACAGCAAAAGTTCATTGTGTTTCACGTCAATAAATAGACTCATATATCTTTCATAACTCTTTTTGAAATATAGATATTTCAACTTACATAACCTTTCATCGAATCCAGCTTTTTATTAAGAATATTATGAGTAGGAAACACTTTTGATTGCTCACGTTCATAAGTCTCGAAGTCATCATCTGATCCTGGTTTAAAAACAAACTAAAATCGATAATCCGTAACTGATTCACAGAGCGAGGCAGTGTTCCCTTATGCTTCGGATTCAATCCTTTGTAAAGGTGATGTGTTATATGATACAAATAGCTGTTAATCCTATAGACTCAGCACTGAACTCCAATGGCACCAAAACTATGAACGTAAATGTACACACACACACACACACACGCGCGCGCGCGTGCTGCCCAATTGCTGGTGAGGCGTATGTATAATAATCTAATCACCTCTTAAACGCGATTTTTTGAGGATAATGAAGCAAAATGTGTAGATCCGGAAAAAACGTTTCTGAGTAATATGAGCAAACTCTGGCCACCACAAACATGTCGAATAACGTGGTATTAACGACCGAATATATATATATATATATATATATATATATATATATATATATATATATATATATATATATATATATATATATTCTAATTTCATGATTTTCCATTGGGAGTTTTCCTTTTCCACTATATATATATATAAAACGTAATCGGGTTTGAATACGTTTATCACGTCAAACAGTTTTCATCATAGGCGAAAAAAAAGAAAATGTAATTTCGGTGGAAATTTAAATCGGGCGACATCCACGTTTTCTGAAATTATTTCGGTGTAAACCGCTGTGTGATGACGAAACCGAACTCCTCAATAACTTTTGTGGATCATTGATGAAATCTAAATATAAAAAAAGGCAAAGACAATTTAAACGTGAGTCCCTGTCTTCATCAGCTGTGAAGTTGAATATAGAAACCACAACCCCGGAGAGGGTCCGTAAACGTAGAAACCACAACCCCGGAGAGGGTCCGTAAACGTAGAAACCACAACCCCGGAGAGGGTCCGTAAACGCACAAACCATAACCCCGGAGAGGGTCCGTAAACGTAGAAACCACAACCCCGGAGAGGGGTCCGTAAACGCACAAACCACAACCCCGGAGAGGGTCCGTAAACGTAGAAGCCACAACTCCGGAGAGGGTCCGTAAGTTTCTATACGTTTCTAGTCGCCTGGAAGACCGGGGATACAAGATCACAAGAAGCCCACCGACTACTACTGCTCACAAGCCTACCAGGTAATACTGTGAGGCGTGTCACATCACTCAGAACAGAAGCATACGGCAGATGTGAACATATGAGGAGATTCGTATGGCTTTTGCTGTTCGAGATAGACGAAAAGACTTTGAATCAGTCCACGTACTTCACCCAACACGACTCTGCACATGGGATATCACTGTCCATAAGAGTTAAGATTAAATCACCACCTTGTGACCAGAGCTTCGTCCATACACTTATCATTCCCACTGGGTTTTAGTTTCTCTGCCTTCTTTGTGCTGAATGAGAACGCTCTGGCGTGTGGTTACCCTTAGCCTCCTCACCATGACTTCTGGCACCTCCTGGGGAGGCACAGTCAGACGTTCATTGTCCTCGTCCTCGGCTTCCCGTGCCATGACAGTGGTCACCTTCGAGGGCAACATGTACCCAGGCGGTGGTACAATGACAGAGGTCCACATATGATGTATGGATCTCCAGGTCAGGTAACTCAGTGCTGGTCAGTCCTTAGTCTGAATGCACTGTCAGTTTATGGCAGACTGAAGTAGCTTTCAAAACGACCATACGTAGTACTCTTGATCTGGTCGTTATGTACGTGCAACCAGCTGAGGGAAGAAAGTCTTAAGGATAACTATAATGTCCCGGTATCCTGGTTTACTTCGCATGACGCTTAACCATTTTTCTCTAACGGGAATGTTTCTATACAGAATAATGCGCCAATTAAAGCAGTTGAGCGTCCGTAGATTTAACTAAAAAACTGACTTGACAAAAGACTTCGCGCGTCTGTATACATATACATCTCTCGTGAAGTATTTATTATAACTCTTTTTCTTTTACATCTGAGATTTCTATCTTTCTGATACCATCCATTGCCACAAGCAGCCTCAAAAGGCCCCAGCGGTCCGTTTCTGTGTTCTCTGTGAGAAATCGTTAGTAACGTCGAACAAAATATTAATACGTATGGATCTGCAGAAACCATAGGAAACCTGTAAAGTTATAATGTATCGGTCCTTATGGAAACTGAACATAGTATACAGCTTCTGAGTTATCACAAAAGCTAGGAATTATGTCGTCTATTTTTCACTAACAAATGTGAAGTGATATCTTGTAGGGGAAAGTTAATTTCATTTTCAGAGATACGAGGACTAATCTGAAACGAGAATCTTCGCAATAATTGACTCCTGATATAGCTTATTGTGCGTGTGGCCCAGGACGGGAGTGGGAGGACGCGAGGGAGGGAGGATGGCCCAACACTCCTCCCACACTCCACCCACACGAGGGAGGGAGGATGGCCAACACTCCTACCACACTCCACCCACACTACACCAACACTCCATCAACACTCCACCAGCATTCCATCAACACTCCACCCACAGTCCACCCACACTCTTCCCACACTCCACCAACACTCCACACGCAGTCCAGCAACACTCCTCCTACACTCCATCAACACTTCACCAATACTCCATCCACACTCCATCAACAATAATATAATCAATATATCCTCAAAAAATTCACCAATTAAATGCTTCAATACAAGCCTGAATGGCCTGTCAAACAAAATAGTTCAACCTTAGATCTGTATCTAGCATTGAAAAACAGGCTTTATAACACTAAGGTCATCGAGAAGGCAAAAATAATGTATATTGGTGAGACAACGAGAGAGAGAGAGAGAGAGAGAGAGAGAGAGAGAGAGAGAGAGAGAGAGAGAGAGAGAGAGAGAGAGAGAGCACCATGAACACCTGTTTCCAGACCTGTGATATTCTCGACGACTCGGCACAACAAGCGGGTGAGGGAAGAACCCTCTTAACCTACAGGAGAAGGTGTCTCCTACCTTAATGTTCTTCCTGAGCTGCGTCTGCTGCTCGGTGCTCACGAGGTAGAGGCTGCGGTTATTGAGCAAGTGGAAGATGTGGCAGTAGACGACGATGATGACCAGCGTCGGCCCGAAGAAGATGGACGTCCACACCAGCCGGAACTGTACAAGACAACGTCACTATAATACATGATCCTTACAACGGTCAGAGTACAGTGTACACCACCTGCAGAAAGTTCATCCTCAGTCGTATATCCTACGTTGCCCATCATTGTAGACTTACCCTTTGTCATTATATATTCCACTGATACCTGTTGTAATGCACCGAAAGGATGAAGTGTTACTTGACTGGAAAACTATATCTAATGTCTTCACGATCATGGAAGGTGCAGGTATATATATAAAGCAATCGTACGTTTTATGTGTTACACAATACATAAATTATTGTACTGGGGAAATCTGTGATGTATACAAGACGGATTATTTCCAAGCTGTGGTTTAATTTATTGTTCTGAATATGAGTGTGTGTGTGTGTGTGTGTGTGTGTGTGTGTGTGTGTGTGTGTGTGTGTGTGTGTGTGTGTGTACTATTTGCTTATCAGAGAGAGTGAATCTCACACCCGTGTTGCCCCGTCTCTTAGCCTTGTCCATATGTAATGTCTTTATTCCTATGTAAATATATGCACATACACATACCATAGCCTAAGACTGGAACCCATTTATCGACAAGCCTTAAGGGAAAGATGAAGACATATTGTCGATAACAAATCTATTATCATAATCATAACACACACATGCCTGAAAATGCTCGACACTGTCGTACATATTTACATTATGAATCCC